>NC_136488.1:169703446-169730946 GCF_053919585.1 Euprymna scolopes | reverse complement strand
TCTTCACAAAATAGCATGAAGTTTTTTCACCAAAGTGTTTCCAACATATTTATACACCTCCGGAGGCATTGAGTCATTCGGTGATGATGATGATTTACCAGCTGCCATTTGCTTGATAAATATCCACACTGTTTCATAAGTAGGTTCAAATGACAATTCCGGTATTTCTGAACTCTGTGGGATGGAGGATATGACATCATTGTCAATGACAGAAGACGTGTTTAAGACATTATAAAAGTGCTCCGTCCAATGTTTAAGAATATCTGTTTTGTCAGTGAGAAGTGCTTCTCCATTAGCAGTGGTTAAATGGGGGCGCACCACTTTTCTGAAGACCAAATACTTCATTCAAACCATCGTAGAAAGCCTTTAAGTTTTTGTTGTCGGCGGTTTCTTAAAGCTCAATAACTTTAGTGTACCACCGGTGTTCTTTCATGAGCTGCGTGCTTTGTTGTATCCCAAGGACTTTCACTGCTGCTATATATATATATATATATATATATATATATATATATATATATATATATATATGTGTGTGTATATTTAATATTAGAAGCTAAATTTGCAAAATAAAAGATTCTTAACCTTTTCGAATTCAGATGTGCAGAAAAATAAATATACAAGTATAGAACTTTCTCGACTGAGAAATTGAGCAAACCAGCAAAAATATCTGTACTTACTTTTTGCTAACCTTTTTCCCTCTGAGGAGAAGAGCCTTTCTTTGAAACTCTATGGACCAAGGAAGCGTTTTACCTTTATTTCATATTCCTTGTTTTGAAGAAATTATTGTAAATTTAATTCTTTGGTAGCTTGATTTTTTTCTACTTATATATATATATATATATATATATATATATATATATATGTGTGTGTGTGTGTGTGTGTGTGTGTGTGTGTGTATGTGTGTGTGTTAATGTGTATGTGTGTGTGGAAATATTTTATATTCACTTATATTTCCTTTTTCTATATATCAATCCTTATTTAAGAAGCTCAATGTAATTACAGAGCAATATAATGAATAAATAACAAAAGTCTATATTCCAAATTTCATGATGTTGACCATCTTACAATTCGTGACAGTATATATTTCCTACCACGAAATCAATCACTTAATTATGATCTAACTCAGTGAATCTATTTTAGCACCGATTTTCCCCGGCTAAAACCGAAATATAAAGTTTCGCATAGGTCCAAATACCTATATATTAAGTTTCATGTCTGTAAGCTAAAAATTAACAAAGAAGTTTGGTGGGCAAATTTTTTAAAACAAATATTTAACGATAAACACTCGTCTAGCTGAAGCCACTGTCATTAATTTTTCCTACTCTTTATCTGTGTCTAAATCAAAACGTAGAACGTAGATTTCATAAAACAAGGTTTTTTATTAGAATTGCACGCCTGTGGAACTCTTTTCCGTTTGCCTGTTTCCCACCTGACTACAACTTGGATGTCTTCAAGTCCAACATAAACAAATTCCTGATGAACCGCCCTCTTAAGTAATGACACCTTATCAAATCTCCAATACTAACGATTACTACGATACTATCCTATTGATTACTGTACACGCAATAACCGAGTGGCCGAGTGGCTTCCGGGCCTTGATAAGTGGTGACCTCCATGTATATATATAGGTAAGCTCTCTATTTCTCATTTTGGTTACTGCTTATTCTGCTACCCCCCTGATCTCATGATCACAAACGGGGCATGAGGGCAGTCGTCTTTGCCTGGTACTTCTTCGAAAACCGGAGGCAGCACTTCCTCCTTGTCATCTTCCTCATTACCACCGTTATTGCCGCCAGCCTGTTCTATTGGCGGTGTTTCACAATCAGGGCAGGGACAGGGGGGCAGTATCCGTCTTTGTCGGGTACTGCTTCGTAAAAGTAAGACGGGTGGTCCCTCTTCCGCTTCTTCAGTATGTGCATTATATGGCTCTCCATCGTCCTGCATTATACTCTCTGCTTGTTCAGAAGACATTGTACCGTCTTCCTCTTCCTCTGATGTAACAACATAATGGCGAGGGCGCAGATCTTTCGCGTGGCGAGGTACACCGTCCACCAAAATGGATTGAGGGCTGATCACCTTGGTCACCTCACCCTTGCCGAACATCGTGGTACATCGATTTTGCGGTCTTTTGACCCACACGCGATCTCCAATCTGGTAAGAGCTGTCCTTGGGATCTGCGGACGCAGTTGCGAGATTGGTCTCCTTTACTCGAACTTCGTATCGATAAATCCTGTTGGCAGGCGCAGTGAAGGGAGATGTGTCGTCTCTTGGTGTGATGTTATACCAGTAGACAGCTTCCTGTATGGGACACCGCATTCCAGCCGCTATTCGTTTCACTGTACGGTGACATCGCTCCGCTATGCCATTCCTGGCTGGAGCGTACGCACAACGGAATCGCAAGTGAACTCCCCATTTATGTGCAAATGCTTGGAATGCGTTGCTGCAGAAAGCCGTGTCATTGTCTAAAAGGATTTGATGCGGCGAGCCACGCTCGAGGAACACTGTTTCCAACTGATGGATCAAGCTTGCCGAGTCCTGCCTTGCCAATTTCCTCCAAATGGAGAAACGCGATGGACCACAGTCTGTTAGAGTTAAAAAATGGAAGGTGCCATAATGCGTGATATCTATTCCAATTCTTTGCCAATTCTCGTTAACTTCCAGCTTTCCCTTTTCCCACCTGACTGGCGCTGGGTCAATGGACTGACATTCCTCACATTTCCGTATGACCGTTTTAACGGTTGCTTTTGTTGTGGTTGGGCAACTTCTCCTGACAAAGTAGGTAGTGCGTCGTACCCCCGGATGTCCACTACCTTTGTGAATAGCCATGATTTGACTCTCATCCAGCTCGTCTGTGTGAACCGCGCCTATCACCGGGTCAAGCCCGTTTTTCTTTTTCATTGCCTCAAACCATGTCTGTGGTACTCGTGTCAATCTGTCAGCAATGTTTCGTGCTGATGGAACCAGCGTCACGTCCACTGTCAGCCCGTACTCTTTCACGAGCTCCTTTAGAGTGCTTAGTCGCCTCCTAATAAGCATCTCGCTTGCTGCTTTGGTGCGCACTCGCTCCTTTCCAGTTAGCGTGTCCGAAACACAATGGTATACGCAGACATAATCTGTCTTTATGTGTAGCACTTTGCTCTGCCACTGTAGAGCCAAATTGATACCTTTCAATACGGCATCCAGCTCGGCTAAGTTGATATGTTGTGAGTCATGTCGCAGCCAACATGCATCCTCCAACACAGTTTCGCGCATCTCCAAGGCTGCACCAATTGCTAGGGAGCTAGCATCAACCCATACATTCAGCTCTTTGCCATCCACACACCAATTTCCCCGGACCGGATCGTTCCGCTGCACAGATTCCAAGGTTTCGAACATCATACGATGCAGTACAGCTTCCCTTGCTTCATCATCCTATCCCTTCATTACCGAACTTACTCTCCTTCTAAGCATTCCACAAGCCACACGAAGCCAACCGCACACCAGAAAGTGCCCGACAAGTCGACCGCACAGGGAAAACATTGTTCGTCGCGTAACAATGCTGGGAGCTTCTGGAATTGCATTTCCTCGCTTCCCCGTAGTTCACTGTGTTCCATCCAGACCGTCAATCCCAGCGCCCGTGCACCGTCCTTCAACCGCTCCGGGTTCTTGCAATCCAACCCGAACTGCGCTAGGTGTTCTCTTACATGGGTCGCGGGCACCACGTCCTCGTTGACAAAAATGTCATCGATGTAAGCAGATACTGCGCGGCTTACAACTTCTTCCTGAGACAATACTTCGCTGACAATTGCTCTCATGATCAGGGGAGCCACATTCAAACCGAACCCCAGACGGGTAAGGCAATATTTTTTCCCGTCGATTTCCACAGTCTGGTATGGCCACAGTGTCTCATGTACCCGGACTTGTAGGTATGCTCTCCTGAGGTCCAGTAGAGACACGTTAGCATCTTTTTGTCTCCATTCGTGCAGCTTAGCCGCACAAACATCTGCGTTGGCCGTAAACGCGTCTACGTAATAATTTAGCTCCCGGTAGTCCATTACCGGGCACACTTTGGCTTTGTTCTGCTGCATCACAGCCATCAGGGGAATTAGGCCTTTCGGAGGTCCCAATTTATCCTCTGGGTACGGCACGAGCCAACCATTATCTATCCAGGTGTGGAGCTCCTGCGTGTATTCTTCACGGATTTCTGCCGGCACTGGGTATTCTGACACTCGATTGTGTAGTCTTTCAGGGGGGTGGTCCTCAGACCACTTCCACGATGCGGTCCACGTTCGGTTTTTATGATCAAAGCTGCGGTGAAATCTGGTTTATTAATAGAAATGGCCGCGCATTTAATATTTTTCCTGTCGCCCAGCCGCACTGATCCTGTAGGGTTGACAACGACACCGCCCAGAGCTTTTATGGCGTCGATCCCTAGAAGTAAGTCAAACCCCAGCGGTTTGCCACGCACCGCCAACACATCGATTCTGGCAAACACACCTTCGTCAGTGGACACAGAGACCGCTCCAACACCGCAGCACGCATGGGACATTCCACCAATCGTTTTGACATCTACGTTCGTTTTTCTCCAAGACCGACACCGGTCTGCATGTAAAATAGTCCTAGAGGATCCTGTATCAATAAGCGCCAAACATCGCGTCCCGTCAACGTGGATGCTTATCACCGGGAGCGTCGTACTCGCATCTTGGTGGGGAAGGAGACTGGCGCTTATGCGTCCTCCCCGTGCTCGTTTCCCGAGCAATTCCGAGCCCAGTGTCCACTCTCACCGCAACGGTAACACCGTGTTCCACGTTTTCGACAGTCCTTTGCAAAGTGGCCTTTCGTATTGCACTTGAAACAGGTCACACTAACAGGAATATTCTGGGCCCTATGGTTGTTGAGTGAGCGTGTGGCCGCAACCACGTCCTGATTGTGTTCCCCAGTCGTCGTCAAAATTCTTGCTCTCGACATTAGTTCCCCCATGGTCAGAACTTTGATGTTCGGCACCTGTTGAAGAGCAATTGAGATAGCGTCAGGGAACGCAGTGACGAAAGTTAATTTTGTGAGTCTCTCTAAGCCATCTCCTGTGAATCCGGCCAATCCAACCAACTGCCTGATTTTGTTGGCGTAAACATCCACACGTTCGCCAGCCCATCTAACCATAGTTATTTTTCTGTATGCTGCAAACGCGTCGTCTGTAAATGCCTCCTTTAATCGGACCTCTATCTGGTCTATTTCTCTTTGATCATCCTCCTCCATTTCCATGTAGAGGGCATGTGCATCACCTTCCAGATATAAAGGTAGCAGACTTGCTACATCATCCACCTGCTGAAGTTGTGCGACAAGTCTCACTTTTTTCAGCCACCCTACAACGTCTCTCTCGCCAGAGAACGGCTTGATAATATCGCTGCTTATCCGCATCTTCGCCATAGTCGGGCTGAAATAGCTTGAACCAAAAATGTAGTAGGCAAAACAAACAAAAAAAATACAACTAAAAACAGACGGAACAAAAACTCGCTTCTCGCAGACACGTGGGTCGTAACAAGCACAATCTACTCGCCAGAATCACCTACACACAATCTGCAGAACGCTCCCTCTCCTTTCCAGTGTCCTGCCTTTATAGCAGCCGGGAACGACATATTTGCATAATCGCGCGAGAGCAGACGTGATTCAACGATAATTACATTGGGTAAACGCTAATAAAAGCCCATGGACGCCATCTTGGAACTCTCTCTTTCGCTCAGCCCAAAACAGACGCATCCGAGGTAAGCTCTCTATTTCTCATTTTGGTTACTGCTAATTCTGCTACACCCTCCCTGATCTCATGATCACAAACGGGGAATGGGGAAGTCGTCTTTGTCGGGTACTTCGAAGAACCGGAGGCAGCACTTCCTCCTTGTCATCTTCCTCATTACCACCGTTATTGCCGCCAGCCTGTTCCATAGGCGGTGTTTCACAATCAGGGCAGGGACAGGGGGGCAGTATCCGTCTTTGTCGGGTACTCCTTTGTAAAGGCAAGACGGGTGATCCCTCTTCCGCTTCTTCAGTATGTGCATTATATGGCTCTCCATCGTCCTGCATTATACTCTCTGCTCGTTAACTGTGTGGATTTGGAGATGAAGGCTATTTCTTTTTATTTTGATGCTTTAATACAGACGGAAGGAAACCGATTTTCTAAACTAATATTACAATTTAGTTTAATTCGGGTTATAATATGGTTTGGTTAAGATTGAAATTTTTGTTATTTTAGGGTAAAAATGGAAATAAAGATGTTCATTGTAATTCGTTATTATCGCCATTATCGTCACTTTTATTTTCATCATTTTTGTCGCTAATTTCAGATTTGAGAAAACGCCTTTCCTAAAAAAAAAGCTTTAAAATAAAAAAAAACAAAAACAAATAGTGCATCTCTGCCCTTAGTTTTATTTATAACAGGAAAAATAAAAATGGCGGACAGAAACAAAAATGTCACCACCCTAAATTTCCCTTCCAAAATTGAGAAACCATTGGTTTTTCATTAGCTTCGGAAAGTAATCTCCCACCTAAAAATGCAATATATCCTTTACTGATTTGCTTCTTGTGTATATATTTTTAGAGTGTTAACCTGTAATTGCAAAAAATAGCCCACTCTCTTGCGCCCTTTCCACCCCACACTAAGAGAACATCCTGCTGAAAAAGGCGTTTCTCGAAAGTTACCCATTACATGTAGGAAAATGATGCGAGCCATTCGAAACATAAAAATTATAAAAACTTAAAGATATTTTGTATCAATTAGCATAAGAAGAAATCCTACTAGTCTGGGGGATTTTCTAAAACACAATATAATATAGAATGTTTATTGGAGAGAACTTGACGGTTTATTGGAAAGAACTTGAATAGCTATTGGAGAGAACTTGAATTTTTACTGGAGAAAATTTGCATGTTTACTGGATAGAACTTGAATGTTTACTGGAGAGAAATTGAATGTTTACTGGAGAGAACTTGACTGTTTACTGGAGACCACTTGAATGTTAACTGAAGACAACTTGATTGTTTACTGGAGAGAACATGAATGTTTATGGAGAGACCTTGAATGTTTACTGGAGAAAAGGTGAATGTTTACTGGAGAGAACGTTAATGTTTACTGAAGAGAACTTAAGTGTTTACTGGAGAGAACTTGAATGTTTACTGGAGAGACCTTGAATGTTTACTGAAGAAAACTTGACTGTTTTCTGGAGAGAACTTGAATGTTTACTGGAGAGAACTTGAATGCCGAGTACTTGAATGTTTACTGGAGAAAACTTGAATGTTTACTGGAGAGAACTTGAATGTTTATTAAAGAGAACTAGAATGTTTAGTGGAGAGAAACTGAATGCAGAGAACTTGAATGTTTACTGGAGAGAACTTGAATTTTTACTGGAGAGAACGTGAATGTTTACTGAAGACAACTTGAATGTTTACTGGAGAGAACTTGAATATTTATTGGAGAGAACTTGAATGTTTACTTGAGAGAACTTGAATTTTTACTGAAGAGAACTTGAATGTTTACTGGAGAGAAATTGAATGTTTACTGGAAAGACCTTGAATGTTTACTGGAAAGAACTTGAATGTTTACTGAGGAGAACTTGAAAGCTTACTGAACAGCACTTGAATGTTTACTAGGGAGAACGTGAATGTCTACTTGAGAGAACCTGAATGTTTATTGGAAGGAACGTGAATGTTTACTGGAGAGACAGTTAAGGTTTACTGAATAGAACTGTAATGTTTACTGGAATGAACTTGAATGTTTATTGGAGATAACTTGAATGTTTACTGGAGAGAACGTGAATATTTACTGGATAGAACGTGAATGTTTACTGAAGAGAACTTGTGTGTTTACTGGAGAGAACGTGAATATTTACTAAAGAGAACCTGAATGTTACTGGAGGGAACGTGAATTTTTACTGAAGAGAACTTGAATGATTACTGGAGAGAACTTTAATGTTTACTGGAGACAACTTTAATATCAACTAGCGAGAACGTGAATGTTTACTGGAGAGAACATTAATGTTTACTGAAGAGAACTTAAATGTTTACTGGAGAGAACGTGTATGTTTACTGAAGAGAACTTGAATGTTTACTGAAGAGCACTTTGATGGTTACTGAAGAGAACTTGAATGTTTACTTGAGAGAACGTGAAGTTTACTTAAGAGAAATTGAATGTTACTGGAGAGAACGTGAATATTTACTGGAGAGGACGTGAATGTTTACTGAAGAGATCTTGAATGTTTACTGGAGAGAACTTGAATGTTTACTGAAGAGAACTTGAATGTTTACTGAGGAAACATTGAATATCTACTAGAGAGAACTTGAATGTTTACTGGAGAAAACTTTAATGTTTACTGAAGAGAACTTGAATATCTACTTGAGTGAACTTTAATGTTTACTGAAGAGACCTTGAATGTTTACTGGAGAGAACTTGAATTTTTACTTGAGAGAACCTGAATGTTTATTGGAGAGAACGTGAATGTTTACTGGAGAGACTGTTAAGGTTTACTGAATAGAACTGTAATGTTTACTGGAGAGAACTTGAATGTTTACTGAAGATAACTTGACTGTTTACTGGAGAGAAATTGAATTTTTACTGGAGAGAACCTGAATGTTTACTGAAGAGAATTGAATGTTTACTGGAGAGAAACTGAATGTTTATACAGAGAACGAAAATGTTTACTGAGGAGAACTTGAATGTTTACTGAAGGGAACGTGAATGTTTACTGGAGAGAACTTGAATGTTGACTGAAGAAAACTTCAATGTTTACTGAAGAGAACTTGAATTTTTACTGGAGAGAACATGAATGTTTACTGGAGAAAACTTTATTATTTACTGGAGAAAACTTGAATGTGTACGGAAGAGAACTCTAATATATCTACAAGGGAGAACGTGAATATTTACTGGAGAGAACGTGAATGTTTACTGAAGAGAACTTGAATAGTTTCTGGAGAGCACGTGAACCTTTACTGGAGAGAACGTAAAAGTTTACTGAAGAGACATTGAGTGTTTACTGGAGAGAACTTGAATGGGTGCTGGAGTGAACGTAAATGTTTACTGAAGAGAACTTGAATGTTACTGGAGAGAACGTGAATGTTTACTGAAGAGAACTTGAATGTTACTGGAGAGAACGTGAATATTTACTTAAGAGAACTTGAATGTCACTGGAGAGAACCTGAATGTTTACTGGAGAGGACGTGAATGTGTACTGAAGAGAACTGGAATGGTTACTGGGGAGAACTTGAATGTTTACATAAGAGAATTTTAATGTTTACTGGAGAGAACGTTAATGTGTACTGAAGAGAACTTGAATGTTTACTGCAGAGAACTTGACTGTTTACTTGAGAGAACTGAAATGTTTATTGGAGAGAACGTGAATGGTTACTGGAGAGAACGTTAATGTTTACTGGAGAGAACTTGAATGTTTACTGGAGAGAACGTGAATGTTTACTGGAGAGAACTTGAATATTTACTGAAGAGAACTTGAATGGTTACCGGAGAGCACGTGAATATTTACTGGAGAGCACGAGAATGTTTACTGAAGAGAATTTGAATGTTTATAGAAGAGAATGTGAATTGTTTCTGGAGAGAACGTGAATGCATACTGAAGAGAACTTGAATGTTTACTGAAGAGAACTTGAATATCTACTAGACTAACGTGAATTTTTACTGAAGAGAACGTGAATGTTTACTGGAGAGAACTTGAATGTTAACTGATGAGAACGTAAATGTTTACTGAAGAGAACTTGAATGTTTACTGGAGAGAACGTGAATATTTACTGGAGAGAACGTGAATGTTTAGTGAAGAGAACTGTAATGTTTACTGGATAGAACGTGAGTATTTACTGAAGAGAACTTTAATGTTACTGGAGAATACGTGATTGTTTACTGAAGAGAACTTGAATGTTACTAAAGAGAACGTAAGTATTTACTGAAGAGAACTTGAATGTTACTGAAGAGAACGTGAATATTTACTGGAGAGAACTTGAATGTTTACTGAAGAGAACGTGTGTATTTACTGAAGAGAACATTATTGTTACTGGAGAGAACGTGAATGTTTACTGAAGAGAACTTGAATGTTTACTGGAGAGAACGTGAGTATTTACTGAAAAGAACTTGAATGTTACCGGAGAGAACGTGAATATTTACTGGAGAGAACGTGAATGTTTACTGAAGAGAACTTGAATGTTTACTGGAGAGGACGTGAATGTTTACTGAAGAGAACTTGGATGGTTACTGGAGAGAATTTTAATGTGTACTGGGGAGAACTTGAATTTTTACTGGAGAGAACGTTAATATTTACTGACGAGAACTTGAATGTTTACTGAATAGAACGTGAATATCTACTAGAGATAACGTGAATTTCTACCGAAGTGAACGTAAATGTTTACTGGAGAGAACTTGAATGTTTACTGGAGAAAACGTGAATGTTTACTGAAGAAAACGTGAATGTTTACTGGAGAGAACATTAATATTTACTGGAGAACACGTGAATGTTTACTGAAGAGAACGTGAATGTTTACTGGAGAGAACGTGAATATTTACTTAAGAGAACTTGAATGTTACTGGAGAGAGCGTGAATGTTTACTGGAGAGGACGTGAATGTGTACTGAAGAGAACTTGAATGTTTACTGGACAGAACTTTAATGTTTACTGAAGAGAACTTGAATGTTTACTGGAGAGAACGTGAATGTTTACTGGAGAGGATGTGAATGTTTACTGAAGAGAACTTGAATGTTTACTGGAGAGAATTTGAATGTTAACAAGAGAGAACGTGAATGATTAATGGAGAGAACGTGAATGTTTATTGGAGAGAACTTGAATGTTTAAGTGAGAGAACGTGAATGTTTACTGAAGAGACCTTTAATGGTAACTGAAGAGATCTTGAATATTTACTGGAGAGAACTATAATGTGTACTGAAGAGAACTTGAATGTTTACTGAGGAGAACTTGAATATCTACTAGAGAGAACGTGAATGTTTACTTGAGAGAACTTTAATGTTTACTGTAGGAAACGTTAATGTTTACTGAATAGAATTGAAAGTTTACTGGAGAGAAACTGAATGTTTACTAGAGAGAACGTGAATGTTTACTCAAGAGAACTTGAATGTTTACTGAAGAGAACTTGAATGTGTACTGGAGAGAACTTGAATATTTACTGGAGAGAACGAGAATGTTTACTGGAGAGAACGGTAGTATTTACTGGAGAGAACTTGAATTTTACTGGAGAGAACGTGAATATTTACTGAAGAGAACTTGAATGTTACTTGAGAGAACGTAAATATTTACTGGAGAGAACGTGAATGTTTACTGAAGAGAACTTTAATGTTTACTGGAGAGGACGGGAATGTTTACTTAAGAGAACTTGAATGGTTACTGGAGAGAACTTGAATGTTTCCTGGGGAGAACTTGAATGTTTACTGGAGAGAACTGTAATATCTACTAGCGAGAACTTGAATGTTTACTGGAGAGAACGGTAATGTTTACTGAAGAGAACTTGAATGTTTACTGGAGAGAATATGATTTATTACCGGAGAGAACGTGCATGTTTACTGAAGAGAACTTGAATTTGTACTGGAGAGAACTTGAATGTTTACTTGAGAGAACGTGAATGTTTACTGAAGAGAACTTGAATGTTACTGGAGAGAACGTGAATGTTTACTGGAGAGGACGTGAATGTTTACTGAAGAGAACTTGAATGTTTACTCGAGAGAACTTGAATGTTTACTGGAGAGAACGTGAATTATTACTTGAGAGAACGTGAATGTTTACTGGAGAGAATTTGAATGTTTACTCGAGAGAACTTGAATGTTTACTGGAGAGAACTTTAATGTTTATTGGAGTTAACGTGAATGTTTACTAAAGAGAACTTTAATGTTTACTTAAGAGAACTTGAATGTTTACTGGAGAGAACTTGAATGTGTACTGAAGAGCACTTGAATGTTTACTGAGGAGAACTTGAATATCTTCAAGAGAGAACGTGAATGTTTACTAGAGAGAACGTTAATGTGTACTGAAAAGAACTTGAATGTTTACTGGAAAGAACTTGAATGTTTACTGATGAGAACTTGAATATCTACTAGAGAGAACTTTAATGATTACTTTAGAGAACTTGAATGTTTACTGGAGAGAACGTGAATGTTTACTGAAGAGAAATTGAATGTTCACTAGAGAGAACTTGAATGTTTACTGGAGAGAACTTGAATGTTTACTGGAGAGAAGTTGAATGTTTACTGAAGAGATCTTGAATGTTTACTGGAGAGAACTTGAATGTTTACTGGAGAGAACGTGAATATTTACTGGAGAACACGTGAATCTTTACTGAAGAGAACGTGAATGTTTACTGGAGAGAACGTGAATATTTACTTAAGAGAACTTGAATGTTACTGGAGAGAGCGTGAATGTTTACTGGAGAGGACGTGAATGTGTACTGAAGAGAACTTGAATGTTTACTGGAGAGAACTTTAATGTTTACTTAAGAGAACTTGAATGTTTACTTGAGAGAACGTGAATGTTTACTTGAGAGGATGTGAATTTTTACTGAAGAGAACTTGAATGTTTACTGGAGAGAATTTGAATGTTAACAAGAGAGAACGTGAATGATTAATGGAGAGAACGTGAATGTTTATTGGAGAGAACTTGAATGTTTAAGTGAGAGAACGTGAATGTTTACTGAAGAGACCTTTAATGGTTACTGAAGAGATCTTGAATATTTACTGGAGAGAACTATAATGTGTACTGAAGAGCACTTGAATGTTTACTGAGGAGAACTTGAATATCTACTAGAGAGAACGTGAATGCTTACTGGAGAGAACTTAAATGTTTACCGTAGGAAACCTTAATGTTTACTGAATAGAATTGAAAGTTTACTGGAGAGAAACTGAACGTTTTCTAGAGAGAACGTGAATGTTTACTCAAGAGAACTTGAATGTTTACTGAAGAGAACTTGAATGTGTACTGGAGAGAACTTGAATGTTTACTGGAGAGAACGTGAATGTTTACTGGAGAGAACGGTGGTATTTACTGGAGAGAACTTGAATTTTACTGGAGAGAACGTGAATATTTACTGGAGAGAACGTGAATATTTACTGAAGAGAACTTGAATGTTACTGGAGAGAACTTGAATATTTACTGGAGAGAACGTGAATGTTTACTGAAGAGAACTTTAATGTTTACTGGAGAGGACGTAAATGTTTACTGAAGAGAACTTGAATGGTTACTGGAGAGAACTTGAATGTTTCCTGGGGAGAACTTGAATGGTTACTGGAGAGAACTGTAATATCTACTAGCGAGAACTTGAATGTTTACTGGAGAGAACGTTAATGTTTACTGAAGAGAACTTGAATGTTTACTGGAGAGAATGTGATTTATTACCGGAGAGAACGTGTATGTTTACTGAAGAGAACTTGAATTTGTACTGGAGAGAACTTGAATGTTTACTTGAGAGAACGTGAATGTTTACTGAAGAGAACTTGAATGTTTACTGGAGAGAACTTGAATGTTTACTGGAGAGAACGTTAATGTGTACTGAAAAGAACTTGAATGTTTACTGAAGAGAACTTGAATGTTTACTGGAGAGAACTTGAATGTTTACTGATGAGAACTTGAATGTTTACTGATGAGAACTTGAATATCTACTAGAGAGAACGTGAATGTTTACTGGAGAAAACTTGAATGTTTACTAGAGAGAACTTGAATGATTACTGGAGAGAACGTGAATGTTTACTGAAGAGAACTTGAATGTTCACTGGAGAGAACTTGAATGTTTACTGAAGAGAACTTGAATGTTTACTGGAGAGAACTTGAATGTTTACTGGAGAGAACGTGAATGTTTACTGAAGAGAACTTGAATGTTCACTAGAGAGAACTTGAATGTTTACTGGAGAGAACTTGAATGTTTACTGGAGAGAACTTGAATGTTTACTGGAGAGAACGTGAATGTTTATTGGAGAGAACGTGAATGTTTACTGGAGAGAACGTGAATATTTACTGGAGAGAACTTGAATGTTTACTTGAGAGAACTTGAATGTTTACTGGAGAGAACTTTAATGTTTACTGGAGAGGGCTTTAATGTCTACTGGAGAGAACGTGAATGTTTACTGGAGTGGACTTGAATGCCGAGAACTTGAATGACTCTTCTCGAGTATTTAATGTCTCTCTTTGCAAGGGTTTGTCAGGACAACTTGGCGTAAGAATATTGTTCCCTACAAGTAAACCTTGACTAAATAGTCAAAATGACATTATTCACGGCCTAAATAAGGTCACCTTTGTATGCATAACCTACTACTGGCTTTTATTAGGAATGATGCACCTTCTCCAAGTGATGTTGTTTATGGTAACAATACGCTGCTGAATACTCCACCAGACTAGAAGAATTCTTGTCCTGAAATCGAATAGGACCAAGAGATCACACGCAAGATATACTGTAACGTAGTTAAGTAGACAATGGGGTGGAGGTGGAGGAGGAATGGAGGAGGAGAAAATTATGTTCTCAATTTCTTTATTAACTCTAAGTTGAAAGATAAAGGAGAACTTTAATGCAATATTACAATACTTATGTCTCTTATAAAGTGTTTGTCCCAGTAGGGAACCTCTTGATTTATGAGAACTTCATTGAAACTTTGTTAGTGAGATTATATTTTTTGTGCCTATCACCAAAAGATCACCGTTACCTTCTTTTCCACAATTAATATATCTTTTTATATATTAGAAGTTGTGTGTCTGTGTATGAGTTCGCTCCCTATGGAATCCGAACGGCTGGGCCAATTTTTAGGATTTTACAAAAAGATACTTTATGTGTCTGGGAGTGTTCTTAGATAAGTTTCTTATCGGAATGCCTCCGATAAGTATCGAAAATCGATAATAAAAAATCGATCAAAGGAGGAATAGTCCGAGTTTGATTAAAATCAATAATCTTATACAGCCTATCATCACATGTGTATTTGCGAAGTTTTATTACCGCACAAGCAGAACGGCTCTTTGTCTAAATTGATTGACGCAGTTTATATACATATATATATATATATATATATATATATATATATATATATATATATATAAACTGCGCTAATCGCTTTATTGCATATTAGTAAAATATCAATATTTCACTAAATATACGTCACAACAAAATGAAAATTATATCATCAAACGACTGCTTTAAAGTTTAGTTATTTCCCCAAATTCTATTCAAATTCATGTGATATTCACGAAGTTATGACGTTTTATTCTTTATCGATGAATTTCCACTGTGCATCGCTTTATTGCGGGTCTATTAAACTGTTGTTTTACGGAAATTATGTAATATCTTATCATGCGAACTTCATTTCTTCTTACATTTGTCTGTCAAAGAATAATGAGAAAAAGCTAAGGCTCAAATGAATGAATTATCGACGTATCCACCACGTTTTGAATAACTTAAAACAACTATTGCCCCCCCCCCCGGCGAAGTCAATTGTTTGATCTCCAAAAGGTGTTATGGCTCTAGCAATATCAATTATGTTCTCCAAAAGGCATCCTATGAAATAAATTGCTCTCCTCATTCATAAACTCCTCTTTTTAATATTGACCAGAGATATTCAATGGCGTTAAGGTCTGGAGGACACGGTGGTCAGGTCATGAGAGTTTTTCCAAAGATTCAAGGAAGTCTTCAGTCGTCCTAACAAAATGGGATGGTGCATTTTCATACATAAACATCATCTGAAAGCGACGTGACAATGGTAGGTCATCTAGCCATGGAGACAAATTTTTATCCAAAAAGGCCGTGTACGCATCGCGAGTCAGTTTTACATCCTCTACAACTCGGAATGGTCCAACCAACTTATTCCTAATGATTCCCGCCCAAAACATGATGACTCCACCTCCACAATGAACTCTGTAAAGGGTTGGAGTTCCGTTCGAGTTCCAAACTTTGGACCGATCCATCAGAACTGTCAAGAGTAGCACGGGTCTCATCTGTAAATAAGACATGTTGGAAATCCATTTTCATGTAATTCTGTGCCCAAGTTTTTTTGTTTTTCCCTATGTTGTTTGGTCAATGGAGGCTTTGGAATAGTTTTGATGTTCCTTGCCATCTCATTCAACACATTACATCGGGCCTGTCTAGATCTTGGAGCGATTCAAACACTTGCAGAAATGAAAACACTGGTGCTGTTTGGGTTTCGGTTGACTTCCCTACGAAATTTTCCGAATATCACCACGTGAAAGGTTTCTCCTGATGCCCTTATCCTTTCTGGATTTGGTGTTGGGGTCGTTCACGAATGAAACCAAAGTTCTTGAATCCCTTTCCAGTTCTATAGCTAAATCTTTGATGAACAATTTTTCTGCAAGTCCAGCAACAGTCCTTTCCTTTTCGATAAAAATTAATCCCCCCCGTTTTGGTATTTAAATGACCAGCAATAAAGCGATGGATAGTATAAATTACTTGAAAATAAATAAAATGTCATAACTTCGTGAATATCGCATGGATTTGAATAAAGTTTGGGAAATAACTAACCTTAAAGCAGTCATTTGATGATACAATTTTCATTTTTGTATGACGTATATTTAGTGAAATATTGATATTTTACTAATCTGCAACAAAGCGATTGACACAGTTAATATATATATATATATATATATATATATATATATATATATATATATATATATATATATATATATATATATATAAACTGCGTCAATCGCTTTATTGCAGATTAGTAAAATATCAATATTTCACTAAATATACGCCACAACAAAATGAAAATTATATCATCAAACGACTGCTTTAAGGTTAGTTATTTCCAAAAATTGTATTCAAATTCATGCGATATTCACGAAGATATGACGTTTTATTCTTTATCGTGAAATTTCCATTGTCCATCACTTTATTGTAGGTTTCTTAAAATGTTGTTTTAGAGCAAAAATACAATGTCTTATCATGCGAACTTTATTTTATATTATATTTTTCTGTCAAAGAATAATAAGAAAAAGCACATCCTAGGTGCTAAGCCTCAAATAAATGAATTATTTATCGATATATCCAAGATTTTTTAAATAACTTAAAACAACCTTTTGTCCCACAGGGAAGTCAATTTTTTTATCTCAAAAAAGGAGTTATGGCTCTATCAATATCAACTATGTTATCCACAAGGCATCCTTTAAAGTAAATTGCTCTCCTCCCTCAAAAACTCCTCTTTGTAATATTGACCAGAGATATGCAATGTGGTAAGGTCTGGAGAACACGGTGATCAGGTCATGAGAGTTTCTCCAAAGAAGCCCATAGATTCAAGGAAGACTGCAGTCTCCCTAGTAGAACAGGATGCTGCATTGCCATACATAAACATCATCTGAAAGCGACGTGACAATGGTAGGTCATCTAGCCATGGTGACAATGTTTATCCAAAAAGGCCGTGTATGCATTGCTGGTAAGTTTTACATCCTCTGGAACTCGGAATAGTTAAACCAACTTATCCCTCATAATTCTCGCCCAAAACATGATGACTACACTTCCTCGTTCGTGATGAACTCTGTAAGGGGTTGGCGTTCCATTCGAGTTCCAAACTTTGGCCCATCCATCCTGACCATCAAGAGAAGCACGGATCTCATCTGTAAATAGGACACGTTGGAAATCCATTTTCATGTAATTTTATGCCCAAACCATTCGTTTTCCCCTGTGCTGTTTGCTCGATGGAGGCCTTGGAATAGTTTTGATGTTCCTTGCCATCTCATTCAACACATTACATACGCCTGCCTGGATCTTAGAGTGATTCCAGCTCTTGAAAAAATGGAAGCACTGGTGCTGTTTGGGTTTCGGTTGACTTCCCTACAAATTTTCCGAATATACCCTTTCTGTATTTGGTGTTGGGGTTGTTCACGAATGAAGCCAAAGTTCTTGGATCCCTTTCCAGCTCCATAACTAAATCTTTGATGAACAATCCTCCTGCAAGTCCAGCAACACTCCTTTCCTTTTCGATAACCGTTAATCGCCCCCCCCCTTTTCTTTTCTTTTTTTGTTTTTTGGTATTTTAAAAGACCTGCAATAAAGCGATGGACAGTATGAATTACTGGATAATGAATAAAATGTCATAAATTCGTGAATATCGCATGGATTTGAATAAAATTTTGGGAAATAACTAACCTTGAAACTGTCATTTTATGATACAATTTTCATTTTTGTGTAACGTATATTTAGTGAAATATTGATATTTTACTAATCTGCAATAAAGCGATTGACACAGTTTATATGTTAGAGTTTTCGCCCGTTAAAAACGGAAAAATCTTTAACATGTTGATTTAAGATAAGTCCTTATGACAAGATTCTAGAGTAAATGTGGTATTGTAGTGATTAATCCATATTAATTCAAATGTGGTATTGTAGTGATTAATCCATATTAATTCAAATGTGGTATTGTAGTGATTAATCCATATTAATTCACATCAGATAAAAATATGTGCATCAAACGGATATCATATTATTTAGACCGATGCATTTGTCATGAAAAAAGTGCATACAAAATTTAAGCCAAATCAGACTAGTAGTTCTGGAGAAAAAAGTGAACGGACAGACAGACTAATGTATATATATTTATATACATATATATATATATATATATATATATATATATATATATATATATATATATATATATGACTACCTTATTTAATCACATAAACATTCATAACAGACTAATATATATATATTTATATACATATATATATATATATATATATATATATATATATATGACTATCTTATTTAATCACATAAACATTCATAACAGACTAATATATATATATATATATATGACTACCTTATTTAATCACATAAATTTATATACAAAAGTATTATTTTATGCGTAAATCTTAAGTATTTACTTCAACAGTGCTCAATATATATATATGTATATATATATATGTATATATATATATATATATATATATATATATATATATATAAGAGCAAGTAGTTAATAAAACATGTTAAAAACACTTTGAAAAAGAGTTAAAAACATGTTTAATCTGAAAAGGTAACACTTAATAAGTGAATCCTAGCACATCCTAGGTGCTAATATATATATATATATATATATATATATATATATATATATATATATATATATATATATATATATATATAATTTAAAGGGGGTTGGGGCAATTTACTATAGAGCATCTAGAGCTGGTTTAAATTTAACAAATAGGAACCACCATAGCTCATATAAACATTTAATAATATATCCTAGATTTTGTAATAGAATATCTTTACTAATAAGATGTGGATCATCATTATTATTAACAAACCATTATTCTGTATCTTAGTTTATTCTCTATTCAAATTTAACCCTTGTAGGTTACTAATTTTATTAATTCCAACAAATGAATAAATAAATAAAATAAATAAATAAATAAAACAATCATAATATTACTAAATTTACTCAATAAAACTATCTTATACTATATGAAAAAACAGCATAAGGACGAATTATCCCCCTTTGATCATATTACTAGACAAATCAAGATTATCTCCCTTTATTTTTAATATTTATATTTTTATTTAAACCTAAATTAAGCGATGGTGAAATAAGCTAACCGTTAGGAACTTCCCTTTTGGCGTTTCAATTTGAAATTAAGCAGTTAGAGGATGTATAAGCTACAGACAACATCTAAATGAATTGCTCTGAGGATTATTACGGTTTTCAAAGGATGAAACATTTCAAGGTATATATATATATATATATATATATATATATATATATTTGTTGAAATCCTCTTAATAGCATCTTATTATAACATTATACATAATCTAAACCCAGCTTTGTAATTATATTATAACTTTTACTCTAAACACAGCTATGTAATTTTATTCTAACTTTTATTATTAACTAATATTACTTAACTTATCTACATCATTAATTAACTATTTTTCCTTATATTTTAATATTTTCCAGATTCATCTGCACTACTTAAATCATAGGTTTATTTATGGTGTCTTTTATTTTTGAAACGGATTTTTAATTTTTAATTTTAATTTTCAATTATAAATTATCAATCACCTTACCAAATATATATATATATATATATATATATATATATATATATATATATATATACTTGTTTATTGTTATATAAACATGGTCACATATCGCTGCTACAAATAGCCACTTGTTTCAATCAAACAACAGATATCATCAGGCAGCGACTTGACTATTCAAAAGTTCAATGAATCATTGAACTTTTGAATAGTCAAGTCGCTGCCTGATGATATCTGTTGTTTGATTGAAACAAGTGGCTATTTGTAGCAGCGGGATGTGACCATGTTTATATAACAATAAACAAGTATTATCAGCTCTTTTTATTGAGCACTATCTAACAACCTCGTTGAATTCATTAGTCCATTACTTTTGAATATAAAAAACCCGAGTATATATATATATATATATATATATATATATATATATATATATATAAAGTTATTTATATATATATATATATATATATATATATATATATATATAAAGTTATATATATATATTATATTATATATAATTCTTTATAATTTTGTTCTAGATTGAAATGGGGGATCCTTCACCCATTAGCTTATACATTCTTTTTTTTCTTTTTTTTTACACAGTGATCACCACTTATCAAGGCCCGGAAGCCACTCAGGGATAAGGGTTATTGCAAGTACATTACGTTAGTGTGGAGACTTAATGAAGTGGTTACTTAAGGGGGCGGTTCATTAGGAATTTGTTAACATTGGACTTGAAGACATCCAAGTCGTAAACCAAATGCCATTTTAAGATTTTAACCTTTAAGTGCACTTGGCTAACCAATCATATCTGCCAGGTTGTTTTTGAAATTCATTTCATGATTCCGGTTTTTCTTAGAATTATTCGAATAATAGAAATCTAATATTTCTATCGTTTTTCATGTCGTACGTAAAACCTTGATATTTCATTATCTTTTTACTCTCAAGCATCATTGATGGCAATAATTTCTACTGAGGTTGCTTTTGGTTTCATTTTGCCTTATATTACTATGTCACGTATAATAACCCCGTTTTCTCTCTCTATATATATATTTCTGTATGAAATATATATGCCTATCAAATTAAATATATATATATATGTGTGTGTGTGTGTGTTGTGTGTGTGTGTGTGTGTTGTGTGTGTGTGTGTGTGTGTGTGTGTGTGTGTGTGTGTGTGTGTGTGTGTGTGGTAATTAGATGAAACACAATCTAGGGAAAAAGTAGCGTGTGCAATTATTTATATTGCTTCAGTATTGATAATCGATAATTTCACCTGCAGGCTCTGCTTTATCTGACAGGCCATCGTGAATTGATTTATGTTTGTATACCAAGATGTTTTAACAAACGGGTTTTAAACCATGTTTTGATGTGTGTTCTTGCATCTCTAATGCTGATGTTTTATGTGTTAGCACCTAGTCGAATTTTACGAAATTCGTTGAATCGATTCTAATGAAAATTGAACTTGCATACAAGCATTTATTTATATATGAGTTGAAGTATCCGTCATCGTTGGGTTGTAAAAATATATTTTGTACATCTGTCTTCTTTATTTATTTACTGATGTTTCTATAAATAATAAAGAATCAAAGTAATATTATGCCACTTTAACAAATATTATTTTCTACATTCATTTAATTTGAAAATTCATAGACATTGACATAACCTTGCATATCTTATTATAATAATAATAATAATAATAATAATAATAATAACAATAACAACAAGCATAATAATAATATAATAATAATAATAATAACAATAACAACAACAAGGATAATAATAATAATAACAACAACAACAACAATAATAATAGTAATAACAATAATAATAATAACAATAATAATAATAACAATAATAATAACAACAATAATAATAATAACAATAATAATAACAACAATAATAATAATAATAACAACAATAATAATAATAACAACAATAATAATAACAACAACAATAATAATAATAAACATAATGATGATGATGATAATAATGATCATAATAATAATATTAATAATAATAATGATAATAATAATGAACATAATAATAGTAATAGTGATAATGATAATAATAATAAACATAATAATAATAATAAATAATAATAATAAACATAATAATAATAATAATGATAATAATAATAAACATAATGATAAACATATTAAAAATAATAATAAACATAATGATAATAATAATAAACATAATAATAATAATAAAATAATAATAATAACAATAATAATAAACATAGTAATAAACATAATGATAATAAACATAATAATAATAAACATAATAATAATAAACATAATAAACATAATAATAATAAACATAATAAACATAATAATAATAATAATAATAATAATAATAATAATAATAATAATAATAATAATAATAATAATAATAATAGCATTGTCTGCTCATCCTTCGGCTAACATTCACATTTGCGGTGATTTTGCCATTGTCTATGACCTCACTCACATTGTTCACGAACTCACCCGTGTGCCCGATACTACCGGTCAATATGCAAGCCTTCTAGACCTTTTCCTCACAACTTCCCCTGAGCTGTGTTCATGTTCCGTTCTATCTCATCTGGGATCCTCTGACTACTCTGTTGTAGCAGTTAAGATAAAAATGAAATGTAATAAGTCTTCAGACGTACCTCTCCACTGTACTGTATATCGATACTCTATGGCTGACTGGGATAGCTTCCGTACATTCATATCTGACCTACCTCTGCATTCCATGTTTAAAAGGATGTGTCCTCTATAGTATCAGACCTGACCGAATGGTTAATTGTTGGCATAGACTGATTTATACCATCCAAAAATTCCAACAAAAACCTAACAGCCAGCCATGTTGCTCCCCTGAATGTGCTGCTGCCATCGCGCACAGAAATCACTTTTTCCATAGCTACCAACGTAATAGATGCACTGAGACTAAAGCTGCTTTCAGAACTGCCAGCAACCACTGTAAAAGAGTAATAAAAATGCAAGAGAGCTATATGCTCAGTCTGTTAAATCCAAAGTAGCTGATCAGCGGCTTGGTTCTCACCAGTTCTGGCAAATAGCAAACAGGATCTTGAACAGAAGCGTGCGTCTATCCCAACTATCATCAATAGACCTGATGTCATCTCGTCAGCATCAGACAAGGCCAGACTATTTGCCAAGAACTTTGCAGCTAATTCTACCCTATGCGACAATGGCCATCAACTCCCCGTATTTCCTCCTATAACAGACAACACGCTATGCAACATAGAAATATCTGTGCGTGAGGTCGCCAAACTAATCAAGAACCTTGATTCCAGTAAAGCAACTGGCCCTCACGGCATTCCAGTTATAGTGCTGAAAAAGCTTCAACCAGAACTTGCCCCCATACTTACAAAACTGTTTAAGCGTTGTCTTGGGGAGAAGTGCTTTCCAACACCCTGGAAAACCTCATCAGTATGCCCTGTATTTAAGAATTCAGGTGAAAAGTCATCTCTCTCTCAGTACAGACCAATAAGTCTCCTGTGTGTCATAAGTAAGTTGTTGGAATCCATATTAAATAAAGTAGTCAACCACCTCAACAGAAACAACCTTCTTAGTGACATGCAATATGGTTTCCGCTCTGCAAGATCTACAGCAGATGTGCTAACGGTTATATCTCATAGGATTAGCGAATCACTTGACAAAGGTTTCCTTTCCAGGGCAATTGCTCCTGACATATCGAAGGCCTTCGATAAGGTATGGCATCAGGGCCTACTTCACAAGATTTCCAGCTACGGTATTACTGGAAATGTTTTCTCAATCATCAAATCATTTCTCTCTGATAGGTTCATAAGAGTAGTAGTCGATGGGCAGAAATCAGAGGCCCACAGCATTAATGCTGGAGTCTCCCAGGGGTCCATCTTGGGCCCAACTCTCTTCCTGATCTACATCAATGATCTCCCAAAACACATACTTAAATCATTCGTTGACATCTATGCTGATGACACGACCATCTATGGCAACACATCAAAGGCTGTAAACGACAAAGTTCTCTAATTCTCTCTCCTCTGATCTTGAGCACGTGGTACAATGGGGGAGAAGGTGGCTGGTCACTTTTAATGCACCCAAAACCAAGCTTCTATCTTTACATCATCAACACTCTGATCCCCATCTGGCATCAATTGAAATGGATGGCTCTCGTCCTGGGGAGGCTCCATGTTTTGACAAGCTTCTGGGTTTGACCTTTACTCCTGATCTGAAATGGAACACGTACATCAAATCTGTTGCCAGGGACGCTGGGAAAATGGTGGGATCCTTCTACCATTCCAGAAGATATCTCACTACTGATGCAATTCTCTATTTGTATAAAAGCCAAGTACGTCCAAGGATGCAGTACTGCTGCCACATCTGGGCAGGAGCTGCTAAAAACAGCCTATCCTGCTTTGACAGAGTACAAAATAGACTTTGTGGTTTAGTGGGGGATGTCCTTTTCTCTTCCCTGCAACCTCTCTCCCACAGAAGAGACGTTGCGAGCCTGTCCTTCTTTTATCATTATTTCCATGGCAGGTGTTCGTCTGAGCTCCAATCTCTCGCCCCCCTCCCGCCCTCGCCAATCTTTTACGAGAAAAACCCGTCTGGCTGAAACTAATGTCAATAATTTTCCCCACTCTTTATCTGTGCCTAAATCAAACGTAGATTATTAAAATAATAACAATAACAGTAATAATAATAATAATAATAATAATAATAATAATAATAACAATAATAATAATAACAACAATAATAATAATACTGATAATAACAACAATAATAATAATAATAACAACCACAATAACAACAACAAAATCAATAATAATAACAATAATAATAACAATAATAATGATAATAATAATAATAATAATAATAATAATAATAATAACAATAATAATAATAATGATAGCAGTAACAATAATAATAACAATAATAATAATAACAATAATAATAATAATAATAAATTAGGGCACTAGCTGAACATGTAGCTACAAATACCTGGGTGTGGTGAAAGCAGACGCTATCAAAGCAACGGAAATGAAAAGAAAATAGAAAAGAATACCTCAGGAAAACAAGAAAACTCCCCAGAACCAAACTAAACAGTCGAAAATAAATAAACACGTTGGCAGTGACATTGATGAGATTTTCTGGACTTTTTATAAACTAAGGAATCTCGACCAGAAGACCAGGAAACTAATGACGATGCAGGATGGTACTGACCGACTATATGTGAAAAGGAAAGACGGAGGAAGAGGACTGGTTTCTATAAAAGAATGCATGATGAAGAATGGCGAAAGAATAATTACTACTTCCAGAAACACGGAATAAGCAAACAAGATAGAAAAAAACGAGGAATAAGACGAGGAGAGAAAAATGGGAAGAGAAACAGCCACATGGACGATTAATCAGAATTACAAAAAAGAGAAAAACGGAAGCATTTGGAAATGGCTACCAAAATGAAACCTTAACCGGGAAACATAATCACTAATGCAATTAGAACCAACCACATCAACGCTAGAATCGACAAAACACAAGAAAACAGTTAATGCGGACTCCGCAGACAAAGAGACGAAACGATAAACCACATAATAAGTGAATGCAACAAACTAGCACAAAAAGAATATAAAAATAGACACAATCAAGTGGAGAAGGCAGTATACTGGCAATTATGGAAACAAATGAATGTTGAATGCACATACAAATGGTACAAACACAAACCAACAGCAGTAATGGAAAATGAAAGTCACAAGATCCAAGCAAGAAGACCGGATGTCATAATAATGAACAAGAAGGAAAAGGCCTGCCAGACTTTGCCGTGCCAGCAGGTCCTAAAGTGAAAATCAAGGAGAATGAAAAGCGGAGCAAATACACGAAACTGACCAGAGAGCTCAAAGGGATCTGGAGAATGAAGACAGTAAAAATGACACCACTAATAGTAGGAGCACTAGGAACGATGTCAAAGAACTTTGAAAAAAGAATGGGAGAGATAGAAATCAGAGTGATGAAAACTCCAGAGATATTAGGGAAAACACTTGGAGACTAACACCACCCATAAACTACACACAAACTGGACGCAGAAATGACTACAGATGCAAACACGAAGTAACATCTCATGAAAACTGAAATTGTACAAATGAAGAAATCGCGTCCACCTTTTATCCTGTGAGTGTCACCATAAACAGACACCACACCAAATAATGAGGGCCAAGGTAGAGGGGAAGACCGAGGAGATAAAGCACTAGCCAAACCTCCACTGGAGATATGCAAAGAAGACTGGGTCCTTATTGTCACCCAAATTCCCAAATTCCAGTGAAGACCAATGGTCGCCGCCAACAAGAAATCAATGGTAAGCGGCTGTTACGATAACGCAAATTAAGTAGCAAAGGTTGTCGAAATAGTTGGAGAGTACTGGAAATCTGGGGAGACTTATTGTCACTCAGACTCCAAAGAACACCACTAGTTGTTCTCAAAGAACAATCTTTGACTATGGCTTGTATGAATACTCCTAGTGAGTTAAAAAAATAATAATGAGGACGTTAAGATTCTCTGGAATTTCATGATTCAGTGTGACTGAGAGATAAGTGACAGCAAACTGGATATGGTAGTTGTGAACAAAAAGGCAAATGAATGTCAAATTATTGATGTGCCCAAACGTCATCAACTTAACAGGCAAAAAGAATGAAAAACTACAAAATATCAGAAACTGAGGATTGAGATTGCTAGATTGTGGAACACGACTATTTCCATCGTTTTAATAATCATAGGTTAGGGTTAGGGTTAGGGTTAATAATTATTGGTGCAATTGGCTCAATTCCAGATGATTTTGAGAAACAGTTGGGCTACTAGCGAACTAAGTACAACATCACCGTACTCCAGAAGTCAGCTCTGCTTGGCACAGCAAACATCCTACGTCAATTATTTTCAATCTGATTGACTCTTTGACTAGCCTTACTACTTCTGGTGTAAAATGCCGCTCTTGAGTGAAAAAAAGAATCAATGTAAAACATACTGAAGTTTACGTTCATAAAATCATAATAATAGTGATAACAATAACAAAACTAATAACAAAAATAATAACAATAATAACAACAATAATAATAACAATAAAAATAATATTAATAATAATAAAATAAAATGATAATAATAACAATAACAATAACAACGATAATAATAATAATAATAACAATAATAACAATAATAATGATAAAATAATAATATTTACAATAATAATACCAATAATAATGACAATATTAATAACAATAATATTAATAATAACAACAACAACAACAATAATAACAATAATAATAACAACAATATTAATAACAACAACAGTAATAACAATAATGATAACAATAATAATAACAATAATAAAATAATAATAATGAAAATAATAATAATAATAACAATAACAATAATAATAGCAATAATAATAACAATAATAATAATTATAATAACAATTATAATAATAAAAATAATGATAATAATGAAAATAATAATAATAATATTAATAATAACAGTATTA
>NC_136488.1:169328446-169698446 GCF_053919585.1 Euprymna scolopes | reverse complement strand
TATATTATAAGAATACAAATAGAAATTGTGTGGAAACACAGTTTATACTATAAAAATAAAATAAAACTTTCACTGAAAAAATAATCTTACTTTAAATATAGAACTGAATTTACATTCACAAATAAAAATTTAATTTTACGTTAAAAAAGAATTTAACTTTAAAAATAAAATTTAATTTTACTTTAAAAATAAAATTTAATTTTACTTTGAAAATGAAATTAAATTTTACTTTAAAAATAAATGTTAATGTTACTTTAAAAATAAAATTTAATTTTAGTTAAAAAATAAAATTTAATTTCACTTTAAGAATAAAATTTAATTTTAATTTAAAACTAAAATTTAATTTTACTTTAAAAATAAAATTTAATTTTACTTTAAAAATGAAATTTAATTTTACTTTAAAAATGAAATTTAATTTTACTTTAAAAATGAAATTTAATTTTACTTTATAAATTAAATTTAATTTTACTTTAAAAATGAAATTTAATCTTACTTTAAAAATAAAATTTAATTTTATTTTTAAAAGAAAATTTAATTCTACTTCAAAAATAGAATTTCATTTAACTACAAACATAACATTTAATTTTACTTAAAAATAAAAATTATGTTTATGTAAAAAATAAAATCATTATTTACTTCCAAAATAAAATGTAATTTTAATTAAAAGTAGAATTTATTTTACTTCAATTTTTTTATTTTACTTAAAAAATAAGATTTTATTTTATTTCAAACATAAAATTTAATTTTACTTTAAAAATACAATTTTATTTTACTTAAAAATAAAATTTAAATTTAATTGAAAATATATAAATTTATTTTAAATTAGAATATAATTCTATTTAAAAAATAAAATTTAATTATGCTTAAAAATAAATTTAATTTTACTTAAAAGATAAAATTGAATTTTACTTAAAAAAAGAATTTAATTTTACTTTAAGATGCTTCTATAAATCTGATCCCCAATTTATAATAATCCCTTCTCAGTCTGCCATCCTTGGAGAAGCTGAAGAAGAGAAAAGGAGAATCCTGATAGTAAGGCATGTTCGACTTAAAACAATGCCCACTTATTTGTAAACGTTGATGAAAAAAAAAACAACGTATTCGATGGAATATTTTAACAATCAGTTACAGAAGAAATCAATCGAACTACAAATGTATCGATTAGGCAACAAAAGAGACGAACGAAGAACATTTTTGTATTTAACGTTAAAAAAATGTCCGGAAGCTGAAAAGGATGGACTTATGTTAGATAAGATCTGCTTGGAAAGCAAACATTGGAAAAGCTAAAAAGTACAACCTTTGGAGAAGGGATACTTATTTAGAACCGCACTTCTAACGAATATTTATAAGTAAACTAGCGGGAGTACCCGACGTTTCCCCGGTGAGAAACACGGGGTGGGGTAAAAAGTTTTGGTATGTAGATAGGATCGAACCCGAAGCCCTGAGGTGAAGTTGGAAAATAAAATGTGGAAGAAACATCACACGTTAACCAATCGGCCAGCAAGAAAGATTTACTGAAAGACGTTTGAATTTATTTAAGTAGGAAGAGAATTGACAGGTGCCCGCACCTAATGACATAATGAGGTCAAGTGGAAATCGTGGAGTTAACATTTTCTGCGAGCGTTATGACGACGTAAACAATAGCTAGTCAGCAGTTAACATTTTCTGCGGGACAGTTTTTAAGGAGGTCAATAATTCGGTTTGTTTGTTTTTACCCAACTTTGGGGGAAACCAGCTCCCCGTTTATTAGAGGAGAGTCCAGACGAAAGCAATTGTTTGATATGACGCTAAAAAAGCCAATATTGACCAAACGTTTACATCGCTTTCCGGAGACCACCGGGAACTGCCGATTCGAATCCAGTGTCGCTTTTTTTATACTGGAAAGCGAAATATACGCGCGACCATCTAAAAATCTGGAAAAAATAGCGTGTGAAAGTCGGGCAAATTAAATACACACGCGACCCCCGTTCGTAACTCTTACATATTATCATTTAGATGTGATATAAAAAGTTTTAAGAAGGAATGAGCCGACCGAGAAGTCCAGCGAAAAAAGCCTTTTACAGACATGCACAAAAAGCGAACATACATACATACATACATACATACATACATACATACATACACACATACTTTTGCTTTTATATCTAGATAATGCACTGAAAAATCTTTATGATATACATACCTATAACGAAACAAAAATGTCATATTCCAAAAATTACGTAATTTGATCAAGTACTTTTTTTCTATTTAAGAAAATCACATTTTTGACTTGCTCAATGCAAGAAAAACCAGTCGTCGTATCTAAATGATTTCAAAACTCATCCCTAATTACCTCCAGCTTAATAATCAAGCGTTCTTCAATGTCTGCTAAAATGGTTTTATAAAAAAAAACTACTTGATAAATATTTGTAATTTTTTTCATGACGTGACATCATAAAATTTTTTCTTAATTTTTACTAAATAAATGCGATAAATAAAGACTATCTGACCAAGATAAGCATCAAGACAGTTTATCGCTCTACCTATAATCCACACCTTGATGTCTGTGACTTTTGGTTATTCCCTAAGTTTAAGGAAGACCTTAGAGGTTGTTGTTATGAGACAATTGAGGAGATGAAAGAGATTATGACGAGGGTCACTGACACGCTCACACAAAGGGATTTCTGTGGGGCTATCCAGTTGTTTTTGCATTGCAGCCGGAGGAGATTTCTTCCAGGGGACTAGAGTTTCGTGTGTGAAATATCAATGAAATTGCACATACAAAAAAAAGTCTGAAGAGTGAAGGTTATTTTTACTACAGAAACTTGATATGTGTCTTTCTGAAATTGATAATCTACTTTTCCATCTATTTGTAATGAAGATGTTGGTATTTGTTTGTCTGGAGCCAGGACTATACTATTACATTTATTAATGATGAGGATTTTGTATATGTCTGATTGAAGCCGATACTATACCATTACTTATATTAACAATGTTTGAGATGTTTGTGTTTGTCTGATTCCGGAACTATACTATTATATCCATGAATGATGGGAACTTCGTATCTATCTGAAGCCGATGCCATACTATTCTGTTAACTGTACTATTGCGTTATCTTTTAATGCACAATTCAAGGGAATGGTGTAGTATCTATTATATTATCACGTGATTTTATTTATTACGGACTATCATGTTCATCATTGTTGTTTTTTAATTGAAAAAAACTCCCCAGTTTTTTGTTGAAAAAAAAATAGTCCGTAAGAAATACATTAATAAATAATACTCATCTCAATAATGAATTTCAGTTAAATTATATATATATATATATATATATATATATATATATATATATATATATATATATATAGTAGAGATTTAGAAGGCTGTCACAATGCGAGGAATGAAATATAGTCGTCGTTGTTGGTAAGAGAAGACGAGAACAAGTGGCGATTTACAAATCAATAAGTACATACACATATGTTTATATATACATATATTTATTCAGTTGTATTAGGTAAAATGTCTTACTTCTTATGTCTGCGACAATATCCATTATTAATTTCGGAAAAAATTCCCCTTTCAAATGGTAGACGTAACAGATCGATTCAAAGCATGCTAGATGATAGAGCGAAAGTTGGGTAGCTATGTGGGGCCTCGGAGCAAATGTGAGTAGGGGATTTATGTATGGTCTGATTAGGTAATTAACATGTTTATAATTTTATTTATTTCTATTTATTTGTCTTTTTTTTGGTTTATAACTTGTTGCTTTAGCGTGAGCTTTTCTTTTGTTTTGTATGTTCTCTATTTTGTTGTCTTTATCATTATTACTATTATTTTTTTTCTGCTGATATGTGGGGTGTCTATGTTTATCTAGGTCACGTAAGTCGCTAGTGGGTTGTGTCCGGTCAGCTATTGAAGGATCGAGTAGGGGTGGGATGTGAGAGAGGAGGGGAGGTGGGGTGCGGGGTGTGGGGTGTGGGGTGGTGCGCTCCCAGTCGGCAGCTGGGTGTTTAGGTTAGTGTTGCCAGGAGTAGGAAGATAGGTAGGGAGGGGGCATTGGGATGACATTCCTTGGGAGTTGTTAATTTATTTTATATTATCAAAAAACAAAACATCGTATATGTTAACAATAACAAATTTTGGTAATTCTGCGCTGAAATAATAACGTCATTATGTAGAAAGCCATTCTTAACACTGGAGGAGGGATGTTTTGTAACTTCATTCTGTACTTTCACGTTACAATTTCATAAACAGAAATATCGTAAAACATTGAGTTTAACTTGAAAACACTAAGTTTAACAATAGCATTTTAAGATAGCTGCATCAGCACCATAAAATCTGTCTTTTTAATAGTAAATATTCCGTGTTAATGAAATCAATATAACTCGAACCCCCCCCTCTATTTTTCCCTAACAATTTAATAAATAAAAGATGCCCTAAAAATTGAATTTAACTTGAAATCCTATTTAAAAAATAGCACAATTCGTAATCTTAAAAAGAATGTATTACATTCATTTAAAATTTAAACAATATAATGCAAATTTTGAGTTTTATTTCCATACTAGCAAAAAATCGGTTTTTGTCAAAAAACGAAAATAAATGTCTTTTTTTCTTTTTTATCAAAAAAAAAAAAAAAATTATTTGTTCAATCATATGAAAGTGAAAAGAGGCCTGGGGTCATTTTCGTTTGATTCTTTTTGGTGTTTTTTAGTAAATGCACGGGCGGTCATCTTGCTTTCCAAACTGTAGTGCGTTGGATACTGAATGTCTTCAAATATGAATAACTACTCGTTTGTGCAAGAAATAAATGCAGTATTCGTTCTCAGCGTCCCCCAAAACCTATCAAAGTCGACAATTCAAAGGTGAATGCCGAGGGGTCGGTAAACTAAAAAAATACCGATTTAAGGTAATAATTATACCAAAGCGATGTGCGTGATATATATGGTAAAAAAAATTATATTTTATATTAAATCTATATAATTATAAAATTCAAATGACCTTGGAACGGGTATTGTAACCCAACATCCGGTTTACGACTTCCGGTTGCGTATGCGTACATAAACCCATAACAGCGTAAACAAATAAACACAAATCGCTACTTTTGCAGAATTTGACTTGCGCACTAAAATATTAACGCTATTATTTAGAAATTATTATTTAACATGGAAAGAGTGGGGATGTTTTGCAACTATTCTGTATTACAATTATACTGTCACAATTTTCTTAAAAATAAATCAGCTTTAACCCGTTCACACCGTATTGTTTTACTGGGTACGTTTTCAGCATCCCAGTTGTTTTTTTTTTCGCGTTTAAATTATCCAAATAAAAAATTGTTAATACTTTCTGCATTTTTTTTACATCGTTCATTTCTGTATTACGTTTAAGTTATTTTAACGTAATTTTCTTACAAATAAATCTACATTAACCATAAGAGCATTTTACATTTGACAACCATAAGAGCATTTTACAACGTATTGTTTTACTGTGTCCGTTTTCAGCATCCCAATTGTTTTTTTTCGCGTTTAAATTAAAAGATATATCAACATTTGAATTTAACTTTAAGTGTTATGCTATCTGTTCAGTGTACATTTACCTATAAGTGTGACAAACAAACCACTTATAGTTCAATGGCTGTAAATTTTTTTTAATAAAAAATAAACAATTATAAACAGAACGATACATTATATCGGCGTAAAACTAATAAATGCAGTGAAAAAATAAAACGGATAACTCAACAATATAAAATAAAGAAGGTTGGTAACATGCAGAGAGTGATCCAGACGTAACTCAGCGTACTCCGGAACATGACGTCAACAGTTGGAGTAAGCCGAGCGTCGCCGAGAAAATTAAGCCGTCTGACAAAACATAGAGCTGAACCAATGACAATGTAGCGCGATGGTTTTCAATGCGACGCGCTTTCGCGCGAGTTGAAAATTCAAAGCGGCAGACGACAATTTGGAAGAGGAAGAAAAGAAAAGAAATTAGTAAAAAACAGCACACCATTTCGTACTTTAACGCCAGAAAAAAAAAATAACATGAATTTTACAGTCTTAAGTGAGCAGCTGGAAACACCAACTGGAGTCTTCGACTTTTGTCAAGAAAAAAATTAATGGCACAGATGAAAACTTGTGCATCATGTGGACAAGGAAAGGTAAGCGATGGCTATGCCTGGAGGTATCAGGCTGCCATATGCCGAACCTTAACATCATCCGGACTGGTACCTTTTATTTTTTTTTTGCCAAGTCTAGGCCTACAATTGCCATTGTGGGCGTTTGAGCGAGCAACACTTAAAGACCTCCAGCGTGAATGCGGAATATGATTTACGCACGCACACACACACACACACACACACACACACACACACACACACACACACACACACACACACACACACACACACACACACACACACACCATTAATAAAACAACGGTCTGAGGACACAACAACAATATCTGTTTTAATATGAAAAAAAAAGAAAAAAAATCTATCCCACCCAGTTTTGTTTCAATTTTTCTAGTTTTCAGGTTTTTCCTTGAGAAAAAAAAAACAAACAAAAAAAAAAAACAAATAAAAATAACACTAAAAAAAAGATAATTTCTTTTTCAATTTTTCTTGAAAAAAAAAACTTTACAAAAAAAAAGTGTTTATTCGACTTACCTTTAGAACCTTTTCGCGAACAAAAAATCGGTCAATGTCAAGTTTCTTTCCAACTCCTCGAAAAACATTTTTCTAGTTTTTCGGTGGTCCTGAAAACGAATATCACATTTAAATTTGGGGCAGATAAGTAGTTTTCATGATATGAAGAAATTTTTTTCAAACAGTGGGGGATCACTTTCCCCAGATTTGACTAGCCCCGACTTTTAGTTGTGGAGATATCTTAAAGAAAGAGTCTATGTTAACAAACCCCAATCTCTGCAAGAAGTGAAGGAAAACACCGGGAACGGAATAAGTCAGTAAGGTTGCAGAGATTCTGTTATCTATCATGAATAATGTTTTGAAAAGAGCACAAAAATGCGAATCTGAAAATGGGGAGCATTTAAAAGACATTATTTTTCATAAATATAGATTTTTTTAAATTTTGCATTGAAAAAAACAAAAAAAAATCCCAACGTCCTAGGCAGATTGTGTTAAAATTACAGAAAAATATCAACAAAATAAAAATCTATTTAACTTCCAAACCCTTCAGTGACTTTTCGACAACCCTTATATTTGAACAAGATTTGTGTGTCTATCTGTTGATAAGTTGATCAGTTATAGGCTGCTAAACTACTCGACAGAATTGCATCGATTTTGCAGTAAAATTTATATCATAATTTCTATGATTACCAATACTTCTAATACTAAAAAAAAATGTCGGCAATAAGTTCCAAAACTATTAATCATGGTTTAAAAATTCTGTATGAAAAACCCTTGATATGCTGAGAGATTCATGATAGTACGGCTACTATTGGTGTTAGAGCACATTGTATTCTACAACTACTAAACAGTTAAAGACTCGAAAATGATTTAGGTATAAAACACTCTTGAGAGATAGGTAAAAACTAAAATACTATTGCTACTTCAATCATCCTTTACTACTACTACTACTACTACTACTACTACTACTATTGCTAGTATTACTAATACTAGTACTATTAGTACTAACTATTACTCTTGGTTATCTATATAATTATAAAACTCAAATGACCATGTAACGATGTATGTAACCCACTTCCCGGTTTACGACATCCGGTTCCGCATGCGCGCGCATAAACATTAACCCATAACAACGTAAACAGATAAACACAAATCGCTTCTTTTGCAGAGTTTGACCTGCGCACTGAAATATTAACGTTATGATTTCGAAATTATTATTTAACATGACAAGAGTGGGGTTTTAAATTAACAAAAAAACAAAAGAATAATTGGGACGCTGAAATATTAACGTTATTATTTCGAAATTATTATTTAACATGGGAAGAGTGGGGTTTAAAATAAACAAAAAAACAAAAGAATAATTGGGACGCTGAAATATTAACGTTATTATTTTGAAATTATTATTGAACATGGGAAGAGTGGGGTTTAAACTAACTTAAACGTAATACAGAAATGGACGATGAAAAAAAAAGCAGATATATCAAAATTTGAATTTAACTATAACAAGTATTATGACATCTGTTCAGTGCACATTTACTTAGAAGTATGGCTAACCACTTATAATTCAGTAACTGTAAAAAAAATTTTTTCAAAAATAATCAATTATAATAAACAAAACGACTCATAGAAATCTATCTATATTCTTTTTTGATTTTAATATACTTTCATAAAAATGTTTCTGTTATGTAAAAAAAACAAACTATTTTCTTTACGTCACAAGTGTCACGCTCATACATGAATTCCATAGCTAATATAACATACTGACCCAACGGGTCACGGGTAGTCTAGTTTGTTATATGTCTTTCCGAAAATGAAACTATATTATTTCTATTGCACTAAAATTGATGGAGATTAAGTATCTCTGCGAATCCTTTTATTACTATTAATTTTATTGTCATTTTTGACAGGGTATGGCACGATGGTTTTCTAAGGAAAATTAGATCATATGGTATCACTGGAAGAATACATAAATTAATTATTCCTTCTTAAGTAAGAGAAAAGTCCAGGTTGTCTTTGACGGTCGTACATCTAAACAAAATGATATAAATGCAGTAGTACCTCAGGGGTCCATCCTCGGGCCTTTATTATTCTTGATATTCATAAATGACCTCCCTGATAAAATTGTTTCTGAGATGGGTATATTTGCTGATGAAACCACTCTCTATAACAGGCATGAGGGGAAAACAAATGAACACATGTCTAAGGAAATGGCAGAAACACTAGAGGATGATCTCCAATCTGTAGTGGAATAGGGACAAAAATGGATGTTCACATTCAATGCTGCTAATACGAAGCTTGTTTCCTTCAATAATTACAAGAAACCTTCATTACCACCAATAGCAATGGCCAAAAACACATTACCCAAAAGTACTTCCTTTAAACTCCTCAGCCTAACGTTTACATGGAGCATGAATTGGAATAGATAGCATTGCCAAGGCTGCTGCAAAGAAGGTGGGCTCTCTCTACCGTGCTAGAAAGCTACTTACGCCTGAAAGTATCCTGTACCTATACAAGGCTACCATTCACCCATGTATGGAGTACTGTTGTCACATTTGGGCTGGTGCATCTGCTACTTGGCTCTCACTCCTTGACAGGGTTCAAAAGAGAGTCGCCAGGTCATCTAGGCTTCAGGCTCTGTCCCATCGACGAAATGTTGCATCCCTCTGCCTGTTCCACAAGTACTTTATTGGTGAATGCTCTGGCGAACTACACGCACTTGTATCCCTCGGCGTGAATGCCCCCGACAAACCCGACAAGCACTTAAATCCCACCCCTTCACAGTAAAGATCCCTAGGTGTAAGAAAGCATTCTACTTCAATAGTTTCTTCCCCAGAACTGCTAGACTTTGGAACTCACTTCCTGGATTTTGCTTTCCGAACTGTACTGATATGCAGAAGTTCAAGTGTAATGTGAACAAACATCTTACTACTCATCTCCCTTCATAATACCCCTGCAACTTATGTCCCCTTGTTTTGGGTGAAAATTGAATTAAAAAAAATAATACCATGCTCTTTAAGAGCGTCGGTGCAGTAAATCTTCTGTTGCTGTGAGATCGTCCTTTCCGGCATTACGCTCTTCTCTGGGCGTTAGCAAATGAGATAATGTACGTCAAGAAGACATTGTCGCAATCGTCTGTTGATTAGCAAATTCAACATTTTTATCAGATATGCTAACATACGGAAGTTTATCGTATTCAGTAATTATAATTACTTTTCCGATTTTGATTGGTTGGAGATTATGGGAATTACAACTGATCGATAAAAACAATCGATACAATCGATCCAGCTTTGAAAAAAAATTGATATCGAACATCCACGGAGACGTTTTGCATCGCTAGCCACGACGGGGGAAGATGAGAATATTAACAATTTTTCTTTGTTCTCATTTGAGCGAAAGGATTGAATGTTCAAAGATTCGATACCATTCTCGATCCTAGATTAATAACAGCATCGATAACGACTTTCCCGAAATAGAAATAAAACTTTACTCCATTAGTCTCTAAAAGTATTTGGTTTAATTGAATCGTATTTGGTATAAAGATTCATTAGAATGTCAGATTATTATAAAAATTAAGAATACAAATTATATAATAATATATATAAAATTATCTTGCTCTATTCTCAGTCGTTACCGTTTGAATTATTGTCAGATGGATAAGAAAGAGTTAAATGAACCAACTATAACATGAATGTGTACTTGCGCTTGTGGACAAGTGCACTTTAAGTCGACTTACGCCTGTCAAGTTACATTTCTTTCAAATTTAACTCCTTACTAGCTATTTTTACCATCTTAAACCCCATAAAACCACGGTCTATACACACACACACACACACACACACGTGTGTGTGTGTGTGTGCGTGCGCGCACGTGTGTGTGTGTGATTGAATGGGTCTAGTTAGGCGGCCATCTTTAACTCATTATTATAGCAGAACTAGAAGAAGCGTAGATAAAAGATTCTTTATATATATATATATATATATATATATATATATATATATATATATATATATATATATATATATATATATATACGAGCAAACAGTTAATAAAACGTGTTAAAAAACACTTTGTAATGAGTTAAAAACATATTTAATCTGAAAAGGAAACACTAGATAAGTGGATAGTCCTTAATCCGCGAAGTTTCGAAGAAATACTTTCCTTCTCATCAGAGGGTAAGAATTAGCAAAATGCGGGATCGGATTTTGCATGCAAAAATATTTGATGAAACAACAAGTAAGTCAAAGATCTTACTTGATAAAAAAAAAGTGAAGCAGAGGAAATATGGTGAAGAAAATGGTGATTACACGTGAATGGATAGTCTGGTGGAAGATAAATAATCCAGATTTGGTTTTATCGAGCTTTTACATCTGGCTGAGTTAACTTTATAAATATTAATTCTTTAATATTTATAATATACTTTAATTTTACCATCTTGGATCATTTTGGTAAATTTAATTGTAATTTTTATTATATATATATATATATATATATATATATATATATATATATATATATATATATATAAACTAGCAGGCCGCTCGGCGTTGCCTGGTCGTAAAATACGCATATTATATTTTAATCCATACAAAAGCTGAGACATTTCTATGCGAGTATTATGTTTTTTTCTAAACAGCTCACTTCTTGTAAGTAAAAAAAAAAAAAATGCTCGAAATGAGATCGAAATTAAAACCTAAAAATAGTGAGTCAAGTACTATAACCATTAGGCCAGCATGACGATCCCTGCAAAAACCCTAACAATAATATTAACACCATAATGTCAACTCTATTAATGTATTTGACCAAAACCAAATACAAGCAAATTTTAGAGTTGAAGAAATAGCTATCAAAGCAACATCAAAACGCCTTTCATATATAAGCAGAGATAATAAAATGTTATTGATAGTCATCATTACATCGTATGAATCCGAAGATTCTACTCTTGGCATTGGTTTCCCTGATATATTTCTAGCCAGAATTATTTCTAGAAAGTCATCGGATACTTACGGAAAGTACTGCGTCAGGGTTATTAACATCCTAATTGAAAGTGATTTTTGTGGCACGAACTGGATTCGAACTTGAAACATCTAGGTCGACAGTCCGTGTTGCTAATCACTGGAACCGCCGTCACTTCCAATTAACAGTAAATTATACAGATTGATGTGAAAAAAAAGTAGAATTTCCAGGGGTCTCAGTTGTGTTAAAAAAGTATCATCTGTAAATTTTTATTTTTCATTTTTAGTCAATGGACGCAAGAAAACAAAGCTGAATGTGTCAACACGTGACGTCATCTGTGACGTCATATGGATTTCAAATCGTGCAATCGCATCAATAAGAAAATCAATACATTGAAATTTCGCAAACAGGATTTTTAGCTTTGATGATAAAAATATCGGCGTTTGCATTGTTTGCTTCGGATTGTTCGATTATTTTGAAAAGGAAATGAAATCGGGGATCTTTTAATAGAACGAGGTGCCTTCAATAAGTTTCCAGACTTTTTTTATATGAGCACTTTTATTGATAGTACACACATGAAACTCTAGCCCCCCTTGAAGTGATCTCCCCCGACTGCAATGCACTTGTTTTACCAACAACTTCTGGAAGGACCAATGAAAGTCCTCTTGTGTGAGCGTGTCAGTAACCCCCGTCATAGTCTCTTTCATTTCTTTTTTTTTTTACACAGTGGTTACCACTTATCAAGGCCCGGAAGCCACTCAGGAATAAGGGTTAAATTTCCCCAATTGTCTCTTAACGACAGCCTATAAGGTGTTCCTTGAGCCTAGGAAATAATCAAAGTCACAGGAATCAAGATTTGGACTTGATGTCCATCTTGATCAAATAGTCTGTGACAAGGATTGAACATCTGAATCTTTAATTCCTCGCGAATAATTGTGTACAGCATCCCTCACTGACATCAAACCATGTACTTGTCTCTATAGACACACGACGGTTTATGTCCATGAAATTCTTTATTTGGCCAATCAACTCTGGTGTTCTGGCTTCCTTACCTCTTCCCACACTTCTCATCATCCCTAACAGACCCCCTAGCTTCCTTAAATTTCTTATACCACGCAAAAACTGATGCTCGATTAATGTAAGATGGTCCAAAACCAGTCTGAAGCATTCCATACGTTTCTGTGGCATTTTTCTTTTTAAGTTTAAAACGGAAATTTATTGCTATCGTTCTTCTAAAGATTCCTCACGTCCAGATTGCATTTTTGAAATTCATCAGCTGTGACAATCAGGCTTTAGTAGGGTGTATTCCAATTTCTGCTGTGGCTGTTCATTTGAACCTGAAATCATACAAATTGGTCAGTCATCTCATAAGATGTATAGCAATAACATATTGAATTTTCAAAAGTCTACGACAATTTAAAATGCCTGTACAACAAAAAAAGTTTGGAAAATTATTGAAGGCACCTCATACAAATATTGACGATTCCCAAGTCAGATATTAAAACATGTAGATATGTAACAGAGCGCGTGTGAATGCATGGAAAAATATCAGCAGCAGCAAGGAAAAAGAAAAAAAAAGACATCACGTGGTCGGGGAGAAACAGAGTCGACACCGAAGGAGATGGGCGTGTAAAGTGAAGGTGAAAATGGGCTGGCTGACACCAATCTGCGGTCGGAAGAAAGAGAAGCGTAGTCAGGTTAGATGAAGATGTGGCAGCGAGAGACTTTTTAACTGATTTTGAAACGGAAGATAAAAAACGTTAATAAATGATTGCGTTAAAATAGAAAAAATATTGCTTTCCTTTATTCGTTTGTAAAACAGGGGGAAAAGATGAAAGCGGTACGTTTTCTGCTAACGAGTCATCATTCAACAAATCTAATGCGATTGTGTAGATTGCTAGCTGAACGATCATGAACACAATGAAAGGATTGACAATTTCCACATAGAATCCACTTAAACATAGCCGAAGCAGAAAAAGAAATTATATCCCATTTGTCAACACTCATAGAATGTGAAGATTGAAGAAGAAAATAAAAGAGATAGAGACACTCAAAGACCTATTTTATTACATTGTAATGCGGACATATATTAGGTTGGGGCAAAAATAATGTTTTTGTCATTCAACATCTTGTCAAAAAACGACATTATTTTTGCACCAACCCAAGAATTGATAGACATTTGCTGAGTTGACCGTTTTTGACTGCCCTTATGCAAGGGAATCTATGACGTTCTATTGTTTCGAAATTTATCTGGCATACGTATATCTGGACCTCCTAAGCAGATCTGGTAGAAACCCAAGTCAAACAGTAAGTGTTTCAAAATAAACTTACAGATAAAATAAATAAATAAATTAGAAATAAAAATAAGTAAAAAAAAAAACAAAAAAAACAAAACAAACTCAATCATATTAAATTAAAAAGCCACCAACAAGGTCCGGACAATTATTTAGCCCGATACTGTTACTGTTTACTGTTTACAACAACACGATAACAAGATAAACTATTATAAAACAAAAAACAAAACAAAAAAAAATAAATAAATAAAATAAAATATAATATAAAATAAATAATTTAGAAATATAAAATAAGAATTGAGAAAAAAAAATCCTAATCATATACTACCCACAAGTTCCGAGCGATGATTTGCTGCGGTATAGTTACTGCTTACAACAGCACGTTTGTCAAAGTCAAGTAAATATCTGACGAAGAGATCTTTCTCGAAATATTATATTACACGGACATACCACCAGACCGACTTTCCCAGGTGACCACTGTGCAAATATAAATATACTGCGTAAGTGAAATATGAATATGTACACATGTATTTATAAGTTGTATTAATAAATTTCTTACCTGCTTCAGCTTGTGTATTTCCGTTACTTCTGCATTGTACCGCCTTCTACAATTCTATTTAAATATATATATATATATATATATATATATATATATATATATATATATATATATATATATAGGGTGACTAAAAAACAAAAAGAAACAAAAGCTAAATGGAGGCCATCTAGAACATATGAACGGAGAAAAAAAGGCCAAAAGACCGTAGTGTTTTGATGTGATGTTTTGAATATAAGAAAGTAATTATGGCCAAAGTTTCATTTCATTCGGACAAAATACTAAGAAACGGGCTAATTAGAGTTGGGGCCCATTTTTGGGGGGCACCCTGTATATATATATATATATATATATATATATATATATATATATGATTAGTTTTTTTGGAAAAAGAATTCCAGCAGAGTGCTCAATTGAAAGGAAAATCCAAATTTTAAGAGCGTATTTATATTTTGTGTACAGAAAGTTGTTAGTTGAGACAGATCATTGGTACCGTCGGTTTCAAGCCCGATAATAGGGCCCGTTTAAGGTATCCTTATCAAGCTCTCTTCAGCCAATATTCGTCTATCTTATAACCGGAAGTGTGAAGTATATATACCTCGCGAATTCACGTTCAAATCTCGTTTTGTTTAATCCCCCCCTTTTTTATATATCGGATAATGTAATACCTAATTTTAAACTTTGAATTATTTAAATTTAAGATCTAATTTCGAAAAAAATTTTTCTTTATATAAATCGATTTTAATTTGAACCCAATAAATTGGATTTAAAATGCAACCATTTTAGCAAAAACTTTAGCAACATGTTTAATGAACGTTTTTGATTATTTTATATAAAGCATCATTTATATTATTTGGATTATTCGGACTACTGTTCTAATCTTGAGTATTATTCTTACAACGTTTCGACCGATGTAACCTCCGATCTTTTTCGTGTGTATTTTATCAACCCGTGGCGTAACGGATCAAGTACTAAGAACATTCAGTTCTATGTGACACTATTCTGGAGGTTGAAGGTACAATCGTATACAGACAATACTGAGAATTTCATAGCAAATTACCGAAGACATCTACCCTTCCTAGCTGACAGAACGAGAGTAGGCTACGCCCGTGCATCAAATACAGAGTTTCGTTTGAAATTCTGTTCAGATTCTCGAGTTCGACAAGGTGTACTTAAATAAGATCGGAGGTTACAACGGCCGAAACGGTGTGAAAATAACACTCAATATGACAATTATGATAAAAATATTACGAATAATACAGATTTATCTTCCATTTCAGGTTTATTACGTGTGTTAGATTTCTTTTGTAATAACACGTATATCGCCGGATAACACGAGTTGTCGCTTACGTAACATTAAATAAAAAGTACAACTCAGATGATGAATGACATGTATTTAATTTCCTGTTATAGAAATAAATTCACGAAAAGTTTTTATGTCAAATGTCAAAACTTGGATTAAAACACAACACAAACCCTCAACGAACTTGCCACAGCAGTGACAGCACACACACACACACACACACATAAATAAACACACGCACATAACACAAGATTACACACACGAACACACACATACACACACACATACACACACACACACAAACACACACACACATATATATATATATATATATATATATATATATATATATATATATATGTGTATAGGTTCCTGTAAAAGTCCGAGGAAGCTACAGACGGCAAAAAAAAAAAAAAAAAAAAAAAAAAAAACGGCCGGGTAGCTGAAACAATAATGTAACTTAACAGAAAGATACGGTAATAAAAAATAAAACGCATATTTGCTCTACAACAGTATTGAGCACTTTCTTCAGTTTTTATTAATTACCATTTCTACTAAATATATATATATATATATATATATATATATATATATATATATATATATAATACTTGTAGAACAAGCAGAGGGATGCAATATTTCGTCGATTGGATAGAGGTTGAAGGTTGGATGGCAGTTTAGGGCATATCAGTTTTGCGACTCTCTTTGGAACCCTTTTTTTACATGGTAGTCCCCACTTATCCAGGCCCGGAAGCCACTCGAGGATAAGGGTTATTGTGTGTACAGTAATCAATGGGATAATATCGCGTTAATCGTTAGTATTGGAGATTTGATAAAGTGTCATTACTTAAGGGGGCGGTTTATCAGGAATTTGTTTATGTTGGACTTGAAGACATCCAAGTTGTAGTCAGGGTAGAAACAGATGAGCGGAAGAGAGTTCCACAGGCGTGCACTTCTAAGAAAGAGGCTTTGTTCATGGAATCTACGTTTTGATTTAGGCACAGATAGTGGGGAAAATTACTGACTGGTTTCAGATAGACGGGTGTTTTTCGTGATTGGTGAGGGGGTACCAGAGATTGGAGCTCAGACGAACACTTCCCTTGGAAATAACGATAAAACAAAGACAGGCTCGCAACGTCTCATCTGGGAGAGAGGTTGCAGGGAAGAGAAAAGGGCATCCCCCACTAAGCCACGAAGCCTATTTTGTACTCTGTCAAGGCAGGATAGGCTATTTTTAGCAGCTCCTACCAGATGTGGCATCAGTACTCCATCCTTGGACGGGAGCGAGACACTAGTATCAAATTATATATATATATATATATATATATATATATATATATATATATATATATATATATATATATACTCACATAAAATTAATATACGAAAGTATAAATTTATGCGTAAACTTTAAGTATTTACTTCAAAAGTGCTCAATAATTAGGTAGAGCTAGTTAGTAATTTATAAAATATATATGGCTTAATCGCCATATATATATATATATATATATATATATTAGCAGAAAGACTCGACGTTGCCTGGAATTTAATAAGAATTAATGAATGTTCCAGATTTCCAATACTTTCTCATTGAAATCGGTGAAGTCCCACAATGGTGCACCGGGAGGAAGTATCACCTGCCTTCCCGCAGTGACTTAGTTCACAATTCATTGTAATCTACATTGCACTGTAGAGAATCTTCTGTTGATTTTATAAAATTATCTTTGTATAATAGCTTGACTTAAACTTTAACACGCAAAAAGTCAAGTATCATGGTTCAATTGTGCTCTAGACAGAAACATTTATTTCGAACACACTACTCTCTTATCAAATAACATACTATTGATTTTATACGCCAGACCCTACTTGACCGCACTTGTGATGTTAGGCGATATAAGGATGTTAACTTTGTCAAAATCGGACTCTTCTTTATTTATTGGAATTTTCGATTATCGATTTTCTATACATATCAGGGTATTCCGATAAAAAACCCTACTTAAGAACATTCCCAGGTACATAAAGTACATTTGTGTGAAATTAAAAAAATCCAAGCAGACCTTTTGAAGTCCATAAGAAATGAATTTACACACACACACACACACACACACACACACACACACACACACACACACACAAAGTGACGAAAGTCTATATTCTAAATTTCAAGATGTTGGCCATCTTACCGTTTATTTCTTTAAGTACGTTAACATACAGAATGATTACAAAATCCGAAAATTAGGAGAAAATTTTATTAATTTGTCATTTTGTTGCGTCATCTTGGAATTAATTACATGAATGATTCTGCGTCACGAAACAGGCGCTGTCAAGAATTGTACATGCCAACGTACTTAAAGAAACAGGCAGACACACACGCACACACACACACACATACATGTATATATATATAAACCTTTTTCATAAATTAATGGCAAAATAGGTGTTTTTGTAATGACTGTACGATATAATTCAAATTTATTAGAAAAAGCGAGGAATCAAATAGCAAGTCAGACAAACCCACCGCCTAAAATGAATTCTGAAAGAAATCATCTGTTTTGTAATACAAAAGTAAATTGTAGGCCATCAGAAATGTTATTTGTCTAAATTTACTTTTATGAAGGAGGAAAACAGTCGACAGGAAGAGTTCTTAGGAAAAAAAGAAAACAACTAGAATATGAAGTTGCACTACAATGAAGTATCAAAGCAGTGAATTAATGAAGACCACTAGACCAATGAGTCAAACGAGCTGGAACAAAGGAAGCAGCGAATTATGTCTTCAATAAGTACTCGTAATGATGAAACTATTCAATAAAAATAAACGTCTGTGTGTTCGGCTTTTATAGTCATAATGTACAATAATATCTTTTTTATTTGTAAAGGAAGGAACATTTTATCTTAATCTTGATAATGGTCGATTATAATAATAAAGAATAGAAATAATAATCATATACGCAAGTTTAGTTTGTGATAAGCAAATAATAGAAGACCTAATGTTAATAACTAATAATAAAAATAAATAAACTCTGTGTATCACTTTATTACAGGTAAATAGTTTCTTTATTTTGAAATTGCTATGAAACACAGACAAGTGAAATTTGGTAGAACACTGGAAAAGCATAACAAGGTGCCTTATTTCCCTGATTTTTGTGGAATTGTAACAAATATTTTGAAAATTATGCTATTTTTTCTATTTTCTGGCAATTTTAAGTGTGTATCACTTTATTACAAGTCTCCCAAAATGCATAGAAAGTGTCGATTGACAGCTGGTGAAAAGGAACGTGTTGTTTCAAGCCTGGTAGAAGGTTTATCTCGCGTAGATCTAGCCAAGGAGCTTGGAAAGGATCGAAGAACACTGTCTTCATTTGTTGAAAATCCAAACATCAAACAAAGGATGAAAACACAAGCAAGTCAGTATCTGTTCGTGATATTAATTTATTTTTATTTCGGACTATTATTCTCATCTTTATTAGTTGTTGTTTTCATCTTTATTGGTTGCTGTTTTTCACGACGTTTCGGCCAACTATTCCTCTGGCCCTCGTCAGGTGGTAACCGCGATGGATAGGAACTTCGAATCTCCTAACTGCATTCTCAGCAATCACTGCCATCCGTAGTTGTTGTCGTCTCACCACGTTTTTGGCCAAGTAAATTGATTGAGACCGCTATCTTCAGACAATGTCCATCTGGAACCGTAGAGATTCAACGTCTCTATCAACTGCGCCACGGGCCCCGAAGGGCGATGGAGGTTGGATTAGTTGATCTTATAAATCCACGTTTATTTATTATCTGATCTTTCATAGTCGGGTCCGTACCGATTGGTATATATATATTATTCCTTAATTGGAATTCATTTTCGAGATGAGCATTATATATATTAATTTATTTTTATTTCGGACTATTATTCTCATCTTTATTAGTTTGTTGTTTTCATCTATATTGGTTGTTGTTTTTCACAACGTTTCGGCCAACTATTCCTCTGGTCTTCGTCAGGTGGTAACTATTCCGCTGGCCTTCGTCAGCAACCAATAAAGATGAAAACAACAACTAATAAAGATGAGAATATTAGTCCGAAATAAAAATAAATTAATATATATAATGCTCATCTCAAAAATGAATTCCAAATAAGGAGTAATATATATCTGCTCGTGATGTTAGAAAAGTTCGCTGTCAACTTATCAAGCTACAGTGCTGTTATATTTTACAAGGTTGGAATACCTTCCTTGTCCAGAAAGATACGCTGTAATATCTTAAACGAGATTGTAAGAAGTGTTAAGCCCATAGCAAGACCTGTTTTAAACCAAACTCATAAGGAAAAACGTTTGGCTTGGGTCCAGAAATACATGAAAACCAACTTTGAAAATGTTCTTTTTGCCGATGAGGTCAGAGCAACCGTTGATCGACCAGATGAGTGAGGTAAAGTTTGGAGTCCACTTGGATTCACTACCCCTCATTGATTCCGTCGTCAACAGGTATATTGTTTTGGGCTGGAATAATCTGTATTTTTTTTTTACATAGGCATCACCACTTATCAAGGCCAAGAGGCCACTCGAGGATAAGGGTTAAAGAGTGTACAGTAGAAATTGAACAATATAGTAATCGTTAGTAATGGAAATTTGGTAAATTTGTTAACTTATATGGAACGGCTCATCAAAAACTTGTTTACGTTAGACTTGAAGACAACCATATTGTAGTCAGATGGAAAGCAGGAAAATGGAAGACAATTCCATAGGCGTGCAGTTCTAAGAAAGCAGCTTTGCTCATGGAATCTACGCTTAGGTTTAGGCACAGATAAAGAGTGAGGGAAACTAGTGATAGCGTTTTCTGCTAGACGGGTGTTTCTTGTGAAAGTTTGGCGAGGGAGGAATATATGAACTAATTAGACCATTTGGAGTGCCAGAAGGTGTCAAACTGACAAGCCACTCTTATATTTAATTTTTTAATGAGAATTTGTCACCATGACTTGATGACCTTCCAGTGTGCGTCACCACGAATTCATTTTTATTCACGACACTGCGCCATCAAACTCAGTCAAGACTACGACATCCTACCTTAAGTCATTAGTCATTAGGAATTGGGAGAAAATTTGATGACATGGCCACCTTGTTCTCCAGATAAAAACCCAATTGAGCTGTTATAATCAATAATAAAGATGTAAGTTTATGAAGGAGATGTTCAATTATTGTCGAAGGATGAGCTTTGGAGGAAGATTTTGGAAGTTTCCTATAGCATCACATCATCTCAATTCCGCCGATTGACATCATCAGTTGACAAGAGGCTGTTCAAGGTGATTTTGAAGCATGAGAATTATGTTGATAAATAAATATTTCCTTAAACAAAATAACGTGAAGTTCGTTCTTGTTTTTGGTTAATATTGCTACTGGATATGTTCTTTATTTCATATAAATAGAAACATTAATATTATTTTATAAATGACAATATACATTTTTAGACACTTGCAATAAAGTGATACACACTTAAAATTACTAGAAAATAGAAAAATTAGCATAACTTTCAAAACATTTGTTCAAATTCCACAAAAATCAGGGAAATACGACAACTTATTCTGCTCTTCCAGCGTACCAAATTTCACTTCTCTGCGTTTCATAACAATTTTAAAATTAAAAAAAAAATATTGATTTTCAATAAACCGATACACAGGGTTTAAAAGCAAATATCTGGCAGGTTTTGTTAATATTTTTGCGACTAAAATCAAAATTAATCTAAAACCACACGGAGATTTTAGTTGCAAATTCTAGTGAAAAGAAGCAGATAATATTTTTTAATTGGAATTCATTATTGAGATGAGTATTATTTATTAATTTTTATTTACTGCAGACTATTATTCTCATCTTGTTGTTTCACGACGTTTCGGCAAACTATTTCTCTGGCCTCACCCTGACGAAGGCCAGAGGAATAGTTGGCCGAAACGTCGTGAAACAACTAAGAAAAAGATGAGGATAATAGTCCGCAATGTATAAAAATTAATAAGAAGCAGATTATACTTAAAAAAAATTTTTTTTAAACTAAACATACCCTCGTAATTTTATTTATTAAACACACACATACGCAGACACACACAGAGGCATATATATATATATATATATATATATATATATATATATATATATATATATATATATTATTTTAAAGGCGATTAAAACAACAGTCTAAAGAGCAGAGTTTATTTTAATGTATTAGTAAATTCATTAATACAATTAAAATAAAATAACAGAAAACAGTGCTCATTGTAATGTAGACATATAATAAGCTCGATAGTGTGGCGTAATCTCCATTGAGGAGCTTTAGAACTACGCTGAGGTAGCTTACCATTCCCGGGTGACGCCAGATAACCCAAGGTTTTAAGATAGAGAATGTAAATATAAATATTTTATTCATGTCAAAATAGATATTGTTGGAAACCAGAGATAATATATCTTTGCAGCTAAAAAGTTGATGACAGGAAAGTTCACTTATAACATTGTCTAGTCTTAAATGAACTCAAGGTCGGATGTCAGAATTGAGATCTGGCCTTGGAAATCGTTAGACCTAAAATTGCGATTTCAAGTATGGGAATTGTGCTCACGCAGGGACCTGGGGCTTTCGATGTCATGGTGAAATCTTATTGACCGGGGGGGGGGGGGTTTCCACCCCATCCACATGCCTTACTATATATACGACTGTCGTGCTAAAATTAGTCAGTTAGAGTCAGTTGGAGTTGAAGTTGGGATTCGAGAAGAACAGACCATATAGAGACGTGACCCGTCCACCTTCCTCATCCAACCGTCTGTCGCTGTCTGTGAAGAGATTTGAAACTGAGACCGAGTGATATTTGTAAAAACACTTGTACATAATTTTGCGAAATTAACACTGTAGATTAGTCTACAATTGTTTGTCTTTCTTCCTGCCTGCTGCTTCGATATTCGCTTTCAGCATACCATATTTCATGTAACAACATCAGAGAAGACTAGACTACACGATCCGAGAATTCAGATAGACAGGAGTCCTTAACCACCTTCTCACGAGAGGGGTTACAATAGGCATCCTAGAGCTATTTTAATATTGAATAAGATGATTGATAATTTATAATTAAAATTAAAAATCGGTTTCATAAGGAAGAACAATCTCCTTACTCAATATATATATATATATATATATATATATATATATATATATATATATTGTAACAACTTATCGCTTATTAGCTGGTTTGCTTGTTTTTAGGAATAGGTGTGTAATTCCTGCTTAAATTAGATGTTTTGTGTTTACAGAAAAAAAAACGATTCTTATTTAATTTAAATTAAAAAATGAAAATTCATATAAAAATCACTTAATTTGATCAAGTATTTTTTTTAGAGAGGAAAATCAAATGTTAATGAAATCGATCGTGTCGTGTCCTGCTTGCGTATTCGCGGTCGAGGAGGGGGGGCGCGAGGGGAGATAACTCTAATAACCGCTTAAAGTTTGCCAAAATTTGATGAGATATTTTTGAAACATGGTCAAAAATGTTTAATAATAATAATAATAATAATAATAATAATAATAATATATATGGCACAATCACGTTGACACACCAGTTCCCGTCAAATCACCGAAGTTAAACAACGTTTGAGCCACTGGTATTCAACAATGTCGACTCAGGAGAGGTGTGGTTGGAGATTGCGCAACTATTCCCACAAAAATTTCACGCGCAGGTACCCTTACTGTGGATATCCATAGTCTGACAAGATTGAAGGAAGCCTTAATAATAACAAGAAGAAAAGAAACAAAAATCAGAAGCCAGCCGTTTACCTTAGTGCAGTTGCAAAATTTACGCATATTTAACAGAAGAGTCGTAGGAAGACCCTGCGTTAGTCACAAGGGGTGATTTGTTACCTCAATTTTGCTCATAATTCCTAGTTGGCAACATCGCCAAACTTTAACAAGAAACACTCGTCTAGCTGAAAACACTATCAATAATTCCCCCCACTCTTTATCTGTGCCTAAACCTAAACGTAGATTCCGTGAACAAAGCTTCTTTCTAAGAACTGCACGCCTGTGGAATTGTCTTCCGTTTGCCTGTTTTCCGGCTGACTACAATATGGTTGTCTTCAAGTCTAACGTAAACAAGTTCTTGATGAGCTGTTCCATACGAGTTAACAAATTTACCGAATTGATTACTATATTGTCCAATTTCTACTGTACACTCTTTAACCCTTACCCTCGAGTGGCCTTTTGGCCTTGATAATGTGGTGATGCCTGTGTAAAAAAAAAAAATTCTCCCCTCCTCCCCAGTACTCTCCTGACTCAGTGAGGTTATAGCACACGTGGTATGGCGCAGTTGAATTTCAGTTTTCCTAGGAGGTATACTTTTGAGGTGTTCAGTCACCCCTAAGCTGACTGATGTAGGTATGATTTTAGGATTATATGTTTATGTATTTTTTCAGTGGGAATAAAATTTTGTAGATATAAACGCATATTATGTATCATTAGGCGACTCTGTAATATTTAATATGGAATTAATATTTTTTGGTATTTTTTTATAATTTTTGATGGGATTTTTATTTTATTTACAATTTATTAATTTTTCAATTTTGTAACTATGAGCTTAACTAATGTAATATCTTAATTTTTCAATGTTGTAACTATGAGCTTAACTAATGTAATATCTTAATTTTTCAATTTTGTAACTATGAGCTTAACTAATGTAATATCTTAATTTTTCAATGTTGTAACTATAAGATTAACTAATGTAATATCTTAATTTTTCAATTTTGTAACTATAAGCTTAACTAATGTAATATCTTAATTTTTCCTAAGTTTTATAATTTACTAGCAGTTTAGCCCGGCTTTGCTCGGGCGCTATGTACTGTTAATAACTTTATGTGTGTATATATATATATATATATATATATATATATATATATATATATATATATATATATATAACTATTTCATTTATTAACATAAATTTACTATACGAAAGTATAGATTTATGCGTAAACCTTAAGTATTTACTTCAAAAGTGCTCAATACGTAGGTAGAGCTAGTTAGTAATTTATAAAATATATATGGCGATTAAGCTACACTGAATATTCTGCGTTTCATCCAACTATAGGATTCGTCAGGCTTATGCGCGAATTCTGTCGTTGCTTCTTGTTTTTATACATGTTGAGGATTACTAGTTGGCCAATCAGCTTTCTAGTATCCACCGCGCCCCTTCCTACCAGCCAATGGGCATGCATTTTATCAAACAAAGGATCTGTTTTAGAGCTAGGTTAGTGGTTTTAGGTGGCCGTTCTGCTTCTTTTTTTTATATATATATATATAAATATACCTATGTGTACACAATAATGCACATATATATACATATATATATATATATATATATATATATATATATATATATATATATATATATACATATATGCGTGTGATCGTTTATGTATATTCATGTTTATTTAATTTATTTATTTGTTTGTTTTCTATTGTTATTGTTAGTTTTAAAGCTATTTTGTATCGCTATCCTAGAGTAAGTTTTATTTTGTGAACACAGTTGTTTGCTATTTCCCGCTTACAGTTTAATAGATTTTGAGGTTCTTTAAAGTACAGGATAGAAAATTTTTCATGGAGGCATAATTTACATGGGTCTTCTTTGCCCAGTCCAAAACAAATGTCTAACAAAAAGCGTAGTCTATCAAGCAACAATATTTGCAAAAGAAAACCCGAATAAAAAAAAATATTACATAGGCATGACTTCCTTAGATTTCAAAACCCGATACTATGACCACAAAAGCACATTCAAAAATAAAAAACACCGTATAAAAACAACACTAGCGAATAAATACTGGGAACTCAAAGAAAGCGGACATTCGCCGGTAGTCGAATGGAAAATAATAAGACAAGCTACCACATGCAGACATTTAGACGACCCATGTAAATTATGCCTCCATGAAAAATGAGTAATTTGGAAGGGAAATGTACACACACACACACACACACACGCACGCACACACACACACACACACACACACACACACACACACAAACACACACACAGAAATTTCAATTTTATAGATATACTAGCATGGGTGCCCGGCGTTGCCCGGGTGTTTGCAGGTATATGCTGACCAGCAAAAAAAAAAAAGGTCAATTCTTTAAACTTTCCCAAATCTCAGTACCCTGTATATCAAATTTCAAGTCTGTAGACTGAAAATTGACAGAGTGATTGCGTAGGGAAATGGACACACACACACACACACACACACACACACACACACACACACACACGTTCACTTTTATAGACACATAGATAGATAGACTAGCATTTCAGCCCGGCGTTGCCCGACTGTTTGGATGTGTATGTTGAGCAAAAAAAAAAATTAAAACTTCAACCCCTATTATGCCCCCTTAAAATTTATTGTTTTGGGCTTAAATCAAATGAATAAGTTAGATCCATGTCCAAGGAACCTATATCTAAAATTTCAAGTGTTTAGACCCAAAATTGTCGGAGGAGTTTGGTAGAGTTCTCAAAGGTCAAATCGCTGAACTTTTACCCGTTAACAGCCAAATTTCTGGTCGAAAACGGATCACAAAGATTTTCCCAAATCTCAGTACCCTGCATATCAAATTTCGAGTCTGCGGACTTAAAATTGACAGAGTTATTGCGTAGGGAAATGTATACACGCACACATACACACACACACGTTCACTTTTATCTCTCTCTCTCTCTATATATATATATATATATATATATATATATATAGATAGATAGATAGATAGATAGATTAAACAAAAATATATACGTATACATAAATATATATGGAAACAATTTTGTATTTACTGTAAAAATTTTTCGCAAATAATATTAAGTATAAATCATGTAGAATATCTGCATGAATACAATTACACGTAATAGTTTACTAAAGATGATCATCCCATAAGAAAACCGAAAAAAAAAAAAAAAAAAACTATTATGGAATTAATTAAAATGAATGTTTAAAAGAATATGCAAATTAGCTAGAACTTTTGCTAGTGAACGCAATTCCACAACCCATACATAATAAAATTGTATTTTCTTTTCAAATAAATCGAAAGGAGGGAGTTTAATGTGAATACACAAAAGAAAATCGAATATATGTGAGTATAGATTGCATTTTATTCTATCATTTTATTTTAATATCAACAAGATATAAATGATTCGAACTGGTCAACAGGGATCGTAGATGTATCCTGAACCAGCATGGTAACTATATTTTAATAAATAATAACATGATAAACATTTTTGTATTGGGGGTATAAACATCCTATGGGACTAACCATTTTTGGAACACCCAGGTGAATAACGCAGGATTAAAAAGAAAAATAGTATAACAAAATTAACCTTAAAAAAGATGTTACATAGATTAGTTTGTAAGCTACTCTTTTACAGAATAGCTGGCAATGTCTGCTAACCCGACTAGAATATGTATCAGATGAAATATGTACAATACAATATATTGATGCAGATGAAAAATATATAGTTCAAGGGAAACAACTCTAAAATAAAAGCAAAGTTATCTCCCTTTAAAATTCATTAGTTTTTTTTTTATTTTGGATTTTCGAGTTTGACACAATTTTCATAAATCATTAGAAAAAAAAAAAAAAAAAGAAAAAAGAAAAGAAAAAATTAAACCCTGAAAAATAGAAACGATATTTTTAAAAATAGATTTTAAGTATCCCGACACAATGTTTGTGGGCGAAGTAATCGTTGAAGATAAAAAGAAATGTTACTTGATGAATAATTAATATCGAAAATTAAATGTTTTACATTCTTAAATATGAACAGGCAATATACGAAAAATGTTAGAAACGCGACATGTTTCCCTTGCATTTAAAAAACAATTTTTCTGTCTGTGCAGTTTAGTGAAAACAACAACAACAACAACAACAAAAAAAAAAAATAAATAAATAAATAAAAAATAAAAATAAAAAATAAAAAAATAAAAAAAATAAAGGAAAATCTATAGGATTTGCGTGCATATTTATAGAATGAAGTTTTCATAAAAAATCGCTTAATTTGATTAAGTTTTTTTTTTTTTTATCAGAGGAACCTCGAATTTTCGTGCCACTGATCATGATAAAACCACCATCTTGGCAATTCCCAGCTACTGAGAGGGTCGCCAGGGGAGATAACCCCATCTTGAAGTTTGCCAAAATTTTATGAGATTATTTTTACAGTTTTTAATAATTTTAGGTATTCCTTTTTTTTTTTTTTTTGTCTTATTACAAAAAATCGTTTGACAAAATTTATTCATAAAATCAGAACTTTATGTGCGTTTTGGATAACTTCAAAAAATTAGATGAAGTCATCCCTCCTGGCGCCCTTCTCCTTGTAGTTGAAAATGGCCAAAATGGCTCTATCAGAATCGGTTACACAAAATTTTGATTTTCCTCTGTAAAAAAACTAAAAACCACACACACAAAAAAACAGAAAAATAAAATTTAAAAAAAAAAAAAACAAAAACAAAAAAGACTTAATCAAATTCAGCGATTTTTCAAAATGAGAACTTCATTCATAACGGTACATGATAGAGATTTTTATTTATCTTGTAGCAAATAAATTTGCAATAAACACACGCGGAAGAAAATTCTCGCAGCTGGAGATTTTGGAATAAACTTCCTTCCTGGCTTTTTTCAATCAGAAGCCAGCTCTCAGTCACGTGACCGAGTTTATAAAAGGTTAAACCGGCAACACACATTCTCCCTCTTTTTTATCGGCTCTTGCACACCCCTCGGTTGGAGCGTGACTTCGCTTGAGCTCTTTGGTCCTTGGCTTGCATGAATACAAACAAGGCAACATGGCAATCTCCACATGCGACACACACACACACACACACACACACACACACACACACACACACACACACACACACACACACACACACACTCTCTCTCTCTCTCTCTCTTTTCGCCATGGAACTCTCTAATCTTTTGACCCCGTCTATACATGGATGCAGGCTTTGACTACCAACTTCAACAGGTATTTACTGAACACTTTTCTCTTTCAATCCTTATAATCTTTCATTTACGCCTCCACGCAGAAACACTTTCAACAACAAACTCGTTTTCTTACACGCTTACTAACGAAGATAACCAATAAAGTTGTTTCGTTTTACTAAACTGCACAAGCACCATATTTTTTCTTCATAGCTTTTTTGTTAAATCAATTATTGAAATATATACAATACTTAATAGTTATTTTTTTATTTTTTATTTATTTATTTATTTATTTATTCATTTTTTTTTTTTTAATGGAGAGTAGAAAACGCATTGTGGATGCGTTATCGGCAGCTCCTGTTACTCTCGCTTCTTCTTATTTGTCCCTCAGTCCTCATTTTTTAAATGAGTGATTTTTCTGACAAAGGGAGAAGAAAAAGCTGTTTTCTAGGTTGGCAGTATTTTTGCGCGAACAGTTGGCAGAGTTGGTGGAAATTTTCTGTTTCTATGTCTATCCTTGTAGCCATGTCACTAGTAAGGGTGCTGGAGGTAAACGTTTTGTCTGGGCTGACGTTATCCGCCTGATAGTCAGGGACCCGAACCTTGGATTAACCACTAAGGAGGCTGTCCTATCAGCAGGTGCAAAGTACTGGGGCTGCTGTATTGCCATTTGGTGAATGGAATCTGGACCATGCAGTAGTCTCTGGTGGGGCCTCTCGATGCCATACTAGTGGGTAATTGTTACGGCTTTACCTTATCATGTGGTACAAAAAAAAAAAAAAAAATTCTTCGTTTCTTTTTCTCTCTTAGTTTCCCCTCTCTGTCCTGCTCTAAGTAAATCTGTCGACCTAGTCCACAAATTCCAAAATTTCATCATGACAAGTTTCAAGAAAAAATACACGATTAAACCCGGTTCTCCAACTTCCAACGTAGACCCCTACTACCATGTCTCCTTCTCCAACATCAGGGGTCTACGTTCTAACCTTCCAGAGGTTGAAACCCAATTACAGGAGACTAAACCAGACCTTTTATTTTTAAGTGAAACTGGCATTGGACAGGCTATTTCCCTAGATGAGTTTGCAATTACAGGATACTCTAACTTAACTTCTAAATCTGACCCCCAAGATCGCCATGGGCATGGAATATGTGCCTATATTAAAGATAGCTTTCCATGTGGGAGGGACATCTCCAGGGAAGATCCTAACTTACCCTATATGTGCTTCCGGGTTGCTTTAGCTCACACTACTGCATTTATATTTACTCTCTATCGCCCCCACAACAGCGGAGTTACTATCTTTCAAAGCATATCTGAGAAAATTGACCAAGTCCTTTCTACTTATCCTTCAGCTAACATTCACGTATGTGGAGACTTCAATGTTCACAACGTCGAATGGTTGACCCACTCAAACAAGACCGATGATGAGGGGAGGTTCTGTCATGATTTCTCCATTGCCTATGACCTCACTCAGATTGTTCAGGAACCTACCCGTGTGCCCGATAATGACGGCCAGTATGCGAGCCTACTAGACCTTTTTCTCACAACTTGCCCTGAACTATGTTCAGTTTCTGTTCTGTCGCCTCTTGGATCTTCCGACCACTCTGTTGTATCAATTAAGATAAAAATGAAATGTAATAAGTCCCCAGACGTACCACTTCATCGTACAGTATATCGATACACTAAGGCTGACTGGGATAGCTTCCGTACATTTATATCTGATCTACCTCTGCATTCCATGTTTAAAAAGGATGTGTCCTCTATAGTATTAGACCTAACTGAATGGTTAATTGTAGGTATTGACCATTTCATACCCTCTAAAAAGTTTCAGCAAAAACCTAACAGCCAGCCATGGTTCTCTCCAGAATGTGCTGCTGCCATTGCGCACAGAAATCACTTTTTCCACTGCTTCAAACGTAATAGATGTATGGAAACTAAAGCCGTTTTCAGGACTGCCAGCAACCATTGTAAGAAAGTAATAAGGAACGCAAGAGAGTTGTATGCTCAATCTGTTAAGTCCAAAGTAGCTGAGCAGCGGCTTGGTTCCCACCAGTTTTGGCAAATAGCAAACAGAATCCTGAACAGAAGCGTGTGCTCCATCCCAACTATTATCAATGGACCTGAGGTAATCTCGTCAGCATCAGACAAAGCCAAACTCTTTGTCAAGAACTTTGCAGCTAATTCTACCCTTTGCGACCAAGACCGCCAACCCCCAATATTTCCTCCTGTATCAGAAAACACGCTATGTGATATACGTATATCTGTACGTGATGTTGCCAAGCTAATCAAAAACCTTGATTCCAGTAAAGCAACTGGCCCTGATGGTATTTCAATTATAGTACTCAAAAAACTTCAACCTGAACTAGCGCCCATACTTACAAAACTGTTTAAACGTTGTCTTAAGGAGAATAGTTTCCCATCTCCCTGGAAAATCTCATCAGTATGCCCTGTATTTAAGAATTCAGGTGATCGCTCATCCCCCTCTCAGTACAGGCCAATAAGTCTCCTGTGCGTCATGAGTAAGTTGCTAGAATCTGTGTTAAATACAGAAGTAATCAAACATCTCAACAAAAATAACCTTCTTAGTGACACTCAATATGGTTTCCGTTCTGCTAGATCTACAGCAGATGTCCTTACAGTTATATCGCATAGGATTAGCAAATCTCTCGACGGTGGCAATCTTTCTAGGGCAATTGCTCTTGACATATCTAAAGCCTTTGATAGGGTATGGCATAAAGGTTTACTTCATAAGATCGCTAGCTATGGTATAGCTGGAAAAGTCTTCTCAATTATTAAATAATTTCTTTCTGATAGGTTCATAAGAGTAGTAGTTGAGGGGCAAAAATCAGAAGCTCTCAGTATTAATGCCGGTGTCCCTCAGGGATCCATCCTGGGCCCAACTCTTTTCCTGATCTACATTAATGATCTTCCAAATCATATCCTTACATCATTTGTAGACATTTATGCTGACGACACTACCATTTATGGTACCACATCTAAGACAGTAAACGAGCAAGTACTCTCCAATTCTCTCTCCTCTGATCTTGAGCATGTAGTACAATGGGGAAAGGAGTGGCTGGTTACTTTTAATGCATCTAAAACCAAGCTTCTCTCTTTACATCATCAACATTTTAATCCACATTTGTCATCAATTGAAATGAATGGCTCTCGTCTTCAGGAGGCCTCAAGTTTTGACAAGCTTCTGGGCTTGACCATTACTCCTGATCTTAAATGGAACACGTATATCAAATCTGTTGCCAAGGCCGCTGGAAAAATGGTGGGATCTTTCTATCGATCCAGTAGATATCTCACTGCTGATGCTATTCTCTATCTATATAAGAGCCAGGTACGTCCAAGGATGGAATACTGTTGCCACATCTGGGCAGGAGCTGCTAGAAAGGACTTGTCCTGCCTTGATAGAGTTCAAAATAGACTTCGTAGCCTCGTAGGAGATGTCCTTTTCTCCTCCTTACAACCTCTATCTCACAGAAGAGATGTTGCGAGTTTGTCTCTGATGTATCGTTATTTTCATGGAAAGTGTTCAACTGAGCTTCAATCTATGGTCCCCCCTCGCCAAACTTTCACAAGAAACACTCGTCTAGCTGTAAACACTATCAATAATTTCCCCCACTCTTTATCTGTGCCTAAACCTAAACATAGATTCCATGAACAAAGCTTCTTTCTTAGAACTGCACGCCTGTGGAATTGTCTTCCGTTTTCCTGCTTTCCGGCTGACTACAATATGGTTGTGTTCAAGTCTAAAGTAAATAAGTTCTTGATGAGCCGTTCCATATAAGTTATTAAATTTACCAAATTTTCATTACTAATGATTACTATATTGACCAACTTCTACTGTACACTCTTTAACCCTTATCCTTGAGTGGCCTCTGGGCCTTGATAATGTGGTGATGCCTTTGTAAAAAAAAAAAAAAAAAAAAAAATATATATATATATATATATATATATATATATATATATATAAGAGCAAATAGTTAATAAAACATGTTAAAAAACACTTTGAAAAAGAGTTAAAAATATATTTAATCTGAAAAGGAAACACTTAATAAGTGGATAGTTGTTAAATCAATTATTCAAATATATATATATATATATATATATATATATATATATACACAGTAAAACTCCTTTAATTTGAACTTCTTCTCATTTGGACTTCCTCTCATTTGGACTTCTTCTAAACCTGGACGTTCTCTAAACTTGAACTGTCTCGTTGTTGAAATTATATTAGAATATTTGATGCGGAGTTGCAGTAAAACTGTTTACATGTTTTAGTCAGATATTGCGCAGAAATGTTAATATTGGTACTATGTAATTAATGTAGATTAGCTATTAATTAATTTACACGAACTGTAATTTTTTTTTCAGATTGCTATATTTAAAATAGTGTAAATCAACCCATCACAATGGCTTGCAACTCTAAAAGAAAACAAGTGACACTGACTTTACTCGAAAAACGTCAAATTATAGAAAACTTAGATGCTGGAGTTGAAAATAGCGTTATATTGAGAGATTATAAGATTGGAAGAAGTAAACTGTTTTACATCAAAAAGAAAAAGGAGAAAATACTGAAGGCTGCTCCTTTCTCTACAAATAAAAGACATGTTAAAAGAAGGACTCTTCACAGACCAAAGCAAGTTGAATTCGTTCGAATATTGTATGAGTGGTTTGTAGCAAAACGGAATGAAGGTGTAGCAATATCTGGGCCCATGTTAATTGCTAAAGCAACATCTTTTAAGGAAGAGTTGAATATCGCAGAAGATATGAAATTCAATGAAGGCTGGCTTAGGAGCTTTAAGACTAGACATGGTATAAGACAATTAACAATGTCAGATGAACAACGGTCTGCTGATACACACGCAGCATCAAATTATTGTGACAAATTCAAGACGATAATTGCCGATTATGGTTTAACACCAGAGGATGTTTACAAATGCTGATGAAAGTGGCGTAAATTGGAAGTGCTTACCTACAAAAACATTAGCCGGATCCGAGGAGCAGAAAATAAAAGGATTGATGGTATACGCTAATGCTTCTGGAACTCATAAACTTAAGCTTCTTGTCATCAGCAAATCAAAGTGTCCCCGAGCATTGAAAGGAGTTTCGCCTTTGCCAGTATCCTATTATTCTTCACAAAATGGATGGATGAATCAACAGTTGTTTAAAAAATGGTTTTTGCAAGAATTTGTGCCAGTTGTCCAGAGGCGTTTTCTTGAATTAGGTAAACCTGATTCAAAGTGCTTGCTTCTGTTGGACAATTGCAGAGCACATCCTCCTGAGTCAAAACTAGTGTAATCTTGCGGGAATATTTTTGTGTGCTACTTACCACCTAATGTGACTTCTCTCATCCAACCTATGGATGAAGGGATTATTTGGAACTTAAAATGTTTCTACAGAAATGATTTCATGATGAATATGATAAATAGTACCGTGAGTATAAGCGATTTTCAGTGCCATTTTACTATCAAAGATGAAATATTTTCTCTCGCAAGTGCATGAAATCAAGTTCAAGCAAGCACATTAACAAAAGCATGGGGTAAATTATGCCCAGCGCCAAATGCTTCTGAACTGAAAGAATCAGAGAATACATCTGGTCTAAAAAACAATTCTTGAAACCAAACGGTTACCGACCAACCACGCAGTTCTTAAATCACTTAATGCAAATGATGTTGAAATGTGGGTGCAACAAGATGAGGAAACTACTAATCAATATCCTGAAGGCAGTAATGATGATGAAAATAGCGACAGCTCCCATTCTCCTGACCCTAATATAAATAACCAAGAACACTCTGATGAAGCAATATCATGGGATGATGCAGAAAAGTCTATGGAGACGGTTATAAAATTTCTAGAAAAAGTTCTTATTTTAGTGACAACTATGTTTTGCAAGCAATGTCACCCCGAATGTAAATTTTTGTGATCGCTTACAGAATACAATGCCAGCGCCCGAGAGCTCAATCGATGAAAATAGAAACTGCAATGAAACTCATTCAATGAATAAATAAAAAAAAAGGTATTTTACATAAATTTATGATTTCTGTAGATGATAACTTAGGTAATAAATACCTAACAAGTATGAGTAGATTTAATTTATTTTCAATGTTTTTGTTCCTGGTAAATCTTAATATCGTAAACTCAACTTAATATATACTTGAAGTATCATATAGCAATGAATTTCAATTACTATTATAGGTGTTATTCTGTATATATATATATCTAATTAATTTACTGTTATATATGGTATGCAAATCCAGTGATTTTCGGTCTTAAAAAATATTATTGGATGTAATATTTTATAATTGCTCAATATTCCAGATAGAGCAAATAAATCCTAATTTAGTCATTGCTTACAAACAAGTATATATATATATATATATATATATATATATATATATATATATATATATATATATATCATAATTTAGTCATTAAAATTTTATGGTTTGAAACGGTTAAATTTCAAATCTAGAATGTTTATTATATGCAAGACAAAGAATACATTTTAATAAGTAAATTTCCTTAACCCATGAGTTTTCGATGTTTATTCACATCCTCAGAGGAAAAATATAAGCAAATATTATAAATGGTTTGCACCTAATTTGCTAAAGGTAATAAACATAGAAAAATTAGGTTACTTGATGGCAACGAGCATAATAAAAAAGAAAACAATTGTGGTAATGTTGACTGGTTACTTACCGACCTCAGCGACTAAAAATAGTTTGTCTCAATGTTGTATTAAGAAGCAGAAATGTATATAAGAACAAAAACATGAAATCGATACCCTATGGCTGACTGGGATAGCTTCCATACATTTATAACTGATTTACCTCTGCATTCCATGTTTAAAAAGGATGTGTCCTCTATAGTATCAGACCTGACCGAATGGTTAATTGGTGGCATAGACCGATTCATACCAGCCAAAAAATTCCAACAAAAAACCTAACAGCCAGCCAGAATATGCTGCTGCCATCGTGCACAGAAATCACTTTTTCCATAGCTACCAGCATAATAGATGTACTGAGACTAAAGCTTTCAAGACTGCCAGCAACCACTGTAAAAGAGTAATAAAAAATGCAAGAGAGCTATATGCTCAGTCCGTGTAATCCAAAGTAGCTGAGCAGCGGCTTGGTTCCCACCAGTTTTGACAAATAACAAACAGGATTTTGAATAGAAGTGCGCGTGCTATCCCAACCATCAACAAATGATCTGAGGTCAACTCGTCAGCATCAGACAAGGTCAAACTATTTGCTAATAACTTTGCAGCTAATTCTACCCTATGCGACGAATGCCATCAACTCCCCATATTTCCTCCTATAACAGACAACACACAATACAACATACAAATATCTGTGCATGAGATCACCAAGCTAATCAAGAACCTTGATTCCAGTAAAACAACTGGCCCTGACGGCATTCCAATTATAGTGTTGAAAAAGCTTCAACCAGAACTTGTCTCCATACTTACAAAACTGTTTAAGCGTTGTCTTAAGGAGAAATGCTTCCCAACACCCTGGAAAACTTTATCAGCATGCCCTGTATTTAAGAACTCAGGTGATAAGTCATCTCCCTTTCGGTATAGACCAATAAGTCTCCTGTGTGTCATGAGTAAGTGTTGGAATCCATATTAAATAAAGAAATAGTCAACCACCTCAGCAGAAATAACCTTCTTAGTGACATGCAATATGGTTTCCATTCTGCTAGATCTACAGCAGATGTGCTAACGGTTATATCTCATAGGATTAGCGAATCTCTTGACAAAGGCTTCCTTTCTAGGGCAATTGCTCTTGACATATCAAAGGTCTTCAATAAGGTATGGCACAAAGGCCTACTTCACAAGATTTCCAGCTACGGTATTACTGGAAATGTTTTCTCAATCATTAAATCATTGCTCTCTGATAGGTTCATAAGAGTTGATGGGCAGAAATCAGAAGCTCACAGTATTAATGCTGGAGAACCTCTACATCAACAATCTCCCAACATTCGTTTACATCTATGCTGATGACACGACCATCTATGATAACACATCAAAGGCCGTAAATGACAAAGTTCTCTCTGATTCTCTCTCCTCTGATCTTGAGCTTGTGGTACAGTAGGAGAAGAGGTGGTTGGTTACTTTTAATGCATCTAAAACCAAGCTCCTATCTTTAGATCATCAACGCTCTGATCCCCATCTGGCATCAATTGAAATGGATGGCTCTCGTCTTGGGGAGGCTCCATGTTTTGACAAGCTTCTGCGTTTTACTTTTACTCCTGATCTGAAGTGGAACACGTACATCAAGTCTATTGCCAAGGTCGCTGGAAAAATGGTGAGATCCTTCTACCGCTCCAGAAGATATCTCACTGCTGATGCAATTCTCTATCTATATAAAAGCCAAGTACGTCCAAGCATGGAGTACTGCTGCCATATCTGGGCAGGAGCTGCTAAAAACAGCCTATCCTGTCTTGACAGAGTACAAAATAGACTTCATGGCTTAGTGGGGGATGCCCTTTTCTCTTCCCTGCAACTTCTTTCCCACAGAAGAAACGTTGCGAGCCTATCTTTGCTTTATCTTTATTTCCATGGGAAATGGTCGTCTGAGCTCCAATCTCTGGTTCCACCCTCGCCAATCTTTCACAAAAAACACCCGTCTATCTAAGACCACTGTCAATAATTTTCCCCATTCTTTATCTATGTCTAAATCAAAACGTAGATTCCATGAGCAAAGCTTCTTTCTTAGAACTGCACACCTGTGGAACTCTGTTCCGTCTGCCTGTTTCCTACCTGACTACAATTTGAATGTTTTCAAGTCCAACATAAACAAATTCCTGATGAACTGCCCCCTCAAGTAAGACACTTTATCAAATCTCCAATAATAACGATTACTACGATACTAACCCATTGATCACTGTACACGCAATAACCCTTATCCCCGAGTGGCTTCCGGGCCTTGATAAGTGATGATTAAAAAAAACAAAAAAACGAAATGAAACGAAATTGATTCGGTAATTTTTTGTATTTTACTTATTTTTGTATTTCCTTTTTTTTTAATTGCTGACTTAATGGTGTTAATTATTTCTATTTTCCTTGCAACAAAAATTAAATGAGAAAAATAATTTGTAATAAAATAAATTAGATGTATTCAAAATCATGAGAAATAAGAATTCACCGTTTTTGTGAGTTCTGTTAAGAGAAGCCAACAAAACAAAAAGTGACAAAGCAAGATAAATTACTCTTCTACCTACCCGGATAAGTTTTGTGTTTTAATGTTTTTTTTTTTTTTTCTTTTTACACAGTGATCACCACTTATCAAGGCCCGGAAACCACTCAGGGATAAGGGTTATTGAAAGTACATTACGTTAGTGTGGAGATTTGATGAAGTGTTTAATTAAGGGGGCGGTTCATTAGGACTTTGTTAACATTGGACTTGAAGACATCCAAGTTGTAGACCGGAGGATAGCAGACAGACGGAACAGAGTTCCACAGGCGTGCAGTTCTAAGAAAGAAGCTTTGTTCATGGAATCCGCCTTTTGATTTAGGCACAGATATAGAGTGGGGGAAATTTTTCACAGTGGATTCAGCTAGACGGGTGTTTTTCGTGAAAGATTGGCGAGGGGGGACCAAAGATTGGAGTTCAGACGAGCACCTGCCATGGAAATAACGATAAAACAATGATAGGCTCGCAACGTCTCTTCTGTGGAAGAGAGGTTGCAGGGTAGAGAAAAGAGCATCCCCCACTAAGCCACGAAGTCTATTTTGTACTCTGTCAAGGCAGGATAGGCTGTTTTTAGCAGCTCCTGCCCAGATATGGCAGCAGTATTCCATCCTTGGACGTACTTGGCTTTTATATAGATAGAGAATTGCATCAGTAGTGAGATATCTTCTGGAGCGGGAGAAGGATCCCACCATCTTTCCAGCGACCTTGGCAACAGACTTAATGTATGTGTTCCATTTCAGATCAGGAGTAAAGGTCACACCCAGAAGCTGTATTTTAATGCTTTTATTCAGTCCAACAATGACTATCACTTGAAACATTTATAACCTTATAACATGCAACAGTTACATTGCTTAATATCCAGAAGATATTTGGTGAAAATTTCAATGCGATAATCGTTTTCAGCATAGTCGAAAATCTGTAAAAGTCGTCATAGAAAAGGGAAAAAATTAATTCAGAAATCAAGTAAGATTTTACAAATGTCAACAACTATTTTTACCGGTTGGTCGTTTTTGTTTTGGTCAACCACAATTACCAAATAACCACTCTATGCAAATTAGTAGACCCCTCCCCCCAAGACATGTGATCATAAAGTGGGTGCTCACTTTACGTGAAATTAATATAGAAAAGTGATTCAGCATTTGTTAAAACAATAATGTTTTCATATCTTCGAAACGTTTTGATTCCTGTAATTTTAAACGCTAAAATAAAACAAAAATAAAACAAAACCAAAAATAAATAAAAGTACAACATAAAAAAAAACAAAGGCTTTTCGTTTCATTTCGCTAATTACAAATGAGAAGGAAAAAAAATTAAAAACTATCTGTGTGTCTTTTTCTCTCTCTGTCTCTCTATCTCCCTCTCTCTCTCTCTATCGCTCGTTTTCGCTCGTTTCAGTACCATGCTCGAACGTAAACAAAACAGATAAAACTCTTGCTCTGTTTCTCTCTCTGTCTCTGTCTGTCTGTCTTTCTATCTGTCTCATTCCATATATATATATAACAAAAAGGAAACTTAACCCGTTTAAATAAAAAAAAAGATCAGCGATTTTAAAAATGGAAAAAGAAATAAGGGGGGGCAGGTAGGCTCGACCTTGGAGCCTTGGGCCAATAGGCTGAGCCTGAACACCTGCGCTACAGTGACAGTAGCAATGTAAGAGCGATTAAAAAGTGATTGACGTCAAACATCATGCTATTCCACAGTTTTTAAATATGTGTTTAATGAGGTCAAATCCTTTCGCTACAGGATAGTTGTTTTGAGTTTGTTAACCCAAACGCCCCCGTTTATTAGGGGAGTGTCTCCAAATGAAAGCAACTGATATGACGGTGAAAATTGATCAAACGTTTACATTGCTTTCTGGAAACCACCGGCCGTGGATCAGGGAGCTGGATATTCGAATCGAGTTTCGCTTTTTTATACCGAAAAACGAAAGCAACACGTGGCGATCCAAAAATCTGGAATATTTAGCGTTTCAAAGTCGGGCAAATTGAATAGACAGGTGATTCTCACCTGGGAGAGGCCCCGTGTTTTGACAAGCTTCTGGGTGTGACCTTTACTTCTGATCTGAAATGGAACACGTACATCAAGTCTGTTGCCAAGGTCGCTGGAAAGATGGTGGGATCCTTCTCCCGCTCCAGAAGATATCTCACTACTGATGCAATTCTCTATCTATATAAAAGCCAAGTACGTCCAAGGATGGAGTACTGCTGCCATATCTGGGCAGGAGCTGCTAAAAACAGCCTATCCTGCCTTGACAGAGTACAAAATAGACTTCGTGGCTTAGTGGGGGATGCCCTTTTCTCTACCCTGCCACCTCTCTCCCACAGAAGAGACGTTGCGAGCCTATCCTTGTTTTATCGTTATTTCCATGGCAGGTGCTCGTCTGAACTCCAATCTCTGGTTCCCCCTCGCCAATCTTTCACGAAAAACACCCATCTAGCCGAATCCACTGTGAAAAATTTCCCCCACTCTTTATCTGTGCCTAAATCAAAACGTGGATTCCATGAACAAAGCTTCTTTCTTAGAACTGCACGCCTGTGGAACTCTGTTCCGTCTGCCTGCTTCCCACCTGACTACAACTTGGATGTGTTCAAGTCCAACGTTAACAAATTCCTAATGAACCGCCCCCTTAAGTAAACACTTCATCAAATCTCCACACTAACGTAATGTACTTGCAATAACCCTTATCCCTGAGTGGCTTCCGGGCCTTGATAAGTGGTGACCACTGTGTAAAAAAAAGAAGTTAGTTGGACAGATAAATAAATAAAATTGAACCTAGGGAGAGATATGGTCACGAAAGACAAGGAAGAGCTTCACCAGAAAAGAGAAAAGGAAAAGAATATAGAATAAGGGGATAGAGAAAGAAGTTCACGAGAGAAGAAAAAGAAGATAAGATAATGGGATAGAAAAAAAAGAGGTTCAGAGGAAAAAAGAAAAGAAAAGCAATCTTCAATATGACAGAGGGGGGAGAGGCCAGTTTTATAAAAAAATAAAAATAGTACCTTATAGGCTAGACATAATAAATTTGTATGTGACATGTTGTTGCGGACTGAGAGAGGAGGATTTATTCAATCAAATTATTATATATAAGAATAACAAATGCAAACAAAGGATTCGATTTCTTAAAAATCCTCATTTCATAAACTTTGTTTTTATTATAAAATTCCAGTGATTGATTTTGATTTTTTACAAATAATTTTCAAGAATTTCTTTTTTTTTAATTTCAATAAATCGCTTCACAATACAAATAGTATCTATATTATTTAATGATGGAAAACTTTCTTCTTCTTCTGTTCCGTTGTCGTATCATAAAGGATTGAGTGTTTGATTATCTTATCAGAGTTAATGTCGTTGTGTGTGTGATCGTCTAGTTGTCTTTCTATTACATATGTTGATATGCTGTTAAGTGTGAATATGTATGTGACATGCCATGTATTTTCAACATACCTTCTGCCATTTCGTTGGTCCATCTGGAAATTCTCGTCTGGGAGGGAGACTTGATACCTGTTTTTGGGAACGAAGATTTATTTCACTCCAAGACAAGAAATTGGTTCTATAGTTTTTTATTCACCTTCCAGATCGATTGCAGAAGATTGGAAAGTGAATTTGGCCTGTGTTGTTTCTTTTTCTAGGTTTTATTTCTACCACATCAACGTTCGTCTCTCCCAGCGAAGGGGAGAAGACAATGGTGAAGCCGTCCGCTCTCTTCCAAGTCTCAACCAAATCTGCCTGATTCAGCTAACCTGATCATATGACTCACACACAATCCGATCAGCTGATCTTGACTTCCGGTCAACGTGTCTACACTATAACTCACACTCCTACCCTCTCTCTCTCTCTTTCTCTCTTGATCCATTCTATAACACTTCTTCTTCTTCTTCTTCTTCTTTTCTTCTTCTACTACTACTACTACTACTACTACTACTACTACTACTACTACTACTACTAATAATAATAATATTAATAAAAATAATAATAAAACAGAATGAAGCCATTCTAAGGCCTTATCGCTTTTGGAAATGGTTTGCAGAAAACGTTGGGGAACTTTACTTGACTATAATCAATATGAGTAAATGTTAGAATTTTTTTGTACCAATAATGGTGCATTCCCCCGTTTACATTTATTATTTTTTATCTGGTTCTTGTATTTGATTTTTTGTAGTTTGTATCTTTTTTGATTCTTAGTTTCGTACATTTTGGGTTTGTACGAAACTCCCTTTAATTTGGAGAAAAGGGAAATGCTAGCTCCGTGATGACGTCACAAGCTCAGCGCGGATTTCGCCCTCTTTTGAAATTCCACAGACGTGGAGATTGGACGTTTGTTTCATTGCCCGGCGCTGAAAATGGAATTTTGACGAGCCTCCTTCAAAGAAGAAAACCCCCGGGTATGCGACAAGACATACTTCTGAAAACTATCTACGTGACTACGGTTTTGCACGTATTTTAGAAGGAGTGAAAGTATTTCAAAAAAAGACTTTATTTTACGTGACAAGGAATTTTGGAACCTCCTACAAAGAAGAAAACCCGGCAAAGAAAACCCCGGGCAAGCGAAGCGGCCATACTTCTGAAATCCATCTGCGTGTCTACGGTTTGCATGCAAACATGGAGGGCGAGAAAATTCTAAAAGGACTTTAAACGAGGAAAAAAAAGAAAAAGGCACGTGCCTGACTGGCTTTCAATTTGTGAGTACGCTCCTAAAATTTATTTCATATGAGAGTGTGATTAGGAGATACTATTTTTAATCTTATTATTGTATTCGTTCATGGATATTACATCTTCATTATAAGAACCAGTGTTATGTTTTTTCATTACATGTTACCTTGGCGCTTTTAAATTTAATGCCCGCAAAGGGAAAAATTTGCAATTAATTTCATTGTGAATAAAATCTCTCCTTCGTTTCAAAGCAAGACCTTTATATTTTATTCTTTAACCCCCCCTCTTTTATTTCATGCTATCATTTTTTTTTTCAGGTTAGTTACTTCAGCGTCGAATTTATCTGGAAGTATGATAAATTTCCGACATAAATAAGAAACCATAAATAGAACCAAAAGTTCTCATGTAGTTGTTGTTCCCCTGTTTTTACTTTCATTGTTTCTCGGTTACATGCCTCTGTTTCGAATTAGTAGCAGTAGGCCGACATCAGTGGACTTTTTCTTTGTACCAAAACGATCACTAACACTTAAAAAAAAGTTTAAACTGTTCGCACGGTAAAAAAAAAAAAAAGGAATTAGAACAAAATCATTTTTCTTATTTCAAATTATTTAATTAAACAACAGTTCTTTTACTTGATTACTAAATTTAAAAAGTTATTCTAGCAAATACCTAACAATTTAATCAACAAAAATATTGTAAAAATCGAATTTAACTTGAAAATACTATGAAAAAAAAAATAAAATAAAAAATAAAAATTTAGCAATCAAGTAATTTTTACTTGATTAAATCATTCGAAATAAGAAAAAATATTTTTTGTTTTAATTTAATTTGATGTAAGCATAGTGCTAGGAATTCGGAATAGAAGAATGTGAGCGAGGAAAACCGAAAGTAAAAACACGGAGACAACAACTACATGAGAACGGAAACAATATTTATCGTTTGTACACAGTTTTTCATCATATTATTTCGGGAGAATACACTTGAAATACCAACTTAAAGTGAAGGTAAGTTATCTCCCTTAGATCAACAACAGGAACCAAAGAAAAATCCTATTGCGAGGAAAGAGTTAGACACGTAGTCGGGTTTTAATAAAGGAGGGGTATCCATCTCTTCATAAAGAGGCGCTTTGGATTAGGACAAGAATTAAAATTGCCTCAGTTTAGACTGATTTCTCCTTTACTAGCGGAATACAGAATAAATTTTACTTTAATACAAAAGAAACGCTAATCGATTTTCCAAAGGTTTTTAAACATTGTAAAACTGTAGGCGAATTCTTCAAGTGATACCAATTTGCAATAATATGATCGGTTAATCGGAATCTTAACCCATTTTCTAGGGGAGGTAGCTCGATTTTACAAAAAATTGTAAACAAAAACCAGTATTTTTTTTTCGATAATTACATTTGATGCAACAAAGTTTTATAATATAAATAACAACAACAAAATGTAAAATGCGACGATATTTACATTTTTCTCAAACAATGCATTCGAGTAATTGTAAGAAAAAAAAATCTTTTCAACTGCTTTAGGAATATAGAGTTAAGTCCCTTAGAACAGCCAGTTCGGGCTAAGATCAAAGTGTAGTATCTGTTCTTCAGATGCTGCATTTCAATTTCTTGTTCTCTTTCAGTGAAGGAGAAGTCCTTCACAACTGAGACAATTTTTCATTTTTGTTCCTTTCCCCACATTAAAAAACGATCCAGGTGTCTAACTCTGTCCCGTAGGAAAGCAAATTATATAAGAACTATTTTACCTTAGATTAAAAGAAAAGACAAGAAAAAACTGTGCTTGTGAAGATACAGTCGACAGATGGATTTTTTTAAAAAATCGCCACCACAACAGCGGAGTTACTATTTTTAAAAGCATATCTGAGAAAATTGACCACGTCCTATCTGCTTATCCTTCAGCTAATATTCATATCTGTGGAGACTTTAATGTTCACATTGTGCAATGGTTAACTCACTCAAACAAGACCGATGATGAGGGGAGGTTATGTCATAGTTTCTCCATTGCTTATGACCTCACTCAGATTGTTCACGAACCCACCCGTGTGTGTCCGACACTGACGGCCAGTATGCAAGTCTCCTAGACCTTTTTCTCACAACTTTCCCTGCGTGGCACTATTTTCCGTGCCACTGTTTCTAACACGCTCTACAGCATGGCCGAGTGGTAATTTGGTCATGAGCGTAGAGATACAAAGAAATCCCTTCCCATAATTCCCTTGCTATCTTTCTGTCTCTTTCCTGCACGACCACCATGAAGTGAAGACGCATATTCTGTCTCTCTGTAAATGGGAGGGGGCACCCCCTCCCTCAATACTAGTTAGGTTAGTTAGCTTTGAAAAGCTTATTGCCCAGTTTTTAATTGCAAAAGTTTTTGTAATATATATTTTGTAAGCTTTTATCTTTACATCATCAACGTTCTGATCCACATCTGGCATCAATTGAAATGAATGACTCTCGTCTTGGGGAGGCCTCATGTTTTGACAAGCGTCTGGGTTTGACCTTTACTTCTAATCTTAAATGGAACACATACATTAAATCCGTTGCCAAGGTTGCTGGAAGATGACGGGATCTTTCTATCGATCAAGTAGATATCTCATTGCTGATGCAATTCTCTATCTATATAAGAGCCAGGTACGTCCAAGGATGGAGTACTGTTGCCATATCTGAGCAGGAGCTGCTAGAAAGGACTTGGCCTGCCTTGATAGAGTTCAAAATAGACTTCGTAGCCTTGTGGGGGATGCCCTTTTCTCTTCCCTGCAACCTCTTTCTCACAGAAGAGATGTTGCGAGTTTGTCTCTGCTTTATCGTTATTTTCATGGAAAGTGTTCGACTGAGCTTCAATCTATGGTCCCCTCTCGCCAAACTTTCCCAAAAAAACATTCGTCTAGCTGAAAACACTATCAATAATTCCCCCCCCCCCCACTCTTTATCTGTGCCTAAAACTAAACGTAAATTCCATGAACAAAGCTTCTTTCTTAGAACTGCACGCCTATGGAATTGTCTTTCGTTTTCCTGCTTTCCGACTGACTACAATATGGTTGTGTTCAAGTCTAACGTAAACAAGTTTTTGATGAGCTGTTCCATATAAGTTAACAAATTTACCGAATGTCCATTATTAACGATTACTATATTGTCCAATTTCTACTGTACACTCTTTAACCCTTATCCTCGAGTGGCCTCTTGGCCTTGATAATGTGGTGATGCCTATGTAAAAAAAGAAGCAAAATGAATAACGTTTACTTAATTGCCATGTCGAAAATAGTAATGTATCCGAAAGTTACGAAAATTCATCAAATAGAAAATTATTTATAGTTAAATTAATTTTTACGGAAAATTGGGGAAAATTACATATTCCTAGATGTGAACACCTTACAGATTACGAATACAGGGGACATATGTATCACCCTTTTATGTCTGACATATCGTTTTAGCTCATGGCGATAGACTTTTTTTTTTTTTTTTTTTTTTTTACTAAAAACACCCCGACAGTTGTTTTACTTGATCAATTTCCGTATTAAAAAAAATACATCAGTAATTTAGATATGACAAGTAAGTACTATTGTTTTTTGCTTAAAATCACATATTTAAAAATTTAAACATTTTAACAAGTACCAAAAGCTTGTCGACAAGTATTCATATTTTGTAAACATGTACATACACGCATCTAGAAATTCACTTTATTTAAATAAAGTATTTACTCAGCAGCAGTGGACAATGTACACAATTGATTTTGCAATAAAAATAACTACACAAGTTTTTGATGCAAGGGAAATAACTCGAATAAAGAAAAACAGAGTTACTTCCCCTGACATCCCAGACTTCGCAATGAAATTAAATCGGACGTGCGTGATTTTCGGTGCTTTATTAAAACCAGAAAGGAATTTTAAAACAATATGATGTATTTTTGTAGGAATTTTTGACACCCCTAACACGAAACTGCAAATAAAATATAAAAAACTCGTAATTTCTCTTTTAGAGGATGGTTGTTTATTTTCTTTATGGATTATACTTCCAAAATAAACTATTAAAGTTGTATAAAAAAGTAAAAAAAAAAAAACAATAATGAAACAATAATGAAATTAATTAAATAAAAACAATAATGAAATTAATTGAATGTTACGAGTTCAGTATTTTTCAATTTTTAAACTTTAAAAATCTATCAAAATTTTTCTATTGATTCTATTTTTACGATATTTTCAGGGTCAATGTGAAATGTTATGCTCTTTCCAATAAACCGAATATAATATTTTAGACACACGTTTTTTTAAATTCACGCTCCCCCCATTTTCAAATGTCTATTAAAAAGTAAATAATTAATTTATGTACCAAAGTTTTATATATCACAAATTGAAGATAAAAGATCAATAAATAATATATTCAAATTTAAAAACAAAAAAAAGTAGTGTTTTTTAGAAATTTACCTGTAAAGCCCGAAGTTTAAAACCTTAAAAAAAAAAAAAAACCCACGTTGTTTGTTTTTGTGTTTTTTTTAATGAAACCTTGGTCCTTGCTCCTTTAATTGAAAAAAAAAAATTAGGGCTTGAATGACATTTTTCGAGGAGTTATAAGCTTCGAAAGATGGCGGGTGGAATTATTCAATAGTTTTCACGAAATTTCTGACACTGCTAATGATGTAGTTGAATTATTTTCTAGTTTCACCATTTTCCAGCTTACTTAATTTCCGACCTTCTTCAGGTTCATCTTTATGTTGCAGTAAGGAATCTTTATGATGAAGTAAGGAACGTGTATCGAATTTCAAACTGAACTTTTTATGTAATGCAGAGGTAGATTTTTCTCGTTCTGTCAGCCGTAAAAATTAAGAAGTGTAAAGTATTCTCAATTTTCATCTTATTCTTGTTCATTATCACTTACTCAAGGTCTTTATAGCGCAACGGATACATGTGTTAAGTAACCATCCGTTATTAGAGAAAGTTTTCAGAAGATTGAAGGTTCAATCCTCCCTATAGGGGAAACTAAATAAAATAAAAAATAACTTAAGATTTCTATGCAGTCACGGCTGACGGAACAAGAACAATACACGTGGAGTGAACAAGGGCTCAATTAAAAAGTTCATACATAAGGCAATATCCGAAAAGTCCTAAAGAAATGTCATGAGGAAGGAGGACACATCGGTCGAAACGTGAAAATAATAATAGAAGAAGAGTGTAACAGAGCCGCTGACACTGGGTTAGCAGCAGCAGCTATATGCAAATGAACAAGCCAGTTTCGCGATGTGACGTCACAGCATGGATAAAAGGACATACGTGAATGAAGTGTGTTCAGAGGGGCACGTATTTGAGACGTATTCAAGACGTAGACGTAGAGCGGTAAAGGACGTGTTCGAGATACGAAAGAGCAGAAAAAGAACGTGTTCGAGACACGAAAGGGCAGAAAAAGGACGTGTTTGGAGAAGTGAGATTCGAGACGTGTTTAACACGCATAGGTAGAACCAGAACTGAGACGGAAAGTCACACACAGTCGGAAAAGGAAAAATTAAGTGCTAGACTGCCGCTACTTTGGAAATTCGAACATTATATTTCATTTCTATGTATTTACTATGAATCAATAAACCGTGAACTAACTTCCAGAGTAAAAATGAACTCATTTTCATATTCAATATCTTCGATTATTATTGGAAATCTTCGAACTACTGTTCTCATCTTGAGTGTTATTTTCACAAAATTTTTGGTCAATTAAACCTTCAATTTTCTTCAGGTGTATTTTGTATAGCGGCCATATTTCTGTAGAACTCTGGAATATGCACGGGATTTCGAAAGGAACTATTTATTTAATCGGAGGAGGAAACATGTTATAGATTGAAGTCTTTCGTAATTTGCAATTGTATTTTGAGTGCGGCTCGCACTGAGGATCGAACCTTCTACCTTCAGAAGTGTAACTTTTACAAATGATTTTTATCACCTACTTTATCTATTTGCGGTCAATTCTAGTTTGAATTTGATGACATTTAAATCGATTTTATCGTCTCGATATACAGCTTTCCTACTTATTATTATATATCACTGTTTATTATTACATTACTATTGTAACGTGGACGTTAATTTTTTAAGTTTGTCGTTACATTTCAAACCTATCGAACTCACACGTTGTTTGATACGGTCGCAAAGGAACAAACAAATAAAAAAAATCAGACTCGCCATATTTTTTCATTTACTTTCAAAATGTTCTTCGCGCACGCAGGTGTCTTACAACGCTATGCTATATACCACGTGCTTCTTAAAAGTCTCTGTCCCCACCACCTGATGGCTACCTTAGCCAGCGTTTTCTCGCCCTCAACTCACACGTCCATCTCGCCCACACTTTGTTTCTCCTTTTTTTCTCAACCACGTGCTGTCCTTTCTTCTTCTTCTTCTTCTTCTTCTTCTTCTTCTTCTTCTTCTTCTTCTTCTTCTTCTTCTTCTTCTTCTTCTTCTTCTTCTTCCTGTGACGTCAGCGTGCACATATTTGCTTAATTTGTATATATGCTAAGACGGCTGCTCTGCTAATATTTTTATCAGTCAGTTATCATAGAGATGCTACTGTTTTTCTCACATGCGCGCCATATGCGCTATATTACATTATCACTAAACACACACACACGCCCCCCCACACACATATATATACATATAACCATAACATATATATATATTTACTTATGGTTATATATTCATATGTGTATAAAATATTATATTATAGATATATTATCTAATGTCTATTATGTATAAGAAGCCTGGATGCACGGCGTTGCCCAGGTGTTTGGATGTGTATGTTGAGCAATAAATAAATAATAAAAAAAAAGAGTGGTAGTAGGAAGGCAGGCTCGAACACATACCGCGAAAGAGGAAAAGAACATGAAAAAAATGCGTGACATCTTTGCCGTTGTATTCATCGCCAAACCGGAAGTAGCGAAGGTTTAAATTTAGGCTTGTCAATCAAAAAGAGGGGATGACTTTTGAAAATATTGGCGAAAAAAAGCGATCCCTCCTTGTAAAAAGGGTCAAGTTGAGGGTGAAGAAATTAATATCTTTAGCCAATTTTTCGATATTTGTCGTCCTAAGGGCCGAGCTTCAAAACAATACAGATCTCGTGAAAATCCGTCACCTCTGTCGAAAGCTACAGACAGACATACATACATACATTTAAACAGACACGTGAGATTTACATAATAGATTAATGATTACCATATCTTGTTATCTATGCTTACTTGACACCCAGCATATGCGCTACTTCTTTGAATCTATGATTTCTATATGGGACCACAATTTCAATATAATCAATTAAATATCCACAATCCTCACGTACTGCACACTTACATTTTCCTAACCTTCGGCTGACACCTCAGTCATACACGTCCCATTAGCACTTTGACAAATCCAAAAAATTATCTCCCCAAATTCGGTAATCGAACACAAATTCCAAGAGCCGAACGAATACAAATACATACTCGATAACTTCGTCTAACTGTGCCTATGGAATAGCCCTATTTCATATAAGGTCAAATCAGACTTCCTTTCAACTTAACTTCTATTTGCCTGGTTTCTTTATTTACTGATAATTCTAAAATTGTTCTGAAATTTCCTTACTCTTTTCTTTTCAATAATTATTCCTCCAGAGATACAACGAAGAGTTATAATCCGAGCCGTATAAAAAAAGGATACATACTAAAGGTATCACAATATATATCAATCACAACGATTAAAAAAAAAAATAAAACAAAAAAACAAACCAAACATTCCAGTTTACAACCGAAAAAAAAAATGAATAAAACCATGGGAACTTTTAGGTAGGTTGGTTTTGTTTGACGGCATATCAACCCTTTTCAGGTTATTTAATACTGAATCCAGTGATTTTGAAGAAATTTTTTTAATAGAGTATATTTGTTTCTTTTATAAGTCGGTTTCTATTTAACCCATAGTTGGGACCCTAACAGATACTACCAGTCCGGGTCAGAGTGGACCTGGGAGCAATGGCAATTAAAGGGTGGCTCCACACTCCCCAAAGCCCACAAGCTGGGACATCACCATCGGATATAGTTTAAGGTCATATCCAGGACCGACATATTTTTAGGAGAGGTAATTGTTTTACTTTCCTAATGAATTATATTAAAAGAATAATGCACAAAATAAATAACAAACTTCTTTTTAACAATAACAACGAAGAATATCTTATTTTTAGCTGGAACTGGCAGGTTGGACTGCGAAAAGGGAAGAAGGAAAAGAAAGTTTTTTTGTAGTTGTCATCGACCAGTCAGTACTTTGTTGTCCCCAGCTAATAGCAGTTATCTACAAGTATAGCGAGATATCCGGTGGACAAGGGACGAGAGAGAGGATAGTTGTTGCTGGGCTGAAGGTCCGGTTCTGACTGACTGACGTTCCATCAAGTCTTTTTAGGGAGCAGATAAATCAATGCGCCCTGTTACTTGGTAGGTCAGTCTGTGGCCGAAGAACTCAGAGGTGGGCATTGATTCACCAGAGAAAATAATTCTTCGCGACTGCTACATGCTTATCTCACAAAACCCTAACAACGCAATTTCTACTTTTAATTTCGGTGCATATACTTCAATACACGTCATTCTTGCCCGAAAATTTCAGTACAAAATCTCTCAAACAGTATATTCTTTCACCCGAAGGACAAGACTTCGCATTTTTACACGCTAACTGCTGCCACTGCAATGACTGAGCAGAGTTCTTCCCGTGCCAACATAGGTAACTGATTTATTTACATTTTTTTCTTTCGTTTAGTATGGCAAGTGCTCGTCCGAGCTTCAATCTCTGCCCCCCTCGCCAATCTTTCACGAAAAACACCCGTCTAGCGGAAACCACTGTCAGTAATTTTCCCCATTCTTTATCTGTGCCTAAATCAAAACGTAAATTCCATGAACAAAGCTTATCATCACATATTGACTTGTCGAGAGTTCAGCGGAATAGAGAAAGAAGTCTATAAAACAGGAAGTGACGTATCTGCCTTTGCCCTCTGGTGGCCAGGCATGTGTCACCGGAGTTAAAAGGCAATAATCGAGTTTAGCTTAAAGTACCGTTTTGTGCCCGTGTGTCCGTTGGCTGGGAATTGCAATTCCCACACATCAACCCTTTGGGGATTTACAACAAAGTTTTTACATAAGAAAGAAGTTTTACATTGTGTAGACCGTGTTAGTCATTCGTCCGATGCAACTGCAATGTGTGCGTGTCACGTACCTTGTGTTTTGAATCTTCTTATTCCCGGCCGTTCCCCCTCGTTTTCTGGTGGATGTAATCACTCCAATCATAGGCAAATCTCCATCATATTTCAGAAAGATTCACTAATTCGCCTAGATGCACCTGAAGAAGGTCAGAGGTTACATCGACCGAAACACTGTTAACATAACATAGATTCGAAAATTTCAGATAACACAAACAATCAATCTTTATCTAAAATATTATAAACGTCTTCTATTATTCTTGCTACAAGGGAAAAACTGATGCAAAGATAAATATCTATGCGATTACCATTGTCAGCAAAGAGAGACGTCACTATTAATTGAGCCAACTAATTAGGTGTACACGAAAGACTTTCCTGTTTTCTGCCAGTGAAGACGACAACGTGCTACCTGGGGAAGAGATCGATGAACTGTTGAGGCAATGCTACAATAATTTTCACTTCAGTAAACGTTTGATTGTATGATTTAGATATTTACCATGTTATACTCACAACGTTTCAACCGATGTAACCTCCAAGAAGAATAGTTCTTAGGGTGTAAAAATCCACAGTAGAGGATAAGTAATAACCGGTCCTAAGTGATAGTGTTCTAAAGGTTAAAGGTTCAATCCTCAGTGCAGACGATATTAAGAATTACTTAAGCGTTCTACCTGGTCATGACTGAAAATCTATACCCCTCTCCGTGAATTTAATAAAAAGTTGTTTGAAATTGCGTAAGGATTCCCGAGTACGACATGAAGATTCCCGGGGTTGACAAAACGCACCGGAAGAAGGTCGGAGATTACATCAACTTTTTCCTCAATATTTACTAATTCAGTGAACAAAGGTATTACTAGTGAAGTGTAAATGTACAGTCGCGCCCCATACAAACATCGACATACGGTTATGTTGATATATTTTGACGTCACTATCATCATTTGACAGAAGGATATGCCATGTTGAACAATGCGATATCATGCAATTAAATTAGAATTTTACTACCATATATCGTATCTTATCTATATCTATGTATATATACAAAAGTGAAATTGTCTGTCTGTGTGTATGTGTCTGTGTGTGTACCTTTCCCTACCAAACTACTCTGTCAATTTCCAGTCTACTAAATTACTCAGCCAATTTTTTGTCTAAACATAAAGTGTATTCAGACATACAGTAAGATTTTTAATCGGTTTTTGGCCGAAGATTTGGCTGCCAAGACGTCAAAATAAAAAAAAATAGACCGTTGCGATCTCTAGCAAACTATTCAGACAATTTTGGGTCTAAACATTTTAAATTGTATAGAAAAGGTACTAAGACATACATCAAGCTTTTTAATCGGTTTTTGGGCGAAAAATTGTCTGCCAAGAGGTCAAAGTTGAAAGAGTTGATCTTTGTAGACTCTACCAAACAGCTCTGCCAATTTTGGGTCTAAACACTTGAAATTTTAGATGGAGGTTTACTGAGCATGAGACAAACTTTTTAATATATATATATATATATATATATATATATATATATATATATATATATATATACATATGCACGTAAAATTATGAACAGTAACTCATCAAAATCGGGCTGAACTGCTAGTACAACTATAAAGTGGAGTTTGTTTTCGCTCTGGCATTGATATTAAAAGCCTGCTTTTTCTATTTAAAATTTATTAAAACTAACTATATGAAAGTTTACTTATTTGCATATTCCTTTGAAAAACGAGCGTAAATTAGTATTCATTTTTATGTTTTCTTATTAGACGATTTCATTTAACTATTACGCATAATTATTTTCTGCATTATGTATAAATTACGTAGAATTAGATGACAACATTCTAAGACGATTTGAAAAATGAATTAATTACTGAAACATTCAATTTCAACAACGTTATTTTACATAAATGGAATTTACATTCTTGACCATTTTTTTAAATAAAGAAGTAATATATATATATATATATATATATAGAGAGAGAGAGAGAGAGAGAAAATAAAAAGGAACAAACCGTATTATGTGTTCATCAACGTTTCGTCTTTATTTCGAGACTTCCTCTGGATGAATGAGATTAAGAAACAAAAAATACCAGTACAAAATATTTGAAAATGTTTCACGTGCACAGTGTGACGCAGTTCTATTTCAGAGAAACGGAAAAAAGACGTTGGCAATTCAAAAAGGAGGGGGAGGGCTGGCGCTGTTAAAGAGAAGAAATTTTAGTGACGTCATATAGTCGTTAATGTAATTTTAAAACTATGAACGCAAGTTAATATTCTTATTGGGAAAAAGATATATCTGTTGAAATTCAAATATCAGTTTGTAACAGAAATACAATGAGTGTTTTTTATGTAATTTATTGATTGAGATTATGTGTTAATTATTACAGGGGGTGTTTGAATGGTGTGAGAAAGTTAACCTGTGTCTACAGTTAAATAATGTTCTTTTAATAAAAGTTTACTTATTAATGGCGCTATGTTATAGAAACCTCCACGTTGTTTAATAGTGCTTGAAATTGCGATAAGTGCAGATTCAAGAAGTCTCCGGCGTGGTTTATTTGAAATAAATTTAACTACTTTTGCTTGTTTAAAGTCAAAGGTGTGGTTATGTTGCAATGAATGAGAGAATAATGCATTTAGAGAATTGCTATTTTTTATATCTCTTTTATGTTCATTGAGCCTTTTTTCCAATTTATGCTGAGTTTCACCAACGTATTTATGATGACAATTATGGCAAGGAATAGTGTATTTACCTCCATCGGAAACTGGTTTGTTATAGAGATGTTTCGTAGTTTTTAATATATGTTTTATGGTTAGTGATGTGGTTTGTACGATAGGAATTTTTAGTTTGTTTAGTGTGTTATAGATTATTGTATTATTGGTGTGTGTAGGTAAAAGAAGATGTCTGTTTATGAGATAAAGGTCTGGTGTGTATGATTTTTTATTATTATTTATTCTGGAAAATATTTGTGTGGCTTTTCTCTTAGCATTCAATCTGAAATATGTCGGATATTGCAAGATTTTCAAAATGTTTGTGAGGTATTTGAATTCTTCGTCCAGATATTCAGGACTGCAAATTCTGAAAGCGCGTAAGAAGAAACCAATTATCATCCCTGTTTTTATTTTATTATTATGGTGTGAATAGAATTGTATGCAATCATTTTTGTGTGTGGTTTTGCGGTGAACGTTGAAGGATAGTTTATTATTGGATTTTATTATGAGTATGTCAAGAAAAGGTAATGAGTTATTGTTTTCTGTTTCACAGGTAAACTTTATGGAAGGTTCGACTGAGTTTAATTTGTCTCTAATGATATTTATGCGCGTATTTTTAGGAAGAAAAATTAAAATGTCGTCAATGTATCTAAATGTTTGGAGGTTATCTGAATTTGAAAGGACCAGATTCTTTTTATTTTCTCTATTTTGTCGGAATACTATTTCCATCATTTTCATCATATATATATATATATATATATATATATATATATATATATATATATATATATAAATGTAACTTTTGGTTCGTTCGCAATTAATTGTCTAAAAAACCACTGGGCGGGTGGCTTCCACCTTTTGGTATAATATGTTTACTATATCCATGTGTGTTTTTATATATTTCTTTTTAATTATAACATTATACTTAATTTTTCTATGATAAATAGGTGGGTTTCTTTGTACAGATAGGCCATTTTTTTATTTAGGGACAATTATTTATTACTGCTTTCTGTCACGTGGCCAGTGTTTCTAATTTAGCGGTTTTCCTGCTAGATCTGGAGATTTCGTTTGCAATCTAGCGGGAAATTCTAGAAAATCTGGAGATATTTCGCACCCACACACCCGCAAGTGCTTGAAAATACTTTGAAACATAAAATAAATTCATTCATGTAAGTAAAAAAAAAGTAGCATTTATTGCCTTTGGTAACAATTATTTATTGATTATTTGTTTTGTTTTTTACCCTTTTTTCGGCTAAACATTCTTAAATCTCGCTATAAAATCGATTTTTCCAAGCATATTTTAGGTGGGGGCATTCCAACCTTAAAAGTTTAGTTTAAAATACGAAATTTAGAAGTATTTAGTCGAAAATTGTAAAAAGCAAGAAACAATAGCAAAAAAAAAAAATTATATCAATACAGTAGAATTTAATTATCTACCAACCTAAATACTTTTAACATGCTAAAACAAAGTTTTTTTGTTTTTTATTTTTCTAATTTCAAAATATGTTGCACCATTATTGTGATGTTTAATTTGCAGTATATTTCAATTTAACTTTTATTATAAAAAGTTTGAGTTTATGATTTGTTTCCTGCAAAAAAAACCCTCTCTGAAAAAACAGGTAAAACTAACTGATAAAATACGGAAGCTAACCGCTTCAATATAATTCCAGAAAAGTATAGTTAGAAAACACGGAACATTTTATATATTGAATATACTATATTTATAATTTTTTATGGTAGGAAGTTAAAATAGGGAGTTTTTTGTGTGGGGGGGAATTAGCGATTTTTGTAAATTTCAGATGATAAAAGTTAAAAATCTAGCGATTTTCTGGACATTTCTTTCTCCTGATCTCGCGGGTTTTTTTAAATCTCAGTTGCCAACACTGCATCACTAAAAAAACACTACAGGCTTAATGTAAACAGAACGTGTTTACAATATCGGTAAATTTTCAATGGGTTTAATCACATGATTATTGATAAATTAACCGCACGTGGTCGCTTTCCTATTAAATATTTATCGAAAAATGTTAGGTACAGATAAAATGAATGCCAACGCTCAAAGTGTATAAACATTTTGACCCTTCCCTTTACTTAAAAATTCACCAAAATGAGGAAATTAACCAATTTTAATGAACATTGCAGTATTTATCAAATAATGATCGCAGAATATAATGAACTAATTATTTTTACTTAACTCTTAGTGAAAATACTTTAAAACATAAAATAAATTCATTCATGTAAGTAAAAAAAAGTAGCATTTATTACCTTTGGTAACAATTATTTATTCATTATATGTTTTGTTTTTCACCTTTTTTTCGGCTAACCATTCTTAAATCTCGCTATAAAATCGATTTTTCCAAGTACATTTTAGGTGGGGGGCATTCCAACCTCCGAAGAGCAAAAAAAACAAACAAACAAAAAAACTTATACCAATACAGTAGAATTTAATTATCTACCAACCTAAATACTTTTAACATGCTAAAATAACGTTTTTTTGTTTTTTATTTTTCTAGTTTCAAAATATGTTGCACCATTATTGTGATGTTTAATTTGCAGTATATTTAATTTTAACTTTTATTATAAAAAGTTTATGTTTATGATTTGTTTCCTGCAAAAAAATACCCTCTCTGAAAAAACAGGTAAAACTAACTGATAAAATATGTAAGCCTTCTGGGGAGCTAAATTATAATTAAATAATTTATTTTATAGACATTTCAAAATGGGAGGCGTGAATTATTCGACCTCCTGTCTTTCCAAGCTTATAACTCCTCGAAAAATGTCATTCAAGCCCTAATATTTTTTCAATTAAAGGAGCAAGGACCAAGGTTTCATAAAAAAACAAAAACAAAAGAAAAAACAAACAACGTGGTTTAAAAAAACAGGTTTTAAACTTCGAACTTTACAGGTAAATTTCTAAAAAAACACTACTTTTTTGTTTTAAATTTGAATATATTACTTATTGACCATTATTATTATCATTCAATTTGTGATATATAAAACTTTGGTGAGTAAATTAATTATTTACTTTTTAATAGACACTTGAAAATGGGGGGCGTGAATTAAAAAACACGTTTGTCTAAAATATTATATTAAGCTTATTGGAAAGGGCATAAAATTTCACATTGACCCTGAAAATATCGTAAAAATAGAATCAATAGAAAAATTTTGATAGATTTAAAAAGCTTAAAAATTTTGATAGCTTTAAAAAGTTTAAAAATTGAAAAATATTGAGTTCGTAAAATTCATTAGTTTAAAAAATATTTCTATTACTTTTAAAACAACTTTATTAGTTAATTTTGGAAGTATAATCCATAAAGAAAATAAACAACCCACTTTTAAAAGAGAAATTACGAGATTTTTATATTTTATTCGCAGTTTCGTGATAAGGGTGTCAAAAATTCTGATACATCTACTAGATTGGAGTGTTTATTCGTTGTAAACGTACCCTACAACCTATAAATGTCGACATTTCCAATGTGAATGGTAAGCTGGACTTATGTAAAAAATAACAAAAAGATATACCAAACTGACTTTTTCGTTTAAAATGGAATTATTTCCCTTTCGTTATTAATTTTTTTTTTTTTAATAAATATTTTGTGTTTTATATACATAAAGTACAATTGTTGAATGTTACTGTTTTGATTATATTCGTTTGAGGGGGGCAAAATTAAAAAATTAAGAAAGATTAAAACGAAGCGAAATTTAAGTTTCCGTTCCATTTTTACAACAACCGTAAAACAGCACATAATCAGCAAGTTTTATCGTAATTTATAAGCATTATGTTGAAACACTAAATCAACATTTTATTTATTTTTTTGCATAATTACTGATGGAAGTATTTTTCTGTTTATTTTCTGAACATCTGTTAAAAAAAATAATTTGTACATTCTCTTGAAAAAAAGAATCAAAATTTTCTCTACTTTCACATAACTATTTACAGTGTTCATGTAAATCATTCATCTGTTCTTTTTATAATAAAAATTTCGTTTTCAAAGAGAAACGTTTACTGACAGAAACGTTTACTGACAAATTTCTTTTTTTAAAAAAAAGTGCAAGTTTTCCTGAAAAAACAACTTTCACCTAACAATTTATGGTAAAAAATTAATCTTTTTTGGGGAGAAAAAATAACAACTTTTATTGATTAAAAAAATTGCAAAAAATAATAAAAGTAAATAAACGAACAAAATGCAATTTTTCTTGAGGAATGTGTTCCATTTTAGCAAACTGAACCACAGCAACGCGTGGCCGGGTACAGCTAGTATATATATATATATATATATATATATATATATATATATATATATATATATATATATATATATATATATACGAATGGCGTGCAATAAGTAATGCCTCTGACCCACTTCCCATAGCAGTAGAGCAACGAAACTTGGCACAGTTATTAGTATTTCTCTACATATGAACCACCCAGAGTTATGCATTTCTCTCATCGTTTGGTGCAGCTCTAGAGATCGTTTTTGTAGAACACCCCAGGTTGGTCCTCCAGAAATCAAGGCTGCATCATCTGGGAAACGCTTTCCTTTCAAAAACAACTTCATGGCTGGGAAGAGGTGAAAGTCAGAGGGTGCAAGGTCAGGAGAGTAGGTTGGATGGGGTAGGATTTCATGATCACACGCCAGTGCTTCTGATCTGCGGACATGCGAGTTGTGAACCGGAGTGTTGTTCTGCAGGAGGAGTACCTTTGCTGATCTTGCCCCGCCTCTTGATTTTGATAGCTTCCCTTAATTTCCTCAAAAGTAAAGCATAATAGGCTCCTGTAATTGTGGTACCCTTTGCCAGGCAATCTGTCATCACTACTCCGTCTTGGTCCCAAAAGACTGTGAGCATGACCTTGCCAGCGGAGGGCTGCACCCTTGCCTTCTTTGGAGGTGGTGAGTCCAAGTGGTTCCACTGCATTGACTGGGCTTTGGTCTCTGGATCATAGTGATGGACCCATGTTTCATTCTGTGCAATCACTCTTTTGAAAAAATTTGACTCATCTTCTTAGCACATCTCCAAATTCATCCTCGAGCACTGGACGCGTTATCGCTTCTGGAATGGCGTAAACAACCTGGGAATCCATCTGGTAGACATCTTATGCATATGCAAATGGTCATGAACGATAGTTTCCACAGACGCTGTACTAATCTTGATATTTTGGTCTATTTGGCGAATATTAATGCGCCGATCTTCCAAAATGGCAGCCTCAACTTGACGGACAAATGTCTCATCAGTGGCAGAAGGGGGGGGGGCGACCAGGTCTGGGAGCTGTTTCCACAGACTTCCGGCCATGTTTGAATTCACGATGCCAGCATTTTACAAGGTTATATGATGGGGCATTATCACCATAAGTTTCTTTCATTTCATCAAAAGTCTCCTGTGGTGTGCGTCTTTTCAAATACAAAAACCGGATCACTGCTCGACATTCAACAGGCTCTATTTCACACCTGGCTCAGTTCAAACACCTGTAAAACAGAACCACAATTAGTTCAGAGCTGTAATTTGCCACATAACCCGTAGAGATAGAAATGATTGCATATGCAAAATTTCAGCTAGATCAGACAACTGGAAGTGGATCAGGGGCATTACTTATTGCACGCCACTTGTATATTTCCCCCAAACCTCTAGATGGAGACGAGCCTAATACTTGCTTCGACGGTTTCAAATGATCTGAAATAACAGCAAGAAGAGACTTGATTCCAAATATTTCTCATATGTTATATCTCCATTTTATGGAACGATTATGAATATCTCCTGTATCAAATAATCTTTATACACTCTGAAATTTACTTTATGAATGAGAACCAAAGAGGTGTTGGAAAAATATCAGATATTTTGTAATTGACACGCAAAACTAGAAAAACAAATCACTATGATGGAAATATTTATTGTGCATATATATATATATATATATATATATATATATATATATATATATATATATATATATATATAAATATAACACGGAAATTATATAATTGTCGAGGCAATAATTTATTTCAACCTTATGGTATTTTCAAGCATCTAAACTAGACAATTACATTTTTGATACTGAAATAAAGAAAGAAAAAGAAAAAAGAATCGGGCCCCGACCGTCAAAAATCGGGGCCCGATTCTTTTTTCTTTTTCTTTCTTTATTTCAGTATCAAAAATGTAATTGTCTAGTTTAGATGCTTGAAAATACCATAAGGTTGAAATAAATTATTGCATCGACAATTATGTAATTTCCGTGTTATATTTTTATGTTATTGCTCTGTTTACCACATTGAGCTCTCATACTCGGATTTCCTCCTGGAATTATTCCATTATAACACTATACATACATATATATATATATATATATATATATATATATATATATATATATATATATATATATATATAATGGTAGCCAAATTGAATACTGAAATGCTCATATCTCTGATTCTATGGAATCAAACAACATGAAACATTGCAAGATTTACGAAGATTATAATACTATTCTATGGTTAAAAGTTCATGACAATTGGTAAAAAAGAACCTATGTTTTCAAACCAATAAAATATGCCCAAATTGTCCCACATTTGTATATATATAGTGTCCTGGCAGATAGCTTTATATGAATCTATTAGTGGCCTTTACGCTGTTTACTATAGTTTTGTTTAGGTGTTGATTAACTTTTAATGCAAACTGTTGAGACTGAACAAAATACTTTTGTAACAGGACCGCTTACGCGTGTTAGCAGCAGTTGCATGACGCGTATGCAAATGACGAAGCCGGTGCGGGATGTGACATCACAGCGGGGGAAGAAAAAGGGAAAAATATGTATAACATAGCGATGACCGGAAAATGCAAGTGTCGGCGTGGACCGTGGTGGCGTGGGAGACTTTTAAGTCGGTGTTGAAAAGGCAAGGTTTTGTTAAATAAATTGCAGATAAAATCGGATATAATTAATTATTTTGAAAAGTACTATGAATAAATGCCTTTTATTTCGACTAAACAAAAAGTTGAGTTGAATTTCATTCCTTTTTTATCCCTTTGCGACTGTCTCTGAATACAACGTGTTGGTCCATATTAATATATAACAACTACACTACACTTTTACCGTTTTTAAATATAAATCTGAAGTATATGGAGAAAGAAATGGTATTCGAAGATTCTCTGTTGTTTGTGTTGAAGGGAATATATTTGGTTATAATTTATATTTAGTGCATGCCTTATCACTGATTTTAGATTAATATATCAGTAGTTTTCTCGGTTTTTAAAATTATACATCTTAAGTTTTTCTGTCAGGCATAAGAAACACGGTGAATTTAATTTAGTATTTTCTTTTCTACTTTAGGTATTTTATTTTCATTGATTGATTTCTACTAATGCAACGATAGTGATGTTTCCTTTCCATATGTTTTATTTTAATTGAAAGTGTATGTTCTCATAATACACTGCGTGTCAAATTATTAACGAGACAACATTATTTTACCATTTTCAGAAACTTACCGGTAGTTTCGTATCAAAGGCTTCGGAAACATTGGAAATGCTGAGCTGCGCGTACTGTGAAATTTACATACTGTTTCGCGCAATGTAAACAACTTGCCACCGTAATTGCTGAATCCACAGTATTTGAGGTGTGTCAAATTATTAACGAGGCATGTTGTTTCGTCAATAAAATTGGTCGTAAAGGTGGGTTGAGTAGTTCTGAAAAGAGTACTATTATAGAACAGCTATCAAAAAGTAAAAACTACCCTCGAAATATCGAAAATGATAGGAAGATACTATGAAACTGCGAATGACCCTACATAGGTACGTAAGAGAGTTGATAATCTAGAGTTGTTTCACGCCGTTCTCTACATCAAATTAAGCGTGAAGTTGTTAAGAACCCTGTTCAGATAAACCGAGAAGTCTTTGACCAAGCTGGATTTAAGAATGTCTCAAAAAGTACTCGATGTCGCCTTCTGAAAGAAGTGGCAAAGTCTGTTAAGCCTGTGACAAAGCCTCCATTAAAGCAACATCACATACAAAACCGATTGAAATGGGCAGAGGACAACATAAAAATGGATTTTCCAAAGTTTTGTTCACGGATGAAGTTCGTGTAACTCTTGATGGGCCAGATGGCTGGAGCAAATGATGCGTCCTAGATGGACGACATCGTCATCAGCGTTTAAGGCGCCAACAACTTGGTGATGGGATAATGATTTGGTCTGGAATTATCGGAGGTATTTTAGTTGGCCAATGGAGAGTTCCAGAAAGCGTAAAAATGATGTCAAATGCTTAAATAGCTTTTCTGAAGGAGCACTTTGAACCATGGCTGAAGAAGCAAAGGTTGACGTTCAGAAGAACCATTATTTTTATGCAGGATAATGATCCCTCGCATGCAGCAAACAAAAGCAAAGAGTGTTTGCAACAACTAGGGTTCTCTGGGCTACGGAAGATGGAGTGGTCTGCGATTTCACCAGATTTTAACCCAATTGAGAATCTTTGGAGTATCATGAAGCGACGCCTATATGCAAGTGGACGCCAATTTAAGAGCAAAGATGGATTGTGGGATGCTCTCCAAGAGGTATCGCGAGGAATAACTGTTGACTAAATCACAACTTTGACTAATTCTGTAGACCAAGTCTTTTACAAATCATTTATAGAAAAGAATAGCATATCCCCTACTAATTATGTCAACGTAGAAATTGCTATGTAGTTATTGTGTTCTAAGGATTTTTCCTAGTTCATTTAATGTTTGAAAATTATTTCAATAAACAAGTTATGGGTATATTGTGTTTTTTTTTCAACCTCGTTAATAACTTGACACACTGAAATCAACAGATATTCCTATCTTCTGCCATAGTTTCGCTAATACCGCTTTAAATACTTTTATTTTCTGACTGGAGTAGCTGAATATTATTGCAAGCACTTTCTTAAAGTTTCATGGATTTTTATTCACTCGTTCATTGAATATTTAAAACATGTAAACTCGTTAATAATTTGATACACAGTGAATATTTTTACACATAATTGAACATTTCTATACTTGGACATACACATTCAATGAACAATGGAACGTGTGAAAATCGATTCTCTTTTTGGGCGAAAAAATAGTTGCTAAAGTGTAACAATTGAAAAATTTGAACTTGGCAGGCACAGTTTGGTGTAATATGTATGCTGTACGCATGCGCAAATATACATTCACACGTTTGACTTGATTAATATGTCAAGATTTGATACGTGTGTGCCATTAAATGTGAATGAAACGAATAGCATTTGAAGGCTAAGTGTTTTGGATTCAATTCTGTCTGATGGCAACAAGTCACATATATTTAAAAACTTTTTAAACGTCTACTATATATTGGGTACAATATATTAATCAATAGTTCTTTAATAATAAATACGAAATCTGCATAAATTAATATATACTTAAACGTATCTTATAGCCAATCAATGCCAGGTGACGTGCTAGTAAACACACACACACACACACACACACACACATATATATGTATATATATATATACATATATATATATATATATATATATATATATATATATATATATAAAATGAAAATTACAATTAAATTTACCAAAATGATCCAAGATGGTAAAATTAAAGTAAATTATAAATATTAAAGAATTGTGACAATAACAACCAAGATGAGGAAGTCAGTCCGACAATCTCAATCAATGAAAACAACTCATCTCAAAAATACAGACAATCACTATAAAGAATTAATATTTATAAAATTATCTCAGCCAGATATAAAAGCTCGATAATACCAAATAGGAAATAGAGCTTATAATATGAGCAAACAGTTAATAAAACATGTTAAAAAACACTTTGAAACGAGTTAAAAACATATTTAATCTGAAAAGGAAACACTAGATAAGCGGATAGTCCTTAATCCGCGGAGTTTCGAAGAAATACCCTCCTTCTCATCAGAGGGTAGGAATTAGCAAAATGCAGGATCGGATTTTGCATGCAGAAGTATTTGATGAAACAAAAAATAAGTCAAAGATCTTACTTGAAAACAAAATAAGTTAAGCAGAGGGAATATGGTAAAGAAAAAGGTGATTACACATTAATGGATAGTCTGGTGGAAGATAAAAAATCCAGTGACGAAACTGTTGAAACTCCGCGGATTAAGGACTGTCCATTTATCTAGTGTTTCCTTTTCAGATTAAATATGTTTTTAACCCATTTCAAAGTGTTTTTTAACATATTTCATTAACTGTTTGCTCATATATATATATATATATATATATATATATATATATATATATATATATATATATATATATATAGTAATTTATAAAATATATATGGCGATTAAGCTAAGCCTGAGGAATCCTAGAGTGGATGAAACGCCGAATATTCAGTGTAGCTTAATCGCCATATATATTTTATAAATTACTAACTAGCTCTACCTACGTATTGAGCACTTTTGAAGTAAATACTTAAAGTTTACGCATAAATGTATACTTTCGTATATTAATTTTATGTGAGTAAATGAAGTAGTTATATATATATATAAAAACATTGGAATGTACAAATTATATTATATTATATGATGCTGTGTTTTGTTTCACTTGCGTTTGTCGTATATAGTCACATTAAATAAACATCTACTTTAACTAACGTGGCTGAGGATAAACAAAATAAAACTGAAAGATGAATGAAAGACGAGATAAGCTCATATTTTTAAATGCAAAAAAAGAAGGAAATGTAAAAAAGTGTAAGAACAATATCGATAAAAAATGTGCAATTATGTACTTTTATGTTGGATTTGTCGTTTTAGAAAAAGAATTGTTTTCCCAAAGCTACCAAAACGGCATTTTACACACACCACGTGGACAACATTCTTTTGTCTAGAGGAGAACAATTTCTTCGGCTCCCATGAGACTTCCATCCATCATTGCAGTTTAACACGGATGATTGCTCATCCAATAATTTAATGTTTTTGTGTCTAAGGCAAGTCAACGCTTAAAGCGTCTATGTATATCCTATACCATTCTCTATTGAAATGTGTTTTGTCCCCAGATTTAAAATAATAATCTTATAGAAACACTCATTCATCGATCTCATACAATCTGTTATAATAATCAGGTTTATTCTGAACTTGGCAAAATTACTGACCTTTTTTATTGGTAATCGATACCTTATGAATACCATGAAATAAACTCTACAAAAAAAGGTTCAATAGTAAGAAAATATTGGTCAACCGTGTTGTCCTATAGATTACAAATTCCCACTGTTTGGTCGCGAACGTTGCGATTGTGTGCTATTTAAAATAATCCTGTTATTCATAAGATGTAGTTGTCCATGACGCTATGTAGGTAAGACAACTTAAAGGTTACATATATAAATCTCTCAACACATCCCTCGTTATATGTAACAGCACAAGCTTTCGAAAATATCTGAAAAAGTGCAGATGCATGAATCTTCTTTCCTTAAGCATTTACGTACTACACCGTGCTGCATAATGCCACGTCGAAATTTCATCTCTATATACGATTAACAATCTAGATCAAGTTTATGTAGATAAATAAGAGTTATCAAATCTAAATACTTCACGATTACACACACGTCTATACAAAATTTCAACCAGGTCAGTCCAGTAGTTTTCGAGACTCTTCGGGTAAATACCGCATTGTGGTAACTATTCCTTATTACTTATCGTCGATCTCTTACTGTTCATGGAATGGATATTGTAATACTTTGTTCGCTGCACCTGATCATAGCAAAGGTCCATACAAAATTTAAGTCAGCTAGTTTGATAGTTTAAAAGCAAATCGAACGAAAAACGGACAAACAGACAGACTAAGAGAAATATAATATAGCTGAAAAATAGGTTTTATATAACTTAAATAAAGTGCAAATATAAACGACCCTATGCCACTTATAACGGGGAAATAAGCAATAAAGTTCATTTATGTGTGTATGAGAGTTCTTTCCTCATAGGTTCCGAAACGGCTGAGCCTATCTTTTGCAAATTTCACACAAAGCTAATTTATATGGCTAGCAGTGTTCTTGGATATGTTTTGTACAGAAATTCATCCGATATGTATCGAAAATCGAAAAAATCCGATCTTAAAAATAGTCCTTTTTGTCTTATAGATAAAAAGAGAAGAATTTTAACAGGGAATATTTTATGTTACACCGGCAAGGGAGATAATAAAATATTAGCAAATCATTTCTTCTAAAAACAAACAAAAACACACACACTGAATTATTGACATCTGGAGAAATAGCTCAGTGGTAGAACATTCGACTACAGATCAAATGCTTTCCTATTCAAGCCCGGGTGTACTTCATTTTATTTTAATTTTTCTTATTAATGAGTTAAATTTACGATAGAAGAAGAGGCACCATTTAAAATCGCCGCAAATCATTTCTTCGTTTGCATATTTAAAACTCAACATTAATCAGAAGTAACTTTTCCAAAAAGAACACAGACACAAAAAACACAAAAAATTTGATGAATAACATTATCATTATTATTTTTTTTAATTCTTAAATTTTATTATTTAATTTTTTTAGCGAATTAGACAACCGTGCAAATTATTCCTCGTAATGTATAATAATCAATATAGAATAGATTTTATAACAATACATAAGCACTCTATCATGTTTAAGTGTATTGTACCACCGGGCATCGCCGGGCGTCCAGCTAGTAAAACTATATTGTTGTCAGGGGAGCAGGATGAGAGTTAAAGGTTATAGCTTATTAAAGAAAGCCGTGGATAAAGCAAAGTCTTATTTTTATAAGTAAGCGCTTGTAAGGAGTGAATATTGATTTTTCGAAATTCGATATTTCCTTCTCCACCGAGTTATGTACCAATTAATCAATTCTTAAACAAGAAGTAACTAATAGAACTACAAAATACCATTAAATAGATGTGTACGAATCTCTCTTTAGGAATATGCAACGGCGTTGCTGTAAAACCAATACGAGTATCGATCTCGTTTATAGGCAGATCAGTCACACGTTTGTGTTTGTAAGGAAACTTTGTTCAATCGTTACCAATCAATAGAGAAAATCCGATTGTTCTGTGAGGAAGTGGATAAACAGTTGATTGGTTTTATTTTTATTCGCGACACTTCACCCACAAAACATATCAGATATTCATGCTGTCGTTATGCTTTGAATCGAATGTCAAAATTTTATAACCCCCCTCCCCAATTTATTGAATTTCGTATAGACTGGAAAATCTACACCATAAAGAAGTGATTGAAGTTCCAGAGAAGTTGTAAATACAATTCCTAATGTCTATACAACTTTCCTTACCAATGTTTTATTGGTTGGTAGATTGTTTTTGTTTCGCGGTATATCAACCCTTTTCAGGTTATTTAATGCCGAATCCAGTGATTTTGAAGAACAATTTTTTAATAGAGTATATTTGTGTGTTTTTTTCTTTTTTTTTTTTTAAGTCGGTTTCTATTTAGCCCATAGTTGGGACCCTAACAGGTACTATCAGTCCGGATCAGAGTGGACCTGGGAGCAATGGAAATATAAGGGTGGCTCCACACTCCCCAAAGCCCGCAAGCTAGGGCCTCACCGTTGGATATACTTTAAGGTCATATCCAGAACCGCGCCAGTGTTTTAATAGATTTAGGAACATTACTTCAGAGATCTCTATTTATTTATATGTATTTTTATAGAATCTATCCTATATTTATCTTTAAAACACGGTTCTTTTTTGTACAGGCATTTACAATTGTCGTATAGCCCTGAAAATTCAGTATGTTATTGCTATATATCTTATGAAATGACTTACTGATTTTTATGAATTTAGGTTCAAATGAACAGCTACAACAGGAATTGGAATACACCCTACTAAAGTCTGATTGTCATAGCTAGTGAATTTTAAAAATGCAATCTGGACGCGGGGACACTTTAGAAGAATGATATGCAATAAAATTCTGTTTAAAACCCGGAAAAATCTAATAGAATATTATTGAATGCTTCAGACTGCTTTTGGACCATCTTGCATTAATCAAGCATCAGCTTTTGAGTAGCTTAAGAGATTCGAGCAAGGCAAGGAGTCTATGAGGGATGATGAGAGGTGTAAGAGGAGTAAGGAAGTCAGAACACCAGAGTTGATTGGCCAAATAAAGAATTGCATGGATAAGGATCGTCGTATGTCTATAGAGGCAATAAGTACACAGTTTGATGTCAGTGTGGGAACTGTACACACAATTATTCGTGAAGAACTGAAGATGCGGAAGATATGAACGAAGTTGTCCCAATGGGACTCAGAGAAGATCAGAAAGATAGACATTGATATGACAGCAGAGATATGGTTAAGCTGATCAATTCAGATCCCGTAGTCCAGACCTTGCTGTCTGTTACTTTTTCCTATTTCCTAAGCTCAAGGAAAACCTTAAAGGCTGTCGTTATGAGACAATTGTAAAAATAAAAGAAGCTCTTACGAAGGTTATAGCCACGCCCACACAAGAGCATTTTCACGGGGACAGAAGCTGTTGGAACGGTACAATGTGCATTGCAGTCGGTGGAGATTACTTTGAAGAGGATTAGAGTTTTATGTGTGTATTATAAATAAAAGTGCCCATACGCAAAAACATTGGAAACTTATTTAAAGCACTTCGTATCATTCAAACGCGTAAAGCTAAATATCAAATAACGCTTTATTAATAAGCATTTACTTGTTTTTATTTTTTAATTCTTTTTCACGCCAAGTAAGGCACATAGAAACATAAGAGGTTACTAATTGGAATCATGTCTAACGGAGAACTATGGGGAGTTGAGCAAATTTTATTAAGATAATTGTAAAACAAGTAAATAAATGAACCATTGGGGCGATAGAACAGAAGTTGGAACTGGTTTGACAGTGTGGGATCTATTAGATTTGAGACTTTTATTTTGAACCTTGTTTAAAAATAAAAGATAAATAATAGATGCAGCAGCCCAAGTGTGGGAACAATAATCCACACACGGGAGAATTGTGACTTTGTAAAGTGTTAGGATGCTCTCCGGTATGAATAAGTTTCTAGCATGGTAGAGAGAGCGCACTTTATTTGCAGCAGCCTTGGCAATGTCCTCAATGTATTTGTTCCATTCAGCAGACTATTATTTATTTTATAAAGTATAAAGTAACGATGGTGCAAAAGTTTGAACTCATAAAATTTACAACAAAATAAACTTCGAATTTGTCTCCACTTGAGACGCATGCTTTTTGCATTTTAATTTGTTATGGCTTTCCTGGCGCTTTCGTATCATGTTGTCCGAAGACACTGACTTTCTGTCCTAAAATGCACCAACCACTAATGTTATTGTTTTTAAAATTTTTTTTATTTATTTATTTATTTTTTGCAAAACTAAATCATGTTCTGCAAAATAAAAACCCAAACTAACTATATTCCTCTCGAAAACAACCATACCAAACCAAACATCATGAAAAAGAACTTGAAACATAAAAATAAAAATTCCCAAATTACAGGATTCGGCATAAAACAACACAAAAGGGTTGATATGCCGTAAAACAAAACAACTAAATAATTCTTATAGGTTTAATTTCTATGTCTTGCAAAGTTCATGATTTGCTGGCATATAATTATAAATGATTTTATTATAGAAATCCTTTGAGATGTGTAATTTGTATATTTATTGAATTAATTGCGGACTGTTATACTTATCTTTATAGTTGTTGTTGTTGTTTTATCACGTTTCGGCCAACTATTCTCCTGGCCTTCGTCAAGTGGTTAACCGCGACCGGATAGAAATACTGAGTCTCTTAACTGCATTCTCAGCAATTACTGCCTTCCATAGTTGTCATCTCAACACGTTTTGGCTAACTAATCCTCTGGCCAGTTGTGGATAGAACTGAAACGACTATGTTCACAATTTTCACCTAGAACCGTAGAAATCCAATGCCTCTATCCACTGCGCCACGGGGCCCGAAGTCCAGAAGAATAGTCGACTGAAAGGTCGTGAAACAATAATTAAGATGAGGATAACAGTCCACAAAATAAATAAAATTTAAATAAAAAACCGTTAAATGTCGAAAATAATCATAAAAGAAGTTTTATTTTAATTTTTTTTGAAGAGCATGAATTTCACAGCGGCGCATCCCCGAACTAGCTTACTGAACATTGTGACACTTTGAAGTATGATAGAAGGTTCCTTTCGTTCTTGGGATTTGTAAACCACCGACCAACAAGTAATGGTCTGCAGCAAAAGCGAAAACAGATTTTCATCAAACAGAACTGGGATCATGTCGTTTTTTCTAGGGCGACAATATTATAATTCCACCTTTTAGTATTATTGAATTAAAAATCTGCACACTACGTTCTAAACATTGTTAAAACGAAACAGATTCTAAATTACAATTTTTATGCCATGGATTTGCTGGAACAGGATTTTCCCCATTAAAAAGCAATGCTTTCTCAACAAACGAAATTAAGATGTTTGAATTGTTTTGAAAATTTGCAACAGTGGCTTCACTTATTTTGATGGTATGGTTTTCTTGAAAGAATAAGTAAGAGTTCTGTGATTTATAAATTTAGATTAAGAAAGTTTTTAAGAATGACGGACAGCGTGTCTCCTTTAAGCAACGATTGAACAGCTTGGTAAGAATAGAAACTTGTTCAGTTTGCAAAGTCTTTAACACTGTGATTGTAATGTTGTAAAGACCAATTTCTTTACTGGCATCTAGATTCTTGATAAGTTTGGCAACATAGCCGAAAATATATCGATATCTTTTATAGTTTTACAGTCGAAGGGCAGAAATTCAATCGATAGGCGTGGTGTGTGTGTGTGTGTGTGTGTGTGTGTATTGTGTCTATGAAATATTAACCCTTTATGACCTGAATTATGATCTAGATGATTAAAAAAGTATTTCTTAATTTTATGACTTGAATTATGATGTGACAAAAAATATTTTTTGTTAATTTAAGTTAGCTTAAAGGGTATCGATTCTATGATTTTAAGACTTCTGCACAATAACGATCTTTCATTATGAAGTTCAATAGTTAAACTATCACTGAGGATTTTTTGCATTTCATAAACTTACCTTGATTATTATCGATTGTGATTGAAAAAAGTGTGTTTATGACAACACAAAATCCTGCACTCTCTGCGACAGATGGCGGCATACTGAATGTAAGCAATGGACAGTTGCAATCTGAAGGTATCTGGCATCTACCCAGATACTGAACTAATTCGTACAAGGTGTGTTTGAATCAATGCTCGTTTTATTTATGTTGTTATATTTATTTACTTACGAGAAACGAATTAGTTCAACCAGGTCATAAAGGGTTAAATCTGGAATGCATAGGGAGATGGTATGGTAATATTGAAAGGATAGATAATTTTTGGGTTAGATGTAGTACAGTTGAGCTAGCAGGGTCAGTTGGTAAGGAAAACAAGAATGGATTTCTCCTTTTCAGTAATCTGATATACGAGTTTCACAGCAAAATGTTATTAAAAATATAACACCATATTAACAGTTTTTTTTTGCAAAATGTGACAAAGGATAAACTTGAAAAAAAAAAAGGTTATTTTGTTCGCTTTTATTAAGTTAATTAATTGTTAAGTTAATTAATTGTTATTAAGTTAATTAATTGCTATTAAGTTAATTAATTGTTATTAAGTTAATTAATTGCTATTAAGTTAATTGATTGTTATTAAGTTAATTTCTAAAATCCACCCAACATATGACAACATATAAAATGGACGTTTAATCGAACGAATATGATTCTTCGTTTTTTTCTGATTGTTTGATTTTCCTTTGATAACTTTGTGTTATTCACCTGTGTTTATTTATGCCCTTATATTCATTTATTCACGACTGAACGAATTAGTTCAACCAGGTCGTAAAGGGTTAAGATAGTCTAGCAAGTTACATTGTGATAACGGTGGCAGCTGTACATATTAAATCATTAACTATTGAATTTTTCAATGTGAGATAGTTTGTAACATCAGTCATGTTTTAATACTGTGAGGATTAAAAGAGTTTTGTCCCTTGAACCATGTGAGGAGTTGCCTCCCTTGTTTGATTTGTGATTACGTGTTCTTTAAACATTGAGTAACTTGGAGTTATCTGCCCTTTGATTGCTTGTATATAAAAACGTGTGTATGACGTGTGCTTTTCTGTTTGTTTGTAACCATGTGAATAAACAGGCGTGTTCTTTTGCGTCCCTGTACGAAAGGCTAAGAAAATGTAAAGTGTTTATATATTTATTTTATTTGCTATACCGTTGATATAACTTCCCGTAAGAAAGGCACGTTTTCTATGTTTACTTCATAATAAACTAAAAAAGGGTATTAATTAACTTACATTAACTTTTTACAAGCTGCGTAAGAAACAATAAGGTAGTTTAAAATGTTAACTTAAGATTGTAATATACAGCCTGAAGGCAGGACAAATTTTTGCGATTTTATTTGTGTCATAATAATAAGGGTTGTCCAGCACAATTCCGATAGCTAAAAAAATATCAAGTCAAATAATATTCTTGCCTGAATAAATACAATTAATGATTTCTCTTTAAGGCGTTTCGTTTTAGCCAATCGAATGCACACGGATTGCAAATTTAATTCTAGGAAGATGATGATTGTGTCTGTGGCGCAGTCTAGCAAGCGAAAATATAGTCGAATATTGCCATCAGCAACAACTTAAAAGTTGTCGCATTTCGAACGCAAGTAGAACCCCCGTTCAATCTCGAAAGACATTGGATACCTCCTGTTAGGGAAGCTGCGCGTGTAATTGTAAGGCAATGGTTGCGCAATCCTCATACAAACCTCTCCTGAATCGGCACTGCTTTAGTTCAGTGACAAGAAGAGGCCCATGTCGACTGAAAACAATGCCGAGATAAATAAAGAGTACAGACAGCACTTGGAATTCCCAAATGGTCACCCATCTTCGTACTGATCAAGCTCAACGTTGCTTAACTTCGGTGATCTAACGGGAAACGGTGTGTTAACGTGATTATGTCATAAAATCATATTCAACAATAATAATTTTCATCTCAACATTTTTATAAACATTTGTTTTTACTATCGGTGTCCCCATTTATGAAGACTAAGAGCTACTCGAGAATAAGTGCCCATGAGACTGAAATGAATACCATCCAAAAGATGAGGAAGAACTATGAGAGCGCTAATATTAATCTATTATGTGAAGCGCGTTTTATTAATTATAAGGCTGCATTGGATTTGAAAAAGTTGTATGCTGTATGGAAGTAATCCTACGACAATGTGTTCCACAAAGAGGAAACCATTGCAAAGCAGCTCTGTCGGTCGAAATTGTGCCTTGCGTAAGATACACGGAGGGATAAGTAAAATTTTTTTTTGTCTTTGTGGAAGTAAGATGAGTTCTTGCTTTGAATGCTGTATAAAAATGAAACAAAGAGTAGAGCTCAGTCGAGCACCTATCATGGAAATAACGATCAAGAAAACCGATATTGACGTCTTTTTTATGCGAAAGGACTTGTAGTGAAAAGAAAAGAAGATCTTTAGCATATTCCGAAGTTTGTACTCTATTAAAGACAGAAATAAAAGTGTTACATGCGAGGTATATACTGGCATTGATCCACGTATAAAACAACGCATATATTATATCAATAATTTCCCCTACTCTTTATCTGTGTCTAAACCTAAATGTAGATTCCATGGACAAGGCTTCTTTCTTAGAACTGCATACCGTTTTCCTTCTTTATGGTTGTCTTCAAGTCCAATGTAAACAAGTTCTTGATAAGCCGTTTCCCTTAAGTTAACAAATTTACTGAATTTCCATGACTAACAATTACTATATTGTCCAACTGACTACTGTACACTCTTTAACCCTTATCCTCGAGTGGCCCTGGGCCTTGATAAGTAGTGATGCTAATTAAAATATATATATATATTATAGACTTGTGTATCCAAACATTCTGAAAAATTGAGTAAAAATCAAGATAAAAACGTCGAAACGATGCACGAATAGAATTCAGCGTAATAGTGAAATAAAACCAATTATCTGCTAAGAAACTATAAAAAATGAATAAGTAATTAATAAAAGTTCGTTTTTCAAAGGAATATGCAAATTACTTAACCTTTATGTTGTCTCTCGCATATCTATGACTGAATGCATTAAAATGTTTAATAATTCTTAAGAAAAAAGTAGGCTTCAATCTCTTAGACGATTATAGGCCCATAACTCTGCTTAACGCAGATTTTAAGATTTTGGCCCGTATTCTTGCGAACCGACTGCAGGTCGTAATCGATGAGTTGGGTGAAGGGTCGAACAATTCAAAGCAATCTGCACTTGGTTCGCACGATAATAGAGGGGTTAGAAGACGACACAGAAGCCGCACTGATCAATTTAGATCAGTCCAAGCCGTTCGATAGGGTGGACCATGGGTTCCTGAGGGCTGTTGTGGAAGCCGCCGGCTTTGGTCCGGACTTCCGCAAGTGGATCTCCGCCTTGTATCGTGACCCCGCGGTGGTGGTGCAAGTCAATGGTAGGTTGTCGGAGTCCTTTGGAGTCTCCCGGTCGGTGCGGCAGGGCTGTCCGCTGTCGCCTCTGCTCTATGTCCTGGCGTTAGAGCCCTTCCTTCGCAAATTAAGGGACGAGGCGGCGAGACCAGTCCTACGCGGCATTGCTCTACCTGGCGGCCGAGTTGCCAGGGTGTCCGCGTACGCTGATGACGTCACCGTTTTCGCAGCCAGTCGTAACGACATCGAAGCGGTGATAGAGGCGATCGCTGAGTACGAAGTTGTCACAGGGGCCGTGATCAATCGCAGCAAGTCCGTCGGCCTGCGGTCGAGCGCCTGGACTGGGGTAAACTCGCTTCCAGGTGCGTTCGGCTGGACTGATGGCCCGGTTAAGATCCTCGGTGTGTGGTTCGGGCCGGATCTCCAGCTGGACAAGAATTGGTCGGAGGTACAGACTAAGGTCGAATCGTCTGTCGGGACTTGGATTTGGAGGAGATTGTCCTTGAAGGGTCGTGCGGAGGCATGCGCCACTTACGTGTTTCCGTTGATCCTTTACCGTTTATCTGTTCTTCCCCTGCCTGCGGACCGCTGTAAGGCTTTAGAGCGACTCCTTTTCAAACTGCTTTGGAAGGGAGGAAAGCCGTATGTCCGTAGACAGGTCTGTATGCAGAAGCTTAGCGAGGGAGACTTGGGGATGCCTGATCTGCGCAGCCACCAACACGCAGAAAGATTGGCGTTCCTGAGTCGGACACTGTTAGAGGAGGCACCCTGGGTACCAGCCGTGGAGCACGCTTTCCCACGGCTGTTAACCGACCCCGCCGCCGAAGGTCGCTGAAGACCAGCGGGGGAAAGGCGCTTCCTGACCGAATGCCAAGCTGCCCTTAGGGCATTGATGGGGTCCAGTGACCTTGCACGGCCTAGGTGGAGGCTATATGAGGAGCTAGTGGGGGGTACCGCGAACGATCCGCTGGTGGAGCGGCTACATCTGTCGAGGGGGGAAGTTCGCTCGCTTTGGAGTTGGGCGCCTGCCAGTAGCTACATTAATAATGCAGAATTTTCGATAACGTAGAGGCTAGTCCGGGATGCGTTGCCACTCTTCGACCGACTTGCCAGGGATTTTAGGGATGCTGATTATTATTATCCCCCGTGCCCACGCTGCAATGATGAGGACGAAGATGAAACACGTGAACACGCGTTCTTTCTTTGCAGCGGGGTGCGGAGTCTCTGGAGGTATGTCGAAGGGGTAACGGCTCGCATCGACCCCGAGCGGTCGGTGCCACTTGATTTGGCGTACGTGGTTGACAATGTGGACCCGCCGTTTATCAGGGAGAAACGGGTGGTGTTTCTGGCGATACTGGCTGTAGCTAGGTTAGTGACGTGGGTTTCACGTCTGGGCATTGTCTATGAGGGACGATCTGTTTCCGATCAGGATCTGGTTGTTTATTTTAAGCATCAACTTAAAATAAAAATCAGATGTGATTGGAAAAGATTGCCCCGCATAGACTTTGATAGGAGATGGGTGCACAACACTAGTTTGTGCATCCGACGAGGAGCTAGGTATGAGCTTGTGTTTCCACCCTAGTAGTATTCGTCTGGAGGTGCTGAAGTTTCGATTGTCGTGCACTTGGAACCCAGCCCCTCATATGTTAATACGGGGTTTACCCCGTAATCATGGGTAGGAGTAGGTTTGCTAGTTAGGCGGAGTAACCACCTAGAGTGGAAAGCTTATACTTTATTTAGGGCCTAGACTAGGGTGTATGTGAGTTTGATCCTGTCCCCTGTAGTTCTTTGTTTTTTGATAAATTGGCACTAGGAGAGCTTCCAACGATGCCCAAAGTCCACCAGTTTTATTTTGTCCTCGGCCTATTTTTACCCCTTACGTACATTATCTTGGAAGACGCCATCCATCCCTGTTATCCCCTGACCCTAATTTATTTTTCATACAAGTCCCTAGTTCCTCCACTTCCCCCTAGGGAACGACCTGCTTGCTTTCACCCTTTCCCCCCGGGGGAAGTGGACCGGAAGACAGTAGGCGTTTCATACGACAGACCAGCCGTTAGGTAGGGAGGGTCCCCTTACTAACCCGCCCCCATAGGCATTTTATTGAGTTGTTTTCTTTTTCTTTCTTTTTGGGTGTATTTTAGTTTGCCCCCCTCCCCATCATCTCACCCCCATTTATATTTATAAAAAAAAAAAAAAAAAGCCTAAGTTTGTATATAAAATTTTGTTTTGTTTTTGTATATAATTTTCTTTTACAGTACGAGTGTCGCCCGCCATCCCGTTAAGCTGGGGAGCTGTCATTTTAAGTAGATCCTGGTAAGCATGTAGGCGGATGTGTTATGATAGAAACTAGTATAGGTTTTATTTTTCTAAATAAAATACTTGCTTTCCAACGCAAGTCTAGTTAGCAAATTTAGCAAAGTCCCGTTTTCTTCCCCACTTCCCCTTACTGGCCTTGGTGCCTAAGTTGTATCGGACCCCAAATGAGGGCCTGGCAGTAGATAATGCCAGGTCCGGGGCCGGTACGACTAAATATCATCTCTACAAGTATGTAAATGCAACTTTTTCTGTGTGTGGGGGGGAGAGTAAGTTCGTTTCTTATAGACTCCGAAACGACTGAACAGATTTTCTTTAAAATTTACAGAACTTTAGTGGGAGTGATCTTAGTTAAGTTTTGTCTCAGAATACTCCCGATAATTACCGATAATCGACAATCGAAACCGTTATTTTAATTTATCTATCATCGGTAAAGCCATTTTTCGACGTCGTCGCCTAGCAACAACGATAGAACAACGGGCAGTAAAAATTCTACCGTGGATAAGTTGATAGCATGTTTTTTTTCATGACGTAATCTGTAGGTTCAAACTTCGCACGTAATTTTCTTAATTTTTTTCATTAACTGCAAAGAATTTTATAAGACTTGAAAATTTACATGTTTTTTTTTCTTTTTTCATGACGCCCACACGTAAAATTCTTAATTTTCTTTTTCGTTAACCAGAAAAAGTTTATTTATAAGATTTGAAAAATGTACGTGTGTGTATATATTTTAAAATATCTATTATTTTTGTAATATAGAACTCGAATATTACGGTACTTTAATTAAACTTTATAATTGATTATAGAAAAAATAAAATAGTAAACTAAGCAAAGATGATTTCTTCGTCGAAATAAAAAAAAAATACATTTGAATTTCACTCAAGTCACTTAAAATAATAAAACTTCAAATACAACTAAAATATAATACGCATCAAGTGCGCTTGAAACCAAATCACAGCATAATATTAGGAAAATAAACAAATATTTTACTTGTTTGAAATTTATCACAAATATATTTCGGAGGTAGACTCCATCTTCAGTGTGATGTTTTTTCTTTTTTTCCTTTTCTTCTTCCTTGCCATGTTGTAAATTTAGAACAAGAAGTCTGTTTGTATAGAGCCGCGCGTTGTATCTGGCGGTTGTATTTTGAAATGTTTGAACTGTGCGTAGGTAACGCGAGAATGACGTCAAGAATGAGAGTTCAATAGAAACGTTGTTTTAATTTGAATAAAATAAAATACGCATCAAGTGCGCTTGAAACCAAATCACAAGGTAATATTATGAAAATAAACAAATATTTTATTTCGGAAAAATATTTTTTTCACAACAACAACAACTATGAAGATGAGGATAACAGTCCGTCAAAGAATCAATACACAAATCAGAAAGACTTGTAGTCACTTAGATTTTAGGAAAACTTTTCTTATTATCCCTGTTTTAATAAATCGTCGTAAAATATTAATAAAATGGTCATGCACGATCAGCAGAATCACGTAGATTTTCATTGAATCACACAAGTTAAGCAACGTTAAACCTGGTCAGTACCAGATCGGTAATCATTTGAGAATACTAGACGCTTTCTGTATAAACTATGTCTGTTGAAGGACGTTAAAATCCCTCTGCAATGGCTGCAAAACCCTAACGTCAACACTTCTCCTAATCCGGATATACTGCGTGAACTAATATTTTTTTTTACATAGAAGCCACCACTTATCAAGGCCGGGAAGTCACTCGGGGATAAGGGTTATTGCGTGTACAGTAATCAATGGGATAGAATCGTAGTAATTGTTAGTAATGGAGATTTGATAAAGTGTCATTACTTAAGGGGGCAGTTCATCAGGAATTTGTTTGTGTTGGACTTGAAGACATCCAAGTTGTAGTCAGGTGGGGAACAGGTAAACGGAACAGAGTTCCACAGGCGTGCAGTTCTAAGAAAGAAGCTTTGCTCATGGAATCTACGTTTTGATTTAGGCACAGATAAAGAGTGGGGAAAATTATTGACAGTGGTCTTAGATAGACGGGTGTTTTTTGTGAAAGATTGGCGAGGGTGGAACCAGAGATTGGAGCTCAGACGACCATTTCCCATGGAAATAAAGATAAAACAAAGACAGGCTCGCAACGTCTCTTCTGTGGGAGAGAGGTTGAAGGGAAGAGAAAAAGGCATCCCCCACTAAGCCAGAAAGTCTATTTTGTATTCTGTCAAGGCAGGATAGGCTTTTTTAGCAGCTCCTGCTCATATGTGGCAGCAGTACTCCATAAAATAATAACACTAATAAAAGTGACAACCTAAATTTGATATTTTAAAACCGTTATTGAAAAAAAAATCAATTCGGGTAACTTGGTTATATAGTAGAGCTGACATCTATTCAATATAACCGCCTTCAGCCGCAAGGACCGCCTCAATAAGTTCCGGAACTGGGAGTATGCCTTTTCTGCAAGCTCCGGCGAGAGCTAGGCGAATACTTGGCGGATCAAGCTGGCTTTAGTGTGAGATCTTGTTGGTGATGTTCTGGACATATGACGAAACGAAGTAGTCCAGCGGGTTCAAGTCGAGGAGTAGGGAAACCAGTGAAAGAAGGGTACAAAGTCGTAGTACTCCTGAAGCCAAGCCTGAGTCTCTTTCAACTTGTGTGCCACACCCAAGGTCTGCCAACGGCCACCTGATTGCACCAGGGAATCACCACACACTTCCACACATCCAAGTACACTTTGGTGTTGACTTTTAACCTGACTTCGAAGATATGAAGTATCATGATGTGGCCCTCACTTGAAATCACACCAAGGACCATAACCGTTGCTGAACACTTCGTTTGTTTCGATCTGGACATGTCTCTGTTATTCGAGGCAACCCACCGATCCATTTTGAGGGTGCTGGCAATGGTTCGGTTGTCATAACTTGGATCGATAGAAAGTAGCGGCGCATCTCCGATCTCGTTGAACTTTGTATCATTCTGATATATGATAGAAGGCTCCTATCACTCTTGGGATTTGTGCACAACTGGCTAACTAGAGGATTGTCTGCAATAAAAATAGAAAACCGGTTTTCATCAAACGGAACTGGAATCATGTCGTCTTTTCTAGGGCGAGAATTTTATTGTTCCATTCCTACATGGGACTGGAGACTGCTAGTAAATTTGATGTTTCCTTGACACTTCTTCCTTTGGAAGAGGCCAGATGACCAGAGATGTTTGAAAGACTAAAGTTAAGCAGAATCATTCAGACTTTAACTGCAGTTGGGCGAGAGTACTTGAACTCTGAAGAGACTTATATCTATGAGCATTTGCGTTATTAGGGATGAATCAATGTTGTTGCGATAACGCAAAGTAATACGCAACGTTTATCGAAATAAACGGAATATACTGGAAATCTGGGGAGACTTGTTGCCACTCATACTCCAGGGAACATCTGATGTTTGTTTTTACCTGTGAATGATTACTGGCAGAAACTCCTAGTGAGTTGATAAGTGTTTAAAAAGTTTGGTTTGGCCTTTACGGTGTTTCCTAATAATATTTTTTCTGGTTATTTAATATCGATCTTTAATTTCAATTCGTATAAAGTTATGTACGTGTTTATGTTTATATATTTCAATGCGCACGATTCACTCGTAAAATAATTAACCGAGCATTATATATCGTGAAAATCTCGCTAGACATAAGGGGTTGTATTGTGGGCTTTATTTGTATTTTGCTCCATATAATGGGCTTTAGAAAGGGAGTTTGAACCCCTTTCTAAAAGTTAAGATAAACCCGATTTTTATATAATTTAGGGTTAGGATTAGGGTTATGGTTAGTGTTAGGATTAGGGTCCTTAAGGGGCACATTCTGGAGCAAAATTACGATTTCAAAATTCAAAAATTTCAAATCTGCATTCTATTTGAACTATCGTTATTAGCGGAAGTCTTTGAATTTCAGTATCTTCATAATTAGATCTATGACAAGAAAACATTCTTTTCATTATTTTGACTCTCGGGTATATATCAGTTAATATCTTACATGTTTTTAGATAGAGTGATGTAGTGTTCGATTGATTAATTGTATCTAACTGTGTCGGGTATATACTCGGGAGTCAAACCAATGAAAAGAATATTCTCTGGATCAAAATGATGCAATGAGGTTTTGCTCACAACTGACATGAACTTTACATCAATTTTACTATCATTCTATGCAGATTTTAATGTTTTATAATATCTACTGTTATATAAAAGTCAATTAGTGTGTGTGTGTGTATGTGTGTGTTTGTGTGTGTGTGTTTGTTTGTGTGTGTGCGTGTGTGTATGTGTGTGTATGTGTGTGTGTGTTTGTGTGTGTGTGTTTGTTTGTGTGTGTGTGTGTTCCTTCCTCATAGCTTGCGAATTGTCTGAGCCTATCTTTTGCAAATTTCACACAAAGCTAATTTATATATCTGGCAGTGTTCTTAGATATGATTTTGTACATAAATTCATCTAATAAGTATCAAAAATAATCTTATCTTTAAAATCGTCTTTCTACTCTTACAGATAAAAAGAACAATTTTTACAGGGAATATTTTACGTTACACCGGCCAAGGGAAATAATAAAATCTCAGCAAATCATCTTAGAAAATGGCAAAAATATCTTTCTCTCTTATAGATAAAAAATAATTTTTACATGGGAATATATTACGTTACATCGACCAAGGGAAATAATAAAATCACAGCAAGTTATTTCTTCTTAAAAATCAGATTGATTGCTATCTGGAGATATAGCTCAGCAGTCAAACATTCGACTACAGATCGAATGATCCCCCTGTTAAACCACGGGTGTACCCCCTATTTTATTTATTTATTTTTCTTATTAATGAGTTCAATTTATGATAAAAGAAGCGGTACTATTTAAACTTGCCGCAAATCATTTCTTCGTTTGCATATTTTAAAACGAAAAATTAATCAAAAGTGACTTTTCCAGGCATTCATTGTCAAGCAAAAATATCAGCTGACGTGATATTGTAAACAAACAAAGACAGAATTTGATGAACGACATTATCATTATTTTTTATGTTCTTTTTTTGAGAATTCGTCCACCGGGCAAATTATTCCTCATAATATATAATAATCAATAAAGGATTTATTCTATAATAATACATACACAATCTGCATAAATTAAAATATCATGTTTAAGCGTATTGTACGACCGGGCAAGGCCGGGCGCTCAGCTAGTCAGATAGAAAAGTGGTTCAAATTTGTTATGTTTCGAAAATTAATTTTACCCGTCCTGGGACGGGTAATATTCTAGTTCGAATATGACTCGGTAATATTTCAATAAAAATAATAACAACAAAAAAACAAAAAAACAAAAGAAAAAAGACGCAAACCCTTTTTTGTATGGATGCACGATTTGGTAATAAAAAACTGATCAGATGATAGAAAAAATGCTTATTCAAGTCTTTTATTTACGAGAATTCTTTTGCTGTGTTCATTCCATACATCAAAAGAACTATATTTGTTTGCGCGTGAAATTGTCTGACAAAATAGAATCATTGTTTGAGTGAAATAAAGACATTATATACACGTGCTTTCTCTCCATGTACCATCGGAATAACGCATGGGTTCACAAATGAACAAATGTGTATTTCAAGTACTTTGTAAAAAAAAAAAAAAAAACTCTAACTTTTTTATTAAATGCTTTCTGCATTTTACACAGACTTTGAACTGTAACTTAATTTCTATTGGGCGATATGAGATGCCAAAATACAATTTCAAGTCATCACTTTGAAAAAGTGTAGAATTAAAAAAAAATATATTTCTTCTTCTTTCTTTTTTTGCTCTTCGTTCTTTCTCTTGATTTTGTATATTGTTTTTTATATTGTTGGTCATGTGACTAATTTCTGTTTGTTGATTGATCTGCGCATTCCCGCGTCTTCGTCAGGGTGGTGGGACACCTAAAAAAGGTATGCCGTAAATTTAAGGAGTCCAGAACAGAAGCGAAAAGTTGGGAATCGTTTGTTTACGAATGGTACCTCATAAAAATGTTCTGCCAGCAGACAGGATAAGAGACAGCTGACGAGCGTGCCTAACCTTGAGTGGGATGGGAAGCAATTTCAGGCGTGTGTCCCAGAATTACCCGTCTCAGTTACAACAGAGATTACTATGATACCCAAGAATAATGTAACATTCGAACGGGTGTCACCCCCCCCCGTGAATACACCATAGCGTTTGCAGATACAGGAGCCCGGTCGGGCTCAAAATTTAAAAACTCCTCGGGTACCCGAATGAGTACTTGATATCAATCACCGACCGGATAAGAGGCATAACCAATAACCGGCTACACATCAAGGGAGTTATGTTTTATGCACAAGAGTTGAATGGAAAGAAACACGACAAGTGGTATACGTATCAGACAACACATTCGGTTTCTACGTGTCGAAACAACATTAAAGGATTTGGATTTTTTGCCTTCCGAGTTCTCACCATTCATTGTCACGGAACAGCTCTGCGAGAACAAAGGAAACAACTCCCTGGGGATGCTTGCGCAGAACACCGGTTCAGAAGAAACCAGTGATGATCCCATTCAAACCAACAGAAAGAAATTGGAACAATGGCTAAAGGAACACTTCAACTCGAGCGGGGTCAATATGTGGCCACATCAACCTCTACAGACAATGGAGGGTAAACCCTTACAAATAAAATTCCACCAAAATGTGACACTAACAGCAGTACACACACCGACACCCGTTCCCCATCACTGGAAGAAAAAATTAAAGCAGGACATCTACAGAGACGTCGCACTGGGAATGATAGAACCGGCACCAGTAGGCACGCTGACTACTTGGTATTCAAGAATGGTGGTCACGCCAAAAAAGGATGGGTCCCCAAGGCGGACGGTGCATCTACAGAAGTTGAATGATGCTACCATGAGGGAAACGCATCACATCTCATCCCTATTCAATCAGGTCTAGGCGATACGAGCAAGAAAACCGATACTAGACGCTTGAAATAGAAACCGCTATCTGCAGCTGCACAGGATATAGGTACTGTCGAGCTTCGTCTTTTATTTCCTCAGTCGGAATGACTTGATTGCTTTTTATGTTTTGGGTGAAAACACGCTGATGATGCTAATTTTGTGTAGTATTGGAGGGTGAGGTTTCTCGCCTTATTGTTAATGATACAACTGTGATACTATGGTTAAGTGCTAAGAGGTAAGTGAAAAATGCAAACGGAAAAGGAAGTAGGTTTAGGAAAAGAAACAAAAGAAACGTGATATGAGATTGTTGCTTCGGATGTTACTAATGAGGGGCCGATATTTTTAGTTTATGGCATTACGGAATGACTACGAGTAAGCGACAGAAGTTGGCATTAACGACTATGTGCGGCTGGGAGAGTTTTACGACAGTACAATTAACGGCAGTCCAGTTAGCGACAGTTCGGTTGATGACAGTCATATTGGTTTGGACGCTTACGGCAGTTCAGGTTAGAGACAGATCGTGACGAAAAAGCTTTGGGAGATCGAGACGAACTGTCAGCAACAGACGAACCTAACCTCAACAGGGCGTAAACGTGGACCTTAGTATGTAGACGCACACACAGTCAGAGTCCAACCGACACACATGTGTTCTTCTTGTGTTTTATGACTCAGATAAATTCATGTGTTCTTTTGATATTTCTAGTCTCTTTACGTGTGTTCCACTTTTGGAGATTATTAATATCTGTGCTGACGTACTATTTCGTATTCAACGTTCAACCTCTCCTTATTTCTGAAAATATTTTTGTGAAATCAATAAAATTCGCAACTATGTTGGTTGAATTCAGTTTTGACAATATAATATATAAACCATTGGATGGTGTAACGATGGATTCTTCCTTGAGACCAGTTTTGGCAAATATTTCTGTGGATTTTCACGAAGAGGGCCAACAATCTGGTTTTCAAAACTAAATCTTTACTTTCGTTACGTCGATGACACTCCATCTTTGTTTGACAATGAAACGAGAGTAGACGCGTTTTCTGCATCTCTCATTAACCTTTATCCAGCTCTTAAGTTTAGAGTTGATAAAAAAGTGAAAACTATTCTTCCATTTTTTTAGATATACTAGTTACTAAGAATTCTGGTTTTCTTACATCTGTTTATCGTAAATTTAAATTAACGGATCTTTGTACATGTTGCAAGTCTTTTGTAAATATATATATAATCAAGACCCTTACTCATAGGACATTAATGATTTGTTCTAAGCCCTTTCTGGATGATGAATTGAAACTGTAACAATGGCTACCCTTTAGACATTGTGGAATCCACAATAAAAAAGTCACAATAACTACAGTAGACAAATGTTCGAGTTACCTCCGCCTACCTTGGTTAGATGATATCAGTGACAGATTTTCCAAATAAATGACACAATATGTTCGATATTGTTATTTTGAATCGACTCCTGGTTATGTTATCATCAATTTGAATAGATGTCCTTCTCCCCATAATAATAAATTTATTGTTTATTTATTTAAATGTGTTTGTGGTTTGCAGTATGTTGGGCGAGCTTCGCAGAGATTGGATTTTCGCATAAAACAACATATTCTAGCTAAGATTCGTTATATAAATTTTTCACCATCAGACGTTTTGAGTAAAAATATGGTTCAGCCATATGTGAACATCTGATAAATAGCCGTGTTTGAGCTTCCAGGTTTAGTGTTGATTTGTTCTCCATTCTCAGAAAGTTACACTCGCTATTTCATCTGAAAATCATAGAAAACATATTAAGTCCTTTAGATTTCTTTTCAAGCAAAACGAAAATTTTTAGGACTTAATGTGGTTTCTATTTGATTCTTTCCATACTTAGTTTCTCCATCGATGTTTTGTGTGTTCTACCATATCTCCATTTCATATAGTTTTTAATCGTAATAATACATAGATTTAGCTCTGCTAAACGAGGAATGAAACCGGTCAGCTCGCTTTTCCTCCTTTTTTTAAAATTCAATATGATTAAAAAATTTGGTCTTTATTTAAGAATGATACAATTCTGTAAACCTTATATATACACATAACAATATATATAAGTTTCGTGGTTTAATTTTAAATTCTGAAAACACAAGATATAGAGGCATATATTCAGAGGAAATGAAATGCAGTTAGCAAAATGTTCAGCTGCGAATGGACGCTATTTTGCTTTCAAGCACAATTATTATAGTTTTTGAATGGTTGTCGATAATTATATGGAGAAAATTATACGAAAGGAGAAGTTGATACAACCTGAGTAGTCCATTATCGGAAGGAGTCCAATGTCATTCGGGGTTACAAATCCGGGTGGGCAGAAAATAGGCCCATGGGAGAAAGTGATATTCCGATATAGCGAAAGCGTACTGCTCAATCCTGATATTTCGAAAAGTATACCGGGCTGTCTTATTCGTTGTTGCGTTGATTGTGTGTTATTTGCTTTGGTCCAAATGTTTTCTCGGTGTTGACAGAGTATATCCGAAATTGGGTAGATATACCATTCCATTGTAATTATCCTCATGAGTAATAGAATTTGAGCATTGAATTAAGTGTGCGATCGACCTCGGAATCAATAGTATAGTTATCAAAATACCAATGATGGCAAAATAATCCAGGTATAGATATTTGGAAGAACACGCTGGAACGGCTTGCTTGAGGTATGAGTCTAATAGAAAGATAGTTCGTTATCTTGTTTATAATGGATGAAGGAGGCTTTTTAGATGAGGGAAAGAGGAAGTGGGGTGAAGTAGAGACGGTAAAGAGAGAGGGGCGGTTAAAGTTGGGCGAGCATACAGGTTCTTGATGGGGTGTTTACGCCGGGAGGGGAGGGGTAATTGCGTTTTAGTATTCTTTAAAAGGGCTGAACTTTTGATTTTAAGTTCAATTGAGAAATGGATATTCTTGTGATTTTCAATGTGGGGTGGGCTTGATTGGGGTGGGTGTGTTGTTTTGGCTGTGGGGATGGGTGAGTTGATGAGGTGAAGATAGAGACGCGTCATGGTGTGAAAATCTGAAATGTTTATAGGGTTACTTCAATAAGTGAGTTGAAGGTTGGCTTATTTTAATTCTGAGTGTATAATTCAAAGGTGACTTTGTAGTTGAGATAGGTCAGTTAAATACGTTTGTTGTCGTGGTTTTAAATGTTTGTTTAAATTTTATGGATGAGTCTGTTTAGTTGTTCGTTGAGTTGGAATTGATATTTGAGTGAATGCGTATATACTGTGGTTAATTATATATTTTTTAAAACAATATTTTTTATAAAGGGGCGAGTTAATGTAAATGTGGGGCTGGGTATGTGGTTAATTTTGACTATTTGTATACGGATTACCTGTATATCCACCTATCAAACCTAAACATAAGTGCAAATATAAGCACATAAATACCCACAGATAATCAAACATACGTAGATATATATGTACAGACATACACACATACAAACAGACAGCCCACACCTACGTACAAACAGTGATACATACCATGCTTACACAGATACATACCTATATATATATATATATACACATCGCTATATCAATGTATATGGTGTATTCAATTACATATATATATATATATATATATATGTATGTATATATATATCACAACGCAAACACGCATATTAGAGAAGGTAATTACTTAGGTAATTACTTATATACCCGGGCGAATATGAATCGAAGCCGGGCGAATATGAATCCACGCGTACTCGAGTGTACAACTGCGCTCATAAGCACGGCCGAACATCAATATAATCAAGTACAAGCATGCAATTCATACTCCTAACAGCAAATATACAACTACATAAGGGTTATGTCTAGATAAAGGTGCGCACACTGATACATAACATGCAAATACAGAGAGCATGTACATAAGTTTAAAGATATACATATACATCAACAAATAATCGGGTTTATCTGGTGATTATATTTTGTATTCACCAATTGCCAACAACGTTTTTATGGTCTAGGGAGATATAGATTGTTAGAGTGTACCAGTAAACAGCTGAAGTGCGTGACTCTGTTTAATATCCATGCTCACATAAACACACGCACATACATATGTATATATATATACACACACACACACACATATATATATATATATATATATATATATATATATATAAATACATATACATTAAATTGTGATCCAATGAATTTAAAAAAAACTCCCATTGAAATGAAATGAAGTGGTTGAGTTTCATATCAAAGAATTTTTATTATTCTAAGCAATACAAAGCTTAACTATTCTGAAGAATAAATACATATACGCATATATATGTATGTACACACACAATCATGCATACCCAGTATATATGCACACACACACGTGCATACATACATATATACACACACACTACACCGCATAATTATATGCATATAGATTCAACATAAACCGAACGTCCAGAAACTCATATATATATATATATATATATATATATATACATATATATATATATATATATATGTATATATATACAGATACTCATATATAAGGAAATGAAGTTAATAGAGAAAAGAGCAAGCACATATATACATATATATATATACATACACGCACACATATACACTTATATATGCATATACACACATACCCACATATATACACACACATATATATATACAGCCAATCATATATAGACACGTACAAACATATACTTACTCAAACATGCATAAGAACCACATAGACATACGTGAATATTAATATTGCAACAGCGCATGCAACATCCACCCTCTCATGCGTGCATACATATACACTCATACAAGCTTGAACCCATGCTCATACATATAGGGGCAGTGTGCCGAAACTAGTTCAGGTGTGGTGGCTTAAGTGACTTTGAATTTTTTCCTGTGCTTGCATAACGAAATAAGCTCATTTTTGGTGTTTATCGCGGCTTTAGGATATGTTATTATTGCAACTGCTTGTGAAGTGCAAAGGTCGCAGAGTTTGGATTTAGGGGTGTATGAATTGGATGTTTTCAATAAATCCCATTTAAGCGAGTACGGAATATTCCTATATTGGAGGTCTTTAATCAGAGTTATTAGGGAGGTACCTCTATTATTATTTAGATTTTCATTATTAAAGGAGCTTATATGGTTGGAAATTCTCAGTTTAATTAGATTTGCTGTTGTGCCGATATACGTGTAGGATTTTACATTTTCATTAATGGTGTTTAAGCTACCAGAGTTTCTACTATGGGTGCGGGATGAACTTGTAGAAGGGGGCGGGATGATTAGGTTCAAATCGTTTTCAGGATGGGGTTCCTGAGTGACTTGGGTTTTATCATATGTCTTATTTATGGGGTTAGCATAGTTGGAGTTAGTGGAGCTCTCTAATGCTGTTGGTTCAGTAGTTAATGTGTTTTGAGTACTATATTTTAGTGTTCCATCCGTTTCATTTGCTGTTGTGGTTGGGAGTTCAGTGACTGTACATGAATAGATTACGTCCTTGTGGATGCAATCGTTTCCTAAGGGGCAAAATTGTTTGTTTCGGCAATTACAATTTTGTGTGTGGAGTCCGTGGGGGATGGGCCTGGGATTTTCTTATTTTAGAGTTGTTTGATGTTATTATCGTTTGTGCTATGTTAGGCATAGTGGAGTAAGAGAATTTTATTGAATTTTTATTTAATATAGTGCTGTATCTATGGGGTTGTTGAAAAGATTGTTCAATTATTTTAAAAAAATCCTTAGGTATATTAGTTTTTATGTTGGAGCTGTATGGCGGGTTGAACCATATGGATTTTTTACGCCTTAGTTTATTGTTATTCTTTTTGTTTTGTTTACTATTGGGTTTAGTCTTAGATTTTGCGTGATCTGTATTAGGGTTATGCTTATTCGAGGAGTTACGGATGGGGTTATTGTTTTTCTTTTGGGTCATGTTATGCGTGATTATTGATTTATTTTTGTTATTTTCCAATTTGTTACCTATGTATTCTATCTTATCCGTATATCCCGAATTGCGTAAGGCATTATTGTAAAAGGTTGCTGCTTGGCTAAATGTTTTCTTATCGGCTGATAGGCTTGATATTCTTTTTGAGACGGATGGTACTATAGAGTTGATAATGGATCTGGGATGATTCGATTGTGTACATAGAAAAGGTTCAAATTAGGCTTGTGGTAAGGGAGTATGTTTCCGAATTTAGATTTAGGGATATGTCCAAGAAATTAGAAGTCTTCTTATTAGGATCTATTCAATAGAAAGACCATAGTTTCTAAAGAACTCATGCAATTTCTTACGGTATTATTGATATTGTGAATATTGAGCTTTTCCTTTTTGGCTAGGATCTCCTTGAAAGTATTACTTCAAGTAATATCTATCAGGATTTTTCATCTGAATTCTATCAGTGTCTTATCGCGCTTATATATATATATATATATATATATATATATATATATATATATATATATATATATATATATATACTTGCAGCAGATACAATACATAACATACATACATAATATAAGTAAACTACCAGGACTCGTGTACCGGCGTTGCTCGGTGGAAGCACGCTCCCTGTAAAAAGAACAATTAAACTACGGTTGTTAGTTGGATCCACTGCTGGTCCAGTAAAATACCGGGCACTGGCGCCCGTGACCAAAATAAATGTACCGTGCCGAAGTAACAACGTAAGTATCTATAAACCTATTCTTAAAATGGGGATTTAATTATGTAATGTGATTATTCTGTACTTTCATCTAACGTGTCAAATAAAAGTAGGATAGTGTGGCCTATTAGATTGCAGGTGTTACTGTCTGCCTTTTAATCTATAATGAAAATAAAAAACATTGCTACAAATTAAATATAATCCAGTGCATTTATCCCAGAGGGAACATTGGGTCACGAGGTTAAGAAACAACCAAGAAACACCGTGGCGTACCTGAAAAATAACGTCGTAGCATTTAGATCTTTCCTTTTCACTTTGTTGTAATTTTTTCCAGCGATTATCACAGAGTACAGGGTTAATTTACAGATTAAAAAAGAAATTTAAGGTAGTATTTTTAATGACTGTAATAGTCGGAGATCAATTTGTAATGATAACGTTCTAATAAGTGGAACACACACTTATTTGGCTTCTAACCGTTAAATATTTCTCTTTTCTGTTGGTAAGGTATATACAATTTTTTCCAAGGTATTTTTGTAATGGGAAAGCCAAGCGCACAGTCTATGATAAGTGCCGTAGAAATTAGCGAAAAAATTTAAAAGGAAAAATCTAAATGCTAATGGCAGCCTTAACAGCGCGAGTGGCAAAAAGTGGGTGTTCACTATAATAGAACGTTATAATTCCAAATATAGGCCTGTAAGCAGTGACAATCGCTTGAAAAATTTACGAATAAGTGAAAAAAACCAAACAAACAAACAATAAATGGTAGGGGCAGCATTGTTCAGGTCCTCCAATTCTTTTTTTTTCTTTGATTTTTTTCTAATCTGAAAGTTATGCCTGTAATCGATGATAATCGCCGGGAAATAATACAAATATTACAGAATGTGTTGTATCAAAAGAAAGAAAATAGACAGATGTTTATTTAGTACGGTGTTTCCAATGCGATAAAAACACGAGCGAAAGGCTTAAATTGAGGGAAGCTGTTTTGTTGCGGTTTTCGACGACGACGACGACGACGACGACGACGACGACGACGACGGCGACGAAGGAGCGTTGTAGTGGATAGTGTGATAGTGTGTTTTAAAGTTCTAAAAGGTAATACAATGTTAAAATTGGCGAAAGATAGTATGTAAACTGGAGTAAAAAAATAAAGGGACCGGAATACCAGTTTATATTACGATGTGTGTTCAATACAAAAAAAAAAAAAATAATAAAATAAAAAAAAAAGAAAAATAAAATCTCGATCACAAGGGTTGTGTATTTTTTTGTTGTTTTGACGACGATGTTAGTATTTGGATGATGCGGGGTATTTTTTTATGTTTATTTATTTATTTAATTCAGGAGCTTGGAGCTCTTCGATTTCGTGTTTACAATTCTTACACCTCATTTGTTTGTATAACAGTTTCTTCTTACAATATGATATTGTCTGCCCCAGTGTTTTTATTTCTTTTTCTAAAATGCATAAATTCATTGCCGTGCCTGGCATTATCGGTAAGACTGGAGTTTAGGTGGCAAAATATCGGTATTTCAGAAGTTAACAGTTTTAAATAAACAAAACTTCTTTTTCTGAAATAAACAATCTGAAAACAATTAAAACACGAATAAACACCGTTTTCTTTTATTTTAAACAATATATACATAACTTAAAAAAAATTTTGAACTATTTTAAAAGAATAAACACTTTTTATTTATTTTAAACAATATATACATAACTTTTAAACAATTTTTTGAACTATTTTAAAAGAATAAACACTTTTTATTTATTTTAAACAGCATTTTAAAAAAAGTTTCAGCAATATAAACATTTTTAAAAAACTTTCACCAATATAAACATATTTTAAACACTGTAAACAGAACTCTGTATTTTTTATGTATATTTTAAAGACTTTTTCGTTATTATTAATATTAAAGAACAGCCGCCTGTTCTTGTAAGTGAGCAAATATGAGATAGGATAGCAGGGGATTCGAACTTGCGAAGCTAGATTTGGAATTGAGAATTCCGATCATAAGTTAAAATAATACAGGAATGTTATTGAAAATGGAATGTAGAATTACCATTTAGTTCACATAAAATAGTTAGATATCTGTTTATTGAAAAAGGAATGTAATGATGTGATTTTGTTCCTGTTAAAGAAATGAAATTAAAATAAGGAATTTAAAAACGGACAATGGAAAATGTTTGTAAAATGGGTTAATCAAAGATTAGGTTAGCGAGTCGGCTTTGTGAAAACGTGAGGCGTGTCAGGCCACATGTTTGATATGCACGTATTAATCATGCAATGACGTTATGAGTTTTCAATATAGTTGGAGCTTGGCAAAGACTGAGTGAGAAGTCAGTCAGGGGAGAAGAGAGGAATCAGAGACAGAGCTGACATGGAACCTTCGAAGCGAAGGGGAGAAGAAAGAATCATGTAAAGACTTGAATTCCTTGACGCAAAGCCATTGACCGGTCGAAAATGGAATAAACGAATATCATCATAATTTTGTATATGCGTCTTCGTGTTATGCGATTCAACAACAGAAAGGTATTGTGAATTTATATTATAAGAACTTTGTGAAAATTATCATCTCAAAAATATGTAAAGATATATGTGTCAATGCTATAGAAAGACTCCCATTCACAGAACTGTCAAACAGTATAAATGTCAAACGGACTATCTCTCGGTATATCTATCTATATATAAAATCTCCTCTTATTGTGTATTACATGTCGTCGGCTCTCCTGTATTGACATGCACCCTCTCTCTTTATATATAGGACCTGTCCCTATCTCACAATATGAACTTACTAATACGAACACACAACAAAAAAGATATAATATACGTCATCCCTTCTCTTCTAAAATAACACCCAGTATGCAACAATAAATTTTAAAGTGGAAGCACAGAATATTTACAGAACACCTTCCACGTGTTAAGAATGGCTTTCGAAACAATAACGTTATTATTTAAGAACGGTACATAAAATACATAACTACCGTCCATTTTATAATTTTAAACTGTAAATTTTTACTTGATTTCCAACTTAACATTTTCTTTTAAAATGACGATTTTAAAAGGTTTTCTGGTATGCTGAAAACGAATATCACATTTAAATTTTCCGCAAATAAATAATTTTTCGAATATTAAACAATATTTTTTATATTAAAAGTGGTGGCCATAGTAATGAATAGCAATAGAATGCGCATGTTTAATATTTTAGGTGATAGAGGGTTCGAGATTATCTTGCCACCTAAACTCCAATCTTGCTACATTGACACTTTTTGTCGAATTTGAAACTATTTTTTTTCATTCAACCGGATGGAGAGCTCCCTTCCACTTTATCTACCCCATCCCTTCCTCTTTGGTGTCGATGAACGGTCAACAGTCGACAGAAGTAAAGATTTCTATGGAAATATCCTCATCTCTAGAAAGTTCTTCCACCGGCAATGAACAGCCGTGAAAAAAAAAAAAAGAATTTAATTAAATTTTCTTGAAAAATTATTTTTTCCTGTATTTTTATTTAACAAATTACGATTTTCATAAACAAATTTTACATACTTTCTAAAAACAATCATTAAAATTTCTGTTGACCCGAGAAAAAACTTTACTGTAAAAAGTTTTGAACAAAAATTTGTGTTACACCTAACAATTTAGGATTAAAGAAGTGAGATATTCATCTTTTCTTGAAGAAAAAATGGCGGACGTTGGCGAAATTGTCCCCTCTCTAAATTCTACAATTTTCACTAAAAAAAAACAAACTTTTTTCCTGTTAATATCATCGATTACATCGATTAAGTTTAAGATTATAAAAAAAAATTGAAAACAAAATTTCTATACTTTTACACGTGGAGTTCAGTTTTCAATTATAACGCTGTACTAAGTTTAACACGAAATTTGTGGCAAAGATGAAAGAAATGGCATGTGACCAGAAGTTACGGTTTATAACGGAGGGGTTGAAAGGATTTCATTTTTACTATGCCTCTCCACGAGACAGAGTTAGACATCAGGGTCGTTTTTTAACGTGGAGATTTCTTTACACTCCTCTTCCCTCCTCCCTCTTTTATCTATGTATGTACCCCTATCTATCTATCTATCTATCTATCTATCTATCTATCTATCTATCTATCTATCTATCTATCTATCACGTCGTGTCGCTTGAAAGCATCCTCTCTAGTTTGAAAGAATCCCGTCTCGCTTGGAAATTACATTACAAAAGAAAATTACCAAACAAACAAAAAACATATTTGAAATGGCCACTACTCCAAAAATGGAACACCTAACTTCCGGCCGCATAAGAAAGTTTCCATTTTTTTTTCATCGTGGCCACAAAATTCGTGTTCAATTAGTACAGCGTTACAATTGAGAACTGCAACACCATTTTTTTCCAATTTATAATCTGAAACCTAAGTCTGTAAACGATTATATTAACAGGAAAAATGTTTAAAAAAAGGTGAAAATTGTGGAAATTAGGTGGGGGGGGGGCAATTTCATCAACGTCCGCGGAAAAATAAAAAAACTTTTGTTGATAAAAAGTTTGCAAAAAATAAAAACAAAATTATATTCAGTCACTTTACGGCAGGTTTTTGTTATTTTTTATTTATTGCATTTGTTTTTTTTATCCGGTTTTGTTAGTCTGCATCTATTACAGTGTTCGGCTTAATCCGCTAATTGCTGATTGCGCCCGATCCATGCTTTACGGGAATTTCCAGGAATCCGGGTTAAATTCTGCAAGAGTGCCGATTTTTTCCATGTATTTGTAAAAATAAAAAAATGAAATAACACGTAAATTTTACTCGCGGTTTTGAATTTGTAAATACGAAGAAAAACTTATAGATCTTTTTTTATTAATTATTTATCGATTAGACAAACAAATATTATTTTCAAATAAAATTTTTTAACGCTTCTGAATGCTTGCGTTTTTCTTTATTTTTACATAAACATTTTAGACGTTAATTCAAATATACGAAGACATATATATATATATTCTTTGACCGATCAGATAAACAATTATAAATGTCAAAGAAATATTCGGTGTTTTTGCAGTGAACGCACCGTGTTAAATTTCAGATAGGTTTTCAAAGTAAAATCATATATTTTTTAAATTAAATTCTTAGATGAAACTAAACAGAATAGTTAACAAGCCCCCTCCCCATGTTAAGAATGTCTTTCTAAATAATGTGATTATTTCAGTATGGTTCGTACACCGCACAAGTACCACAAATTCTTACGTTTCCGAATGCGTGCGTTTTCTTTTATTTTTAAAGTACTAAGAATTTCAGACGTTGTTTTTCCTTTATTTGCAAAGATAATAGAATTTCGGACGTTAACTTAAATATACGAATACATATCTACATATTTTCTTTATTCTTTAACAGATTAGCTAAACAAATAATAATTTCATGCAAAAATTCTAACGTTTCCGAATGCGTGCATTATATTTATTTATTTATTTTTTATAAATAAAAAATTTGGACTTTACATTACATATACGAAAATATGCATATATATATATATATATATATATATATATATATATATATATGTAGTAGAGATTTAGAAGGCTATCACAATGCGAGGAATGAAATATAGTCGTTATTGGTAAGAGAAGACGAGAACAAGTGACGATTTACAAATCAATAAGTACATACATATATTTTATATATACATATATTTATTCAGTTGTATTGGTAAAATGTCTTACTTGTTATGTCTGCGACATATTCCATTATTAATTTCGGAAAAAAATCCCTTTTCAAATGGTTGGCGTAACAGGTCGATTCAAAGCATGCTAGATGATAGAGCGAAGTTGGGTAGCTATGTGGGGCCTCGTGAGTAGGGGATTTATGTGAGTAGGGGATTTATGTATGGTCTGATTAGGTAATTAACATGTTTATAATTTTTATTTATTTTTATTTGCCTTTTTTTTTGGTTTATAACTTGTTGCTTTAGCGTGAGCTTTTTTTTTGTTTTGTATGTTCTCTATTTTGTTGTCTTTATCATTATTACTATTATTTTTCTACTGACGTGTGCGGTGTCTATGTTTATCTGGGTCACGTAAGTCGCTAGTGGGCTGTGTCCGGTCAACTATTGTAAGATAGAGTAGGGATGGGATGTGAGAGAGGAGGGGGAGGTGGGGTGCGGGGTGATGCGCTCCCGGTCGGCAGCTGGGTGTTTAGGTTAGTGTTGCCAGGAGTAGGAAGATAGGGAAGAGGGGGGGCAGGGGGATGACATTCCTTGGGAGTTGTTAATTTATTGATTTGTAAATCGCCACTTGTTCGTGTCTTCTCTTACCAACAACGACTATAATTCATTCCTCGCATTGTGACAGCCTTCTAAATCTCTACTACATACCTATCCCACACAATGCTTCAAGCAAACTACATATCAATCCTATATATATATATATATATATATATATATATATATATATGTGTGTGTGTGTGTGTGTGTGTGTGTATATGTGTGTGTGTTATTCATTTATCGATTAGATGAATAAAGATTAATTTCAAACAAAAAATGTAAATTTTTCCAATGCTTGCGTTTTTATTATTATTTTATTTATTTGTTTTTACACAGTGGTCACCACTTATCAAGGCCCGGAAGCCACTCAGGGATAAGGGTTATTGCAAGTACATTACGTTAGTGTGGAGATTTGATGAAGTGTTTAATTAAGGGGGCGGTTCATTAGGAATTTGTTAACGTTGGACTTGAAGACATCCAAGTTGTAGTCAGGTGGGAAGCAGACAGACGGAACAGAGTTCCACAGGCGTACAGTTCTAAGAAAGAAGCTTTGTTCATGGAATCTACGTTTTGATTTAGACATAGATAAAGAGTGGGGGAAATTTTTCACAGTGGATTCAGCTAGACGGATGTTTTTCGTGAAAGATTGGCGAGGGGGGACCAGAGATTGGAGTTCAGACGAGCACCTGCCATGGAAATAACGATAAAACAAGGATAGGCTCGCAACGTCTCTTCTGTGGGAGAGAGGTTGCAGGGTAGAGAAAAGGTCATCCCCCACTAAGCCACGAAGTCTATTTTGTACTCTGTTAAGGCAGGATAGGGTGTTTTTAGCAGCTCCTGTCCAGATATGGCATAATGGATAAATATTTTGTATTTTTCTGATAAAATTTCCTTGCAAATTTCTGCATGCACGTTCGTGGTTCTGTTTTGATTTTTTAAAGAAAATTTTCCTGAAAAATTTACTGCATTCAAATAATTATACAACACTTATAACTTAGGTTGAACGTTCATTTTCATACAAAACAGAATTTTTCGTAACTAATCTATATAAATAAAATAGTAAACGTATGTGTGCAAATATTTAACAGGCAAGCTCTTAAACTACTGGCCACATAGCACTGGAATTAACAGGAAATAGTAATTATGCACCAAGGGTACTTTATGACGCATAAAATCTTTGTTTGGAACACAAAATGTTCTGGTTTCGATTCTAGCTTATGGTAGTAAGGCATATTTTTAAAACTTTTGTCATCATGTCTTTTTAGTAATAAATTCGAATATCTGCATGGTTTTAAATATAGTTGAACGTATTTTAGGACAAGTAGAATCAAAATATTTATTCACAGGTAAATAAAACTTTCTTTTTTAATTTCTTACAGATAATTTTTGACAATTATTTTTTGCCGGAAATCAGGTACTTATGTACGAGGACAGAATATTTAAATATATCAAATACAACCTGGCAACGTCAGGTACTTCAGCAACTAAATAAATAAAAATAATGATATAGTTCGGAAAATTCAGTCTGTGTTTGTTTACAATATCACGTCAGCTGATATTTGGGCTTGACGATCTTAAAGATAGTCTTTCTTCTCTTATAGATAAAATGAAGAATTTTTAGAGAGAAATATTTTACTTTATACCGGCCAAGGTTACATCGGTGTAACGTCAAATATTGTCTGAGAAATGCATGCCCATTGGCTGATAGGAAGGGTGCAGTGGATACTAGAAAGCTGATTGGCTAACTAAAATCTCAATAGAAGAGGAGCATATAAAAACGATAAACAACCACAGAATTCGCGCATAAGCCTGAAGAGTCCTAAAGTGGATGAAACGCGGAATATTCAGTGTAGCTTAATCGCCATATATATTTTATAAATTACTATATATATATATATATATATATATATATATATATATATATATATATATTCACCTAGTTCTTATTTGAGGCATGAAATACAATTTACTTGTAGGTAGCGTTCCCTCAGTAAGGAAGACCACAAGAACATCATGTACACGAACACGTATCATTATGAACTACATTCGAGGTAAAAACGTAATATCCAACCTTCTGAAGGGTTGATGTTTTTATTACAAGTCGCCAGAAACAGCTCAACTGGAAACTGTCGACTGATGTTGTCTATTTTTGTTAACAATTCAGCAGGAATAAAATTTAGATTACTTTTATTACATAAAATAAAACCGTGTGTCAAATTTATGCTTATTTCTAGGAAGAAAGTAAATACCACGATGAGATGTTCTTAAAAACAAAAAAAAGCAGCCGAACAGACAGACACACGGATCGTTGTATGCTTTTTGTATGGTTCAAAAGTCCATCGCATTAGTTTTATCTTGTTGGTTTTTCTTGAGCTTCGTTTAGTTACATGAAAAGACGTTTGACAAGCTGCCAAAACAGGAAAGGAAATCCGCTCAGACGACATTTCACAGAGAGAGAGAGAGAGAGAGAGAGAGAGAGAGAGAGAGAGAGAGAGAGAGAGAGAGAGAGAGCGTTTAATCTTGATTTTGCCAGTTGAGTTTAATGTACAGACTGAATTGTCTTTCTTTTGGTAAAGGAAACGGATACATTTACAGTAATTGATGTCAATACGAGTTCATTGAAATAAAGTCACACACACACACACACACACACACACACACACACACATAAATAACAAAACCTATGATTTAGCATTATATATGAATTATATGGATTGAAAAATTTGCTCGGGCCCTATGTACTGTTCATAACTTTATGCGCATATGTATATATATGTATGGACTGTTCATAACTTTATGTGCATATGTATATATATAAGTATCAAAAGTTTGACTCATGTGGCAAAAGCTGTGAAAAGTAGGGCTTACCGTTCAAACGACCTAGGTGTGCGTGTGTGCTTTGTCATCGCTGCGAAGCTAAGATAAGAAAAGAATTCCAAGATGGCGCCGACGGCGTTTTTTAATGGTATGATCTCGGAAACTCTCGCAAAATCTCGTGCATATATGCAAATCAGTTGGTCTTCGACAACTATAAATTCAGGTCGTTTTGGAAGGCAAGGAGGGAGGAAAGAACGGCCGGTTGGTAATTGTGTACGCTGGTTCGTGTTGGTGGCGTGTCGCCGTGTCTGTGTGTGTACTGATCGAACCGCTTTCCTGTCCCTTGGACTTTGAATTTGTTTAGATTGGACTTCAACTTCAACTCATGTCCAGCTAATCTACATCTAAAATTTCAAGTGTTTAGACCCAAAATTGGCGGAGGAGATTGGTAGATTCTGCAAAGGTAAACTCTTTTAACTTTGACCTCTTCGCAGCCAAATTCTCGCCCCCAAAACGATTAAAAAGCTGCAAGTCTGAATACCCTTTATGTAAAATTTCAAATGGTTTGACCCAAAATTGGTTGAGTAATTTTATTGAGACTGCAAAGGTTATATATTTTTTAAACTTTGACCCCAACTTTGACCCCTTAACATTCATTGTTTTGGGCTCAAATCAAATTAAAACGTTCGATCGATGTCCAAGTAACCGACATCTAAAATTGGAAGTGTTTAGACACAACATTAGCGGAGTAGTTTGGCAGAGTTTTAAAAGTAAAATCGTTGAACTTTGACCCCTTGACAGCCAAATTTCCGGCCGAAAACCGATTAAAAAGTTTTTTTTTCTAAATCTCAATACCCCTTATGTTAAATCTCGAGTCTGTAGACTTAAAATTGACAGAGTAGTTTGGTAGGAAAATGTACACAGACAGACAATTTCACTTTTATAAATATATAGATATATACCAGGTGCCTTCAATAAGTTTCCGGACTTTTTTGTGCAAGCATTTAAAACTGTAATAGATTCTTGAAAGTTTAGTATGTTATTGCTATGCAGCTTATAAGATGACCGACCAATTTCTATGATTTCAGGTTACAAATGAACAGCTACAAAAGGAATTGGAATACATCCTACTAAAGCCTGATTGTCACAGCTGGTGAATTTCAAAAATGCAATCTGTTCTGATGACACTTTAGAAGAACCATATGCAAAATAATTCTGTTTTAAACTTGGAAAAAATGATGCAGAAACATATGGAATGCTTCAGCATACGTTTGGGCAATCTTCTATGAATCAAACATCAGTTTTTGTGGCATAAGAGATTCAAGGAAGGCAAGGAGTTTGTAAGGGATGATGAGAAGTGGTGGATGAGTTATTATTATTATTGGTTGTCCATCGGATTCGATGATGACGTTTTCATTTTGCATTTCATCTATGAATTTGGAGGTGGCTCTGCAACCCCAACCTAGAAGCACAAAGTCTTGAACAGTGGGGACATCGAAAGTCAGGTGTTGTGATCTCTGCTGACGCTGCTCTGCAGTGTCTCTCTTTGGCAGCAGTGAATTTCCGACATCGAGCCGCTTCCAAAATAACAGCAGCAGCTCTATGAACTGAGCTTCGCCATTTTAGTTTGTTCATGGCAGAACCCTCCAGATCTTTCGGTTTGATGTAGCATCGCCCGTGTTCACCTAAACCTGCTGTTTTCGCCACATTCTCATCACTGCAGGACTTGAAGGGTGTGCGTAGACAGACCGGTAATCGGTAATGATTTGCAAAACTGACCCGTGTGTGAATATTTTATAGTGAGAAGACCGGTGAACACGGACAATTCCACTCTCTCGGCCTTGGAAGTCTTGATCCAGTGGCACGAAGAACTACGATGGGAGACTGCCAGGCTGCAGTGGATGACCAGGACTTCTTTGGACGCCACATCGTGCTCAAAGCGCTCCCACGACACTTGCTGCCACCACCTTCGCAACCGTTGGATCTTCAGGTGAACTCTTCTGTTTGTTCCGTCTGGAACATGACAAGTCCTCTTACCAAAGGTACTAACCACTTTCTAAGCATCCCAAATACCCCTAAGGTGGATGAGTTAGGAAGCCAGAACACCATAGTTGATTGGCCAAATAAAGAATTACATGGATAAGGACCGTCATTTGTCTATGAAGACAAAAAGTGTAAAGTTTGATGTTAGTGTGGGAACTGTACATACTGTGATCAGCGACGAACTAAAGGTGCGAAAGATTTGCGCGAAAGTTTGTCTCAAGTGTGCTCCATCCTTGCTACAGACTATTTGGCAAAAAAAAAAAAAAGATGGGCATCAAGACAATTCATCACCCTCCCTATAGTCCAGGCCTTGCTCCATGTGACTTTTGGTTGTTCCCTTATCTCAAGGAAAACCTTAGAGGCTGTCGTTATGAGACAACTGAGGAGATGAAAGAGGCTGTGGCGAGAGTCATTGACATGCTCACACAACAGGACTTCCATGGAACCTTCCAGAAGTTTTAGAACGTTACAACAAGTGTATTGCAGCTGAAGAAGATGGCTTCGAAAGCTGCTAAAGTTTCACGTGTGTACTACCAATAAACGTGCTCATACGAAAAAAAATCTGGAAACTTATTTAAGTCACCTCATATATATAATTAGTCCAGGTTTATATAGTTGAAAGTTAATGATTTTAACGAGTTCTTTTTTCAAGAGTGCTGAATATCAAAGTAGAGCAAGATATGATTTTCATTAATTTTTCCATAAATATATAGACATCGTTAAAGTCATCAAAGTGTTTCATTCAACTAAATAATCAGAGAACTCCTCAGGCGATGTTGCTTTTACAAAAGTAAAATTCTCAATGGATTTAGATATGCGTACGTGTTTGTATATTAATGCATATTTATATATTTCGATGTAATAACTTAATCTTATATTATGAATATTTTGAAAAATTAAAATGCGGGAAATATTTAGTAAACTTAAGTAGTAAACTTTAACAAAACCCTATTTAGAGATCGATTAATTATTTTAATGACAACTCTCAAAATGAAATTACAGCTGCTTTGTATTTCAAACAATACACAAATTTTTAATAATACGGGAAGCAGGACAGCACTACTTTAAAATAGTAAGACGCCTCTTTCCCTCACTAATCTGTAGGAGACCCTTGGGCATAGTTAAGAACCCACCTAGCACCCCCCCCGATCAGGATAATGTGAGACCCTGGAAAGCAGGTGACAGATGTAATACAGAAGTAAGCAAAAGTAATTATGTTCATGGTTTCGTATTTCGTTGTGCTGAGCAAGAGATACGTTTGGGTATAATGGTCAAGACAACCGCCCATTATGGACATTGCTCGGGCAGAAAGAAACTGCAACCTATCGTCTGTACAACTGCAAAAAAAAGAAAAAAACTATGACAATACATCCAACTCTTTATTCAAGAAACAGTGTGAATAGGGTTCTGAATCAGAACATCGTGCTTGGTAAGGATTCACATGATAGATAGGTGGCACCTGATCGTCATCAAACTAATCTCCGACAACCAGCAAAGAATAACGGGAAAAATCGCGGGTAGAAGCAGAGGACGACAGCGAGGCGCGTCCGTTGACAGTCTGAACACCTGCGCAACATAAAAAATGCTGAGCAACAAGGGATTTATGAATGGCTCGAAGGAAAGATGGATGAAGAGCCACAGTCGTCAGTACCTGTGCCATACAGGACACCAGTTAAATGAATGAATGAATTATGCGATCTGTACGAATTGGACCAATTATAGAAAAAGTTTGCTTACTATTTAGAAAGTTCAGTAAAACATACCACAGTCATTGGTTGTATACTCTATGCAACGATAAACGTGTCGCCTTAAAGAAAATCACGCTATATTTGAAAAAAAAAATCAATTCAGATAACTTGATTATGTAGTAGAGCTGACATCTGTACAATTTAGCCGCCTTCAGTCTCAATCACTGCCTCGATACGGGTCTGGAACTGGGAGCATAGCTTTTCCTCAAGCGCCGGCGGGAGCTCGGCGAATACTTGGTGGATGGCGGCGATCAGGTTGGTTTTGTTGTAGGAGGTCATGTTGGTGATGTTCTCGACGCATGATCAAACGAAGTAATCCAGCGGGTTCAGGTCGGGGCAGGAGGTGGACCACTGAGAGAAGGGTACAAACCTGGGTCTCTTTGGACTTGTGGGCCGGCGCCGAGTTCTGCTACCACACCCAGTGTCTGCTAGCGGCCACCTGATTGCACCAGGGGATCACCATACTTTGGTGTTGACTTTCAAGCTGACTTCGAAGATGTCAGGTGGTATGATGTAATGACTACTTGAAACACACCAAAGATCATGAACTTTTTCATCACTCTGAACACGTCACTGTTATGTTGCATTTTGAGGGTGTTGGCAATGGTCCTGTTGTAATAACTTGGATCGACAGAGAGCATGAGTTGTATAGCGGCGCATCTCCGATCTCACTCGTTCGATATTGTGTAACTTTGAGACAGGATAGAATGCTCCCATCGCTCTTGGGATTTGTACACAACTGGCCAACTACTAGATGGTGTGAAATCAAAAACAAAAAAAGAAAAGAAAACCGCTTTTCATCAAACGGAAATAGAATCATGTTGTCTTTTCTAGGACGACAATTCTATCGTTCCATCCTGTATTGTCACAAAAACCTCGTAACCTAAAATACGTTGAAGCGGTACAATAATTCAAGTCTACACCAAGGCGTTGAAAACCCAAATAAATGCAATTACAATCTTAAGTGCGACATAATGTTTAAATAAACCGCTAACTTGAACATGTAAGGTGAATGCATGATGAGAAGATTCCAAAGGAAATATGCTTATGGCGAAATATGTTATTTTGAGGGGATAGCAAATATTGTACATCATGGGGTTTCAAACGACGTATAGAGACAATGTTCTATTGATGGAGAGTTGGAAAAATGTTCTTTGGTGAAGGAGAAGAGAAGCGTATTTTTAAACATTTAAGAACCAGAGAAACATTTAACATGACAACCGGAACGAATTTACTTGTTTCTCCGAAACCACCATACATGACACCATACAAAGTTACATTTCATATAAATTTTATTCACATTCTGGTGATTATAACGTTTATAACGTTTTAACTTCACATTTTGGATATAAATTTCACCGACTTCAACGTCTTCTCCCCAACTTCTCGATTCGGTCTTCTTCAATTGATCTCTTTGACTCCTTTCGAAACTTCTCTAACAAACGTCTGTATATATATATATATATATATATATATATATATATATATATATATATATATATATATATACTCGGGTTTTTTATATTCAAAAGTAATGGACTAATGCATTCAACGAGGTTGTTAGATAGTGCTCAATAAAAAGAGCTGATAATACTTGTTTATTATTATATAAACATGCTCACATCCCGCTGCTACAAATAGCCACTTGTTTCAATCAAACAACAGATATCATCAGGCAGCGACTTGACTATTCAAAAGTTCAATGAAGTTTATTCATTGGACTTTTGAATAGACAAGTCGCTGCCTGATGATATCTGTTGTTTGATTGAAACAAGTGGCTATTTGTAGCAGCGGGATGTGAGCATGTTTATATAACAAAAAACAAGTATTATATACATATATATATATAAATATATATATGTATATATATATATATATATATATATATATATATCTATATATATATCTATATATATCGTGGTTTGCACATCCACAAAGAATCCTATCAGTCGACATCTGTATTACGTATTTAGGTATTATTATTATTGTTAACGCTTAATTCTTTTTTTCTGAAAACATTTGTTTTTATTTATCTAAAATTCCTTTTTGTTATTGTTTATAGAATCTAGTCAAGTTAAACTCCTAAAACGTTATTTAATCATAATTACATCAAATTTGTTGCCAAGGTCGCTGGAAAAATCATGGGATCTTTCTACTGCCCCAGAAGATACCTCACTACTGATGCAATTCTCTATCTATATAAAAGCCAAGTATGTCCAAGGATGGAGTACTGCTGCCACATCTGGACAGGAGCTGCAAAAACAGCCTATCCTGCCTTGACAGAGTACAAAATAGACTTCGTGGTTTAGTGAGGGATGCCCTTTTCTCTTTCCTGTAACATCTCTCGCACAGAAGAGACGTTGCGAGCCTATCTTTGTTTTATCGTTCTTGCATGGCAATTGCTCGTCTGAGCTCCAATCCCTGGTCCCCCCTCGCTAATATTTCACGATAAACACCCGTCTAACTGAAACCACTGTTAATAATTTTCCCCACTCTTTATCTGTGCCTAAATCAAAACGGAGATTTCATGAACAAAGCCTCTTTCTTAGAATTGCACGCCTGTGGAACTCTCTTCTGTTTGCCTGTTTCCCACCTGACTAAAACTTGGATGCCTTCAAGTCCAACATAAACAAATTCCTGATGAACGGTCCCCTTAAATAAGACACTTTATCAAATCTCCAATAATAACGATTACTACGATACTATCCCATTGATTACTGTACACGCAATAACCCTTATCCCCGAGTGGCTTCCGGGCTTTGATAAGTGGTGACAACCGCGTAAAAAATACTTTTGAATTGCATTTTTCTCTTTAAAACAAATCTAATTCAATGTACACGATAATAATAATAATCTTCTAGCTCAGATAATTCAGCGATAACTGGGGAATGCTAATATATGCTATATAATAGAGTTAAATGACGAATGACTAGCATGGAGGTAGAGGAGAGAGAACATACAGCAGAGGCTTGCAACAGGGCTCTCGACACTAGATATCATCTACATCTGTGGCAACTGCAACATACCCTGCCGATCCAGGATATGTATGCACAGTAAAAGTAGGCGCTAGAATGGCGACGAATGACGTCACTTATTCTTGTTTGGATTCCAATATTTTTGGATGTACGTATAAACACCAACAAATGTAAATGATTTTTAATTGATGTGTTTGTAAAGTGACGTATCTCTATTTTCTTATTTTATCTTTTTTTATGCCAACTTATTTTTCATTCTTTATCAGCAAGCCGCCCGGCGTTACCTGGTCGTAAAATAAGATATTGTAATTAATGCAGATTTCTTGTTTATTATAAACAGAAATACCGTAGGTGTTGAACGTAACGGGAAATTCCTTTTAAAAAATGAAGTAAAAAAAGAAACTAAGACATGTGCATGTGAGTATTATGTTTTTTTTTAACAATTCACTTCTTGTAAGTAGAAAAAAATACTCGAGCTGAAATCGGAATCAAAACATAAAGTCAGTGACTCAAGTAGGATAAACTTTAGGTCAGCTTGAAACGATCTTTAAAATTGTTTTCAAGTTTACTTATTCTTAACATCTGTCACGTGAACGATGCACGCATGAGGCCCAGAACTTCATTGTTAGGTTAGACAGTTGGGTGGTTGTTTGTTTTAGCGCATATAAACCCTTTTAAGGTTATTTAATGCCGAATCCAGTGATTTTGAAGAAAAATTTCTTAATAGAATATATTTGTTTTTTTCCAAATCGGTTCTTATTTAACCCATAGTTTGGACCTTAACAGGTACTACCACTCCGGGTCAGAGTGGACCTGGGAGCAATGACAAATAAAGGGTGGCTTCACACTCCCCAAAGCCCGAAAGCTGGGGCCTCACCATCGCATATAGTTTAAGGTCATATCCATGAACTTAGTTAGACAAACGATGCCAAAATGTATGTATCCGTTAAAGACAAACTGATGATAAATTCTCTGTTTGTAAAGCATTTGATCGTTTTCGCATGCAATTTTTAGTGCCATTTCACTTGGTCAGATAGTCTAATCAATTTCACCATGCAAACGTTGCCAAGCTTGATAAAAAGAATATTAAATAACCATATCCTTTACATTTTTTATGAATTCTTTTATATATATATATGATGATTGCAACGTCTTGTCAGATGAGTGCCACTCCCTCAGACACTTAAAGTCCATGTGCCAAAATTGACTTCCATCGCCACAGGACCATTTTAATAGATAAATGCATTAGGGAGTATCTATACACAGATGATTTTACAGAGTCTTAGCTTTGTACGACAGCTAAGTCTCTCTTTTGGTTCAAAATGTTGAGATCCATCAACAAGCAAGAGCAAGATAGCCAGCAACAAGTTAAACTGCAGACCAGCTTAATGCGGGTAATGGTCTCCCGTTTTATGGTTTATTTAAATCAGAGATTTGCTTCTCCTAGAAAGGTTGCTTTCACCACGGCTTGCGGAAGCCCTCTCCACCTCAACACACACATACATACACACAAACACACATGGTGCTAGTTGGCTGTTGACCCCGAAAAAGGGTTCATTCGCATTGGAAAACTTGTCAACTAATTCTTGTGCTTCTTCAAATGAAGTGGCAACGAGTGCAGCATCGTCTGCAAAAAGAAAATCACGAACCATTTTGCTTCTTGTTAGTGTTTTAGCTTTGAATCTTTGATGATTAAAAAGACACCCGGTAGTTCTAAACTCAAAATGGACACCTTGCGTGTAATCTTTAAAAGCATGCTCGAGCATGATTGAAAAGAAGATGGCAAAGAGCACAGGTGCCATAACACAACCCTGTTTCGTATCGGTTTTTACATTGAATGACTCAGAGAACTTTCCGTCTGCTCTTACACGTGCCTCCATATTCTTGTGAAAGTATATTATTACATTTAACATTTTTTCAGGGATTCCAACTTTATTCAAAACCTTCCAAAGTGCGACTCTGTTGACAGAGTCAAACGCCTTGGTTAGGTCGATAAAAACAACAAACTGATCCTGATTTTTCTCACGGACTTTCTCTGCAACTTGGCGTAAACAGTAGATCATGTCGATGGTTCCCCTTCCAGATCTAAAACTACACTGCGTCTCAGGATAAATTTTGTCTACTAGATGACTGATTAGCCTGTTCAAAATGACCCTAGCTGGTACTTTTCCAGCCCCAGAACAGTGATATTTCACGGTAGTTATCACAATCAATGCGCTTTCCTTTATTCTTGAAGAGATAGATTATTGACGAGTTCCTGAAATCCTGAGGTACAGAACCGCTTTCCCAAATCCTGATGAATAACTCCAAAAGTTTTTTTCAAAAGTGTGTTCCCCCCAAACTTGAATATTTCAGTCGGTATACCATCATCACCTGCACACTTTCTCAGTAGCTGCGAGAACATCAGAAAAATTAGGAATCACATCTAGTTCTGGTATTTGGATTCTTAGGTGCATCCATGTGTTTTACAACGATTTAGCTACTGAAACAGTATTTGTAATGAAGATCCCATGTTCACTACAAAATGACAACAAGTGAATTCCATTGTCATTTATTTTCCCATACCATGAGCCCCAATCACATTTCCCCATGTCTCCCTGTCCGAGCCTACCGGGCATTGGAATCTCCCATCAGTAAGATCTTCTCATGAAAGCTTACGTTTCTTACTATGTCACCAAGCTTTTTGTAGAAGTTTGTGGCTTCTACCTCTTCTGCATTTAGAATTGGTGCATAGCAACTTACCAGTGTCAGTCCCGTTCCAGCTGTAAGTCCCATTCTAAGGATCATTAAACGATCGTCCACGCCCCGAGGAAGAACCTCCAGAGAGTCAGCAATATTTGATTTTATTGCAAAGTCAACACCGGAACTATGCCTCTCCCCCTCTTTCCGACCTGACCAAAAGAACCTGGAGGCAGGTGGAAGATACCACTGGAGGCTTTTAGTCGGTACTCTGCATAGTTTACGGCATAGTAGGTGATGGCAATTCTTGTGTAAAAATTTGTGAACAATTGCACAGTTCGTGTCCTCTACTATGTGGCAAAGCAGTCTAGATGTAGCACTGCTTTCCCAAGACAGGGAGGGGGCGATAAAAGGAGCCCTAAAAAAGCTTGTTCACACAAAAGCTTGTCATCTTGCTGCCGGTGACTGGCTATCCAATTGTGCAGTCGAAACAGAAACTCAATTCGAAATACAAAGCATGCGTTCATTTTGGAACGTGGAATGTAAGAACATTGCTTGATAGTGATGATTCTTTCGAGAGGAAGACGGCGTTAGTTGCAAAAGTACTGGAACTATACAACATTGAAATTGCTGCCTTGTCTGAGACACATCTTTTGGTGAATTGAAAGAAATTGGCGAAGGTAACTATATATATATACATATATATATATATATGTATATATATATATATATATATATATATAGTATAAGCAATGCTGAACGTTGCCAGATAACCTTGCTAGCCTAGGATAAATTGGTTGTTTGAAATCAAATTCTAGTTGGAATAAATGTTTAGTAAATATAAACTAGAAAGATAATGTTTAGAGAAATAATATAAACAAAATAAGTTTTAGAACGATTAAATTAATAACAACAATTTAAAAATAGTTTTGACCTCTAACAGTCTGACGTAGAGGTCACTTAATATGACGTGGTCCTTAGAATGAGACGTAAAGATTTAGTTGAGTAAGATTTTTATTTGGAGCTGACAAGACAAGCTGGTTTATCCGAACGACCAGGAGGCGGATCAATTTCAACAGACTGGAAATTTGAATAGGAACGATGCTTGCAACTTCGAGAAGAAAATACTACCGGAATAAAGAAATGTATATATTACTTTATCGATTATTTCTGTGTTGGTCTTTTCTTCGGAGAAGTTGAAGATGTTTATTCCAGGTCCGATGGTCAAAACAGGTGAACGAAGAATCGGCCGAATGGAACCTATCAGACCAGAAGCTATTGTCTATTTCAATGTTTTGCAATTTGCATACGCCTCGTGATCAGTCCTTTAAATGATACATACGCGTTGACATAACCACTTGAGATCAATATACAAATATATATAATTATGTATACACACAAGTCCAAATATATCTAATGACGTTTCAATCCACTCTATATTAAATATATGAATGTGGTACCGTAACTATATATATATATATATTTATTTATATATATTATTATATTATATATTATATATATATATATTTTTATTTGTAATTATTTTTGAAAAATAAAAAGATATGCCAATATTGAAAATCTGCAATACCCCCGTACGTTTTCATTCGTCTCATCTCATTCGTCTCATCTCATCATCGTCTATATATATATATATATATATATATATATATATATATATATATATATATATATATAATACGTATATTTATTTGCAGATTGTTATCCTCATCTTCATAGTGATTGTTTCTGCCAACTCTTCCTCTGTTTTTCAGCTGGTTAACCGCGATGAAATATGAATTTTGAGTCTCTTTACTGTATCCTCAGTAATTACTGCCTTCCATAGTTATTGTTGTCTCGCCTGGTTTTGGTCAAGTAACTCTCTAGCCAACTTTGTGTAGGATTGAAACCGTTATCTTCAGACAATGCTCACTTAGAACCGAATCTGGACCAAGTCCAGAGGAATTATTGGCCAAAACGTCGAGAAACAACAACTAATCAGATGCGGATAATCATCCGCAAATAAACGAATAAATATACAAATTACTCAACTCCAAAATTCCAATAATAAAATGATATATCATAAGTATTGAAAATATACATGCCATTTTCCGCGTTTCATCCTCGTGAGGATTCGCCAGACTTTTGCATAGACTCAATGTTACTTCGTGTTTTTATATAGACACGTAGTTGTGGTTTTCCTAGTCAGCCAATCAGATTCTTTGCTATTCACGCACCAATTTATTGTAGTTAGTGGGCCCGCGTTTATCGTGCACATGTTCACTTGACATCTAATTGACATATATTTTTGTTTCTTTGTTGTGTTAATTTTTATCTGGCAATTTTTGTTATCATTTTATTTTATACTTTTTTATTTATTATTTTTTATTTAAAAATAATGCTATTTTTTCTTAATTAATTAATGTATTAAAAATGGAACCTATATATTGAGCACTGCCGAAGTAAATGCTGAAAATAATTGCATAAAAGTTTTTGTTGATACATAAAATAATAAATATATCTACGATTATATAAAAGTCACTTTGTGTGTGTATGTGTATGTAGGTTTCTTCCCGAGCCTGTCTTTTGAAAAATTGACACAAAGCTAATTTATATGTCTGGCAGGGTTCTTAGATACGTTTTGTACAGAAGTTCATCCGATTAGAATCGAAAATCGAAAGAATCCGATCTTAATAATAGCTTTTCTCTCTTATAGATAAAAATAATGATTTTACAAGGAATATTTTACGTTACACGGGTCAAATGAGTTAATAAAATTTCAGCAAATCATTTCTTCATAAATAATCAGATTTATTTTAATCTTGAGGTATAGCTTCATGGTAGAACATTCGACTACACATCGAATGTTCCCTGTTCAAGTCCAAGTGTACTTCGCCATTTTATTGTTATTTACGATAAAAGATGAAGTTCTATTAAAAATCGCAGCAAATCATTTCTTCGTTTGTAGATTTTAAAACTAAACATTAATTAGAAGTGAATTTTCCAGGGCATTCATCGTCAAGCCTAGGCATGATATTGTAAACAAATAAAAATGGAATTTGATGGACGATATAGACATTACTATTTTTATTTTGATCTGTACGAACTAGTTCATCGGGAAAATTAAGAGCTTGACAATGTATATAAATTCACATCCCTGTCTGTTCGTTTATTTGTCTATTCTCAATTTGATTAATCTATACAAAAGGCCAATTACTTTACTGTTTCATTTATTTCTATATATAGTATGATTCTTGCAAAATATACGATTAAGAGGTAACCGCATTTGTATATTACATTAAGAAAATACATTTTACTAAATAGCTGTGTGTTAGCTACGCTTTATAGCGAGAGGATTATTTAAGTGTTCTATGTAAGATTGTTATTTAAAGTTTATTTGTATTGATAATACATTTAATTAAATTTATTTTGAATTATTACCGACATCGATTTTTTTTAGGGACCGGTTTAGGGGCATCTCCCTTGGTGTCTTATCTATTATGTAAGTCTCAAACGTCGGTTTGTGTATTTGTGTACATGTTGGTATATCCGCTAAAAACTTTCGTCAACCGCATCGGACCGCGCCGAAACCGGTACCATCTGACAGAGCGATCTCTCAGGTGCATAATATCTGAAAATTAGAATGAAATATTCTGTGGTGATCAATTGGCTATTTCTTGCAAGGGGGTCTTTTTCGCGACGCTATTATTTGCATGTCACGTACGCGTTTATGTTTATAAACGTTATTTTTCAGGTTCATGACGTCATTAGTCGTCGTGGTACGGTTGATAGAAGCGTTTGCCACTACCTTTTTCCCTTTTTCCCCTTTTTTGCGTTTCATGTTCAAGCCTGCCTACGCGACTAATTTTTTGTTTCTGTCGCACGGGCATTCACTGCTATTTTTATTGAAACAAAAGTTGTTTTGATTCATTTGTAGGGGGCGTCCAGGTTGTCACCTTCTTCTTCTGTTCTTTCCTGGGGGTTGCTCAATATCCTTATATTATAAGTATAGCACTCTATCCAAGCCGAATTTCATATCCATCCGGGTAATGCCGGGTATCCATGCTAGTAATATATAATAATCAATAGAGAGTTGATTCTATAATAATACGTCCGCATTCTGTATGAATTAAAGTATCATGTTTAAGCGTATTGCACGATCGAGCAACGCCGGCCTGCTAGCTAGCATATATAAGTGAAAGATAGTTTGCTTAATAAAACATTTTTTACGACATTCTTTTGATTTATGTTTTGATAAAGAGATTTTATTCTCGAAATATTAAAGACATGTCGATTATATTTACTGATTTGTATTTGTAATTATTTTTGAAAAATAAAAAGATATGCCAATATTGAAAATCTGCAATACCCCCGTACGTTTTCATTCGTCTCGTCACTTCAGCGCCAGATTTCCAGCATTGATAAAGCTTCACACACACACACACACACACACACACACACACACACACACACACACACACACACACACATATATATATATACTAGTAAATGTAACTGGCGTTGCCTGGTATTAAACGTAACGTTAATTGCCTTAAAGAATAAAGTAAAAAAAAATGTTATTCATTCGACATAACTCAACAGTTGGGCGTCCATCAACCAACTTGCGCTTGATCGGAAGTATGAGGAAAAATAAGTCACGCAGGTTCGCAATCCGCACTATGCGGAAGATGCGACCTATGATGATGAAGATTTACTATTTACAAGCACGAATCGCGAGCTATACAAGTGTTCAAGGCTTGCTTTTGACATCAAAGTCGTTTCACCAAGTTTCTAGTAATTATGGACATTATGCTAGGCAAACTTGATTTTGGTATCGCTTACCTCGATGACATCTTAATAATAAGTAAAATTATGGACGAACACCGAAAACATGTCCGCAAATGCTTTTTCAAAGGAAACTTGAGATTTAATTGATATAGACGATAGGAGACCAGATGCTCAACAGGCTACATCCGACAGCTGAAAAGTTTATATCCATACAGAGTTTCCTGTGATTAGCAAACAATTATCAACCTTTCATTCCTAACACACATAATCTTTATGCTTCGCTGAACGAACTTTAAAAAGGTAAAGCTGTTGAAATGGACACTCAAATAGCAGGAGACATTCGATAAAGCTATCAAAGTCCTCACATCGAATAGCAGGATTCACATAGTATAACCTGGAATACTCGCAAATAATAGTCGTATGGAATAGGAGTATACGTCCATCATAAAATGTCAGGCGTGTTTTATTGCTGTGTACATATGTGTTACATGTTCATTTCGATGTTTTTAGTCAAAGGTCAGAGGTCACTGTTGCGGATAAATATGTGTGATCGACGGTTTATGTAACGTATAAAAGAACCGATATTATTCGTATTTATAACCGTGTAATTTAGTTAAGTACGGAGAAACATTTATATATTTTTATACAACGATACTTAGTGTTACGTATTGAGACATTATGTTGAACAGATGGCGGTGAAGAAGCAGTGTAGTTCGGATCAGATCCTGAGTGTAATTGCCAGTAACAAAGATGGCGGCGAACTGATTGAATCCAAAATTCGACAATTTTTATAGTAACTTTGGAAGCTTTTCATTAGTTGTTCACCATGACTTGTGGTTATAAAAACGATCGTCGAAATCATTGGCCTCATACCTCCCATCAGGAGTCAAACACATTTAATACTTAGTTGCATCGTAAAGAGAGTATCCAGTGTTTACATAGGACACATGTTTACATGACATCGAAATTAAATATTTCCTGGTTACCAAGGTAATTCTTGTTTACAATTCGTTTATCAGTGTTCGTGTTTATGATTACACAAAACGTAGCTTACCTCGATATATGAAGGATAGTTTCAATCAGGTGATAATAGAACGTATGCTTCCTGCTGCGAAAAATTACTCGATGATTGAAAAGGAGAAACTACGAATCATTTTCGTGATATATTTCGCAAGTTCATCCATATATGTAAATTTTATATCTCGTTAAATCGTTTTTACGTTAACGCACAAATAATATAATCATGGATACTTCGCAACATGTCGTCCCAGGAAATTATCGTTACAACCTTTATTTACTGCTAGCGAGACTTGAAAACATTTCACAGCGGCATCTTTCATATGTAATTTTTGCTGCTGGAGCCTCAATTGAGACCCCGCAATCACATTGTAGTTTTTTTTTGTTAAAACTGTAAACGTATTTAGGCTCAACATATAAAATCAACATAAGGTTCTTTGAGATGACAGGGGCACGTACGAAATGAATGGTTCTGTTTAGACTTTTGCATTTTAAACTTTTATTCAAGCCATTATAAAAATATAATTTTATAAAATAAACAGTATATTCTACATGTTCCAATTTAGACTACAATGTGTTGTTGACTAATTCACAGTGGGGAGGCATGTGAATTATCTTCTCTGTCCACAGCGATGGATCCACAATTAGAGTAGGGAATCGATTTAATCTAAAAAAATTTCGATAAAAATAAAGTATAGAGAGGTAAAATATTAGTTCATTCAATCCCTGGCAACGCCGAGTCTTCTTTAAAGTATATATATATATATATATATATACAAACCAAACAAAAAGCAATAAAAAAGCAATAAAAATTCAGCATACCAATGTATAATAAACACTTACAAGCCTCCACCCCTTGGAAAAACTTCAAACTAACTACGAAAATCCATTTTTACACATTTGAAAATAATTTCTGACGAGGACGCATCAGACCGTTTAAAACGTACGTAAACGATTTCAATGACCTAAAAACATTATTACAATGATCCAAACATAATTTTCAATGAAAAACCAAGACACGGAATAATAAAATAATGTTAAAAATGCACATTGTTGGTGACTACTCCCTTCCTGATTTAAAAAAACGAAAAATTAAAAGGTAAATATCTCTATATATTTTTAAAGCAAATTTATTATGTAAATTCAAAAATATATATTTTTCTCTACTTATTTCTATCTCTAACCCATATTAATTATCTTATAAATTTTAAATCCAGACCTTTTATTTCAATTTTTTCAGATTCGTCTGCCTTACTTTAATGCTAGGTTTATTTATGGTGTCTTTTAAATTAAATAAAAACCCTTCAAAATTTGCTGATGAGGAGACCTTGCTTATCAAAAAACTATATATAATTATTGTACATAACTTGATGTATACCACAATAAAAAAGCATTGTTTTCCGAAACGATCGTACAGATAATTGATTTTGTTGTTGTTCCTTCTTATGAAACGGATTTTTAATTTAATTATAATTTGATTTTTAAATTTTAAATTATCAATCACATTACTTAATATATATATATATATATATATATATATATATATATATATATATATATATATATATTTCTTTAAATCAGTTGATATTTACAGTTCTTAACAGTATCTATTTCGTAGCACAAAATAAACTACTGCGAATTTATTTTGCTCTTAACTTATCAGGAGAAATAGCAACACTCAATCCACCAAAAGGAAATAAAATGCGTTTGGACATGATTGAAAAATCCGAAAATTGGAAGAGAAGCTGCAATTAACTTATTATTTGCTTACGTTACGCCATTTAAAATTTGGAAATAAAGTCACTAAAACCCATGTATTCGTATCAACAAATTCCATTAATTTAGGTATAGTCTGCCAGAAATGCGAGAGTGTATATATATATATATATATATATATATATATATATATATATATATATATATATATATATATATATATATATATATATATATATATATATATATATATATTGACTGGTTGGACGGCCGCGTCCCTTGTCGAGACGAAGTGGGTTCATTTTCACAGTCGGATTTCGGCGCGGTTTGCTTTATCTGTGTTGGTTAATAGAAATTCTTGTGTGCGGGGCGTTTGCTCAGTTGGTAGAGTGCTTGCCTCGCATGCAAGAGGCTCGGGTTTCGAATCCTGAGCTCGGATGTGTCTAACTGATGAGCCCAAATGAGGGCGAAACTCGAGTCTTGGACTTCCGGTTCGTTGACTGTCATGGCTCTTGTGAGCTGCGACGTTGTTTGGCTGTGGAATTTATTATATATATATATATATATATATATATATATATATATATATATATAGAGAGAGAGAGAGAGAGAATGAAAGAGGCATAAATTGATTAATATGTAGATAGATATATAGATGCATAGATCGATATATAGAACGATCGATAGAGAAAGAGATCGATAGAGATAGATTGTTTAGAAACTTGTGTATGAGATAGATAGATACATAGATAGGCATCCATATCGTTATATGTAAACACTTTTTCATATATTTTTGCTTCAGTGTGACATGACCATATGAGGGAACGATTGCTCCTCATTGGGGAGGTTGAGAGATACCTGGTAAATATGCTAAGATATACTGAGATTGTCTGTTGAATGTTAATTGAATCCCGGACAACGACGGATGACCGATCAAATGTACTTGAAATAAAACAGATATATATTTTATTGTTAAAATCAGACATAAATTTTATTCTTTTAAAGCGAGGAGGCCGGAAATGTCAGGACAACGTGGAAATATTGTCCTCGAGGATACCTGCACAGACGAGGACTTTCTGAATGACGGGTTTGACCCCTTGGGGTCGTGTGAAAAGATTTTCAAAACTCTGGGTGTATTGCTGAATTGCACACGCGCAATTTTGGTCTGGAATTCCCCAGAAAAAGTATTGAACTCTGATTGGTTGAATGGACCGCCGTACCCCAACAAGTCCCTGAATATAAAAACAAGCACCCAGACTGCCTGAACCAGATTGCGCCGGATTTCCCGAGAGAACGACACCCGCCCAAGGATGCTCCCCCCTCTCCGCCTATCCTGACCAGCCATCCAGTGACTAAGAAAGAGATTTGTGAGACTTAAAATGTTTTGGTGAACTGAATGATGTACATATGTAAAAAAATTCTGTAACTTTTGTGAAATTAATTTTTCGTAGTTAGAAACCTTGAGTTTGTTTGTCTTTTCTTTCTTGGCACATGCAAAGTTTTTCTTTTGCTTTTCAGCAGAATTCAACACAGAGACGCTGAGAATTCATGTGAAGGACTCCCGGTAGACTTGACATGACGATCCACAGTTTCCGAAGAAGTTAAAGGTCAGTTGCTGACCTGAGCACGGGAGTCAAGCCACATCAGTACAATTTCCTACACTCTCTGTTTGTGCCTAAATCTAGAATTGCCCACCAGTAGAACACTGTTGTACTGAAGTGTTTCCCAAATAGTAGCCTTCAAATCCAATGTAAACAAGTTCTCTTTGAGTCATCCTGTTAAATAATCCAACTCTACCAAATTTACACCGTTAACGATTACTACAATATCACCTTACTTCATTAACTTTTATCCTCGAGTGGCATTCGGTTCTTGATAAGTGGTGACTTCCTTCTAAGCAAAAGGTACTAAATAGGCATTTCACCATGGTTCAGCGCAAATCGCGCCTAGTGTTCTTTTCTGAACTTTGACCTCTAAGTTATTCCATTTGTTACACGCCTCCGACTTTTTATCAATCTGTATAATATTTCTTTATGTTCGTGCAACTGTTAAGCACATGCAATGCAATAAATGTCCAATTATAACAGTTTTACATTGAATGGAAATGCTTCCCGAAGAAAATGGTATGAAAAGGTTGTCATCTTACTCTGCGCTCTCAGAATGACGTTAGCAAGAATATATGTATATTAAAGAATTGACATTTCGTTAGTTTGAGCGTAGGCGACTGACTTTTATTTCCTAACATTTTCTTACGGAGAATATGTAAAAGACAGAAATTTTATTAATCTGTCAACTACCAATAAATAATTAAGACAGCATCTGCGTCTTAGACATCAAAGAAATAACGTATCCGAGATAATAAGGTAGGAAAAATAGTACGTACACACACACACACACACACACCAAACGCACACACACGCATATATATACATCATTTTTATTATGTATCTATTTATTTATTGCGGACTATTATTCTTACGAGGTTTCGGCCAACTATTCCTCTGGCTTTCGTCAGGTTGTTAACTGCGATGGAATAGGAACTCCGAATCTCCTAACTGCATCCTAAGCAATTACTGCCTTCCATAATTGTAGTCATCCTATCATATTTTGGCCGGCTTTGGGTAGGATTGAAACCGCTATCTTAAGACAATACTCACCTGAAACCGTAGAGATTCAACGTCTCTATATACTGCGCCACGGGCCCCGAAGAGCTATCAAGGTTGGATTTTTTGGTTTTATAAATCCGCGTTTTATTTGTTATCTGATCCTCCATTTTCGGGTCCGTACCGAATGGTATATCATTTAATTAATTGGAATTCTTATTGAGTAATTTGTATTATTTATCCATTTATTTATTGCCGACTATTATCCTCATCTTTTTATTGTTGTTTCACGACGTTTCGGTCAACTATTCCTCTGACCAACTATCCCGATTAATTATATACAATATATATAATATTATTTAATTAAATTTATTATTATAATTATATTTTAATCAAAATATTATCTATCTATTTTCAGTATTTACTTTGAAAGTGCTCGATATGTAAGTACAGTTATGTAGTAAGTTTTGAAAATAAATATAGCAATTAAGCTACACAGAATTTTCCGCGTTCTTCTACATGGAAATTCGTCAGGCTATTGCATGGAATCGATGCTGCTACGTGTTTTTATATATTCCGTGGTACTTGGTTTGTCAATCAGCCAATGAGATTCTTTGTCATTCACACTCCAATGTATCGTAGCCAATGGGCACTTGTTTATAAGAAAAACTAATTTGGCCTCTAATTAACCTGTTTCTTTGTCCCTTTTGACGTCTTTTCTCTATTCTTTCTGTTGAAAACACACCTAGTTTTAATCTGCATGTTTTTCGTTTACATTATTTATACAAGTGTATTAATATATGTATTTGTTTATTAATTAATTATTATTATAACTATTATTATTACTGTTATTAGTGTTGTTATTATTATTAGTTAATGCTTTTTTTATTTTTGTGTGTGTTGTAATCCAAAGGTAAAGTTTATTTCGTGTATATATACATTTACTCTGTCACTCATTCAGTTTAATGAATTTTGGGGTTCTTTAAAGTTTATGATAGCTAATTTCTCTTTCAAACATAGACTAAACGAGCCGTTTAAGTTCCTATATGTGTTGGCCTGCAGTACTATCACTCTATTATCGACGATCGCCTGTTAAAATACTTAAAAACTATTGCGTACTTATATCGAAATTAGTAGAAAAATCTCCAAATTATCGAGTAGAAAAAATAATTAGGGTACATTTTTACTTGGTTTCCACCGTAACATTTACCTTTAAAATGACAGCCTTTTTATGCTTTCTAGTATGCTGAAAACGAATATTGCATTTGAGTTTTCCGCAAATAAATAGTTTTCCTGATATTAAGCAATATAATTCCTGATGTTAAAAGTGGTGGCCATTATTGTACGCGCAATCGCGCATATTTAAAGATCGTCATTTTAAAGCAAAATGTTAAGGGAAATCAATAAAAAACTGATGACCATAAATAAATAAATAACAATAATAATAATAATAATAGTAATAGTAATAATAATAATAATAATAATAATAATAATAATGATAATAGTAATAGTAATAATAATAATAATAATAATAATAATAATAACAATAATAATAATAATAATAATAATAATAATAATAATAATAATAATAAAAATAATGATAATAATAATAGTAATATTAATAATAATAATAATAATAATAATAATAGTAATAGTAATAATAATAATAATAATAATAATAATAATAATAGTAATAATAATAATAATAATAATAATAATAATAATAAAAATAATGATAATAATAATAGTAATATTAATAATAATAATAATAATAATAATAATAGTAATAGTAATAATAATAATAATAATAATAATAGTAATAATAATAATAATAATAATAATAATAATAATAATAATAACAATAATAATAATAATAATAATAATAATAATAATAATAATACTAATAAAAATAATGATAATAATAATAGTAATATTAATAATAATAATAATAATAATAATAACAATAATAATAATAATAATAACAATAATAATAATAATAATAATAATAATAATAACAATAATAATAATAATAATAATAATAATAACAATAATAATAATAATAACAATAATAATAATAATAATAATAATAATAATAATAATAATAATAATAATAATAATAATAATAATTAATAAACTAACACATACATAAAAAATACGCATACGTTGGTTCAGAAGTTTACAATGGCTATAAAAAATGTTTTACATGATGAATTAAAATGTCTAATATTAAAAAGCTAACAAATCGGTTTCGAACCAACAGAGCTAAATCGAAGTTAAGAAATTAAGATTCCTTAAAGATTTCATTTTTTGCTATCAAAGAAACCTCAAAATCGTTGATAGATGTTTTAAGTGAAGAAGTGAGTACAACTTGTTATATATATATATATATATATATATATATATATATATATATATATATATATATATATATATATACTTAAAAAAAAAATTATTACATTTTCACTCCAAACAAGGCACATTGCCACTTTGATGTAGGGGGCTACTATTACGTACACAGGCTAGTGGGGAGTTGGGCAGCAAAATGTCGGTTCACGTTACACTTGAACTTCTGCATGTCAGTACAGTTGGGGAAGCAGGAACCTGACAGGGAGTTCCAAAGTCTAGCGGTTCTGGGAACGAAACTACTGGAGTAGAAGGCTCTCTTACATCTAGGGATCTCTACTGTGAAGGGGTGGGATTTTGCTGCTTGTCGGGTTTGTCGGGGGTATTTACGTAGAAGGGGTACAGGAGCTTGCAGCTCGTCGGAACATTCACCGTACTTGTAGAACAGGCAGAGGGATGCTACATTGCGTCGATGGGACAGAGGCTGAAGCTTGGATGATAGTTCAGGACATGTTAGGTTGGCGACTCTCTTTTGAAACTTGTCTAGGAGTGAGAGACTAGTAGCAGATGCGGCGGCCCAAATATGACAACAATACTCCATACATGGCCGAATGGTGGCCTTATAGAGGTACTGGATACTTTCAGGCGTCAGTAGCTTTCTGGTGTTGTCATCAGCATATATACCCATCTCACAGACAATTTTGTCAGGGAGGTCATTTATGAATATTAGGAATAATAGAGGTTCAAGGATAGATTCCTGAGGCACTCCCGCATTTATATCATATTGTTTAGATGTACGGCCATCGAGAAAAATCCAGAGAAGGATTTTTCTCTTATCTAAGAAGGATTTAATTATGTTAAGTATTCTTCCAGTAATACCGTATTATCTGATTTTCCTGAGAAGACCTTCGTGCCATACCCTGTCAAAAGCCTTAGATACATCTAGAGCTACCGCTCTACCCTCCCCTGCTTTGTCAAGTGAATGGTATATACGATGGAGATTGCAGCTAGAATGTCTGCTGTGGAACGGGCTTGTCTAAATCCGTATTGTTGGTCGGTCAGGAGTTTTGCATCTGTAAGGTGATGGATTAGAGCTTGGTTACTGATGGACTCAAATATTTTGGCAAAAATGGGAGGAGGCTAATGGGGCGGTAATTTACTGGGTCAGTTCTTTCGCTAGAATTCTTGAAAACTGGTACCACAGAAGCAGTTTTCGAGCAGACAGGATAGCAAGATTCATTAAGGCATTTATTGTAAAGTTTGGAGAGGATTGGAGCTACTTCGGCGGAGCACTTTTTTAATAGCACAGCCGGGATGAGATGAGGTCCACATGCTTTTGAAGTGTCAAGATTTTTTATAATAGCATGCACCTTAGAAGGTGTGATTATCAGATCGTCAAGTGTCGTGTCTGTCCGCAAAGGAAAGTCTGGGAGAGGGTGGTTAGCAGGGTCTAGTGTGGAGTTGGAGGCAAACCGACTTGCAAGCATGTTAGCCTTCTCGGTTGCCGAGAAAACAACTTCATGATTGTTGGATAGTGGGGGAATTGTTGTAGATTTTCCAGAAGTCACGGATGTCTTTTGAGCTTCGATGTGTTTTTGGGTGGTTTCAGTAAATTCTCTCTTAGCTGTCGCTATTTCTTTCTTACAGTTACTTCTGGCTTCTATATACTTATGTCTGTTTGAACTTGATTTATGTTGGTTAAATCTGTGGTATGCATGCTGCCTTTGCATTATGGCAGCTGCACATGTGGAAGTAAACCATTGGGGAGAGTGGGCCTTGCTATAAAATTTCCGCGTGGGGACATGTGCTTCAATTGCTGTTTTGAACCATTCAGTGGTCTCATTTGCGCACTGTTCAGCAGGAAGTGAAAAGATATTTCGTCATGGGGCGTCTCTAATGAGATTCATGATGGCTTCCCAGTCAGCCTTTTTATAATATCTCGTTGTTTTGAGCAATGGCTTTTCCATTCTTGCTCTAGAGTTTAGGGTGATTTACACTATTATCACTACATGATCAGCATTACCAAGTGGACTGTGGACGTTCGTAACACAATCATCAGGAACTGTGGTCAGTAACAGATCTAAACGTGATGCGTGTTGTTCTTGCTGGTCAGGGAAACGGGTTGGAAACGTAACCGTCTGTGATAGGGAATGAGATATAGAGAAGCTATGTGTTGTGGTACCACCTGCGTCTGTGTAATTAGAGAATCCAAGCCAGATGTTGTGGTGGACATTGAAGTCACCAAATACATGAGCTTGTGCGCTAGTGTCGAGGGAAAGTGCTGTATCTATGCTGTCAGAGACTTTGTTAATTAGGGTAGAGTCCTGGGTCGAGGGAGAGTGGTAGAGAAAATAACAGTAACTAATGTTATGTTGCATGTTAATTCTAAAGCACATAAAGGCCTGATCGTCTGATTCTAGTTTTGTTTCTCTAGTCAAGGGGAGGGTGTTTCGAATATAGACTCCAAGCCCGTGCATATGTCTGTCAGAGTCCTTACGGCAGAGTGGAGATATCTGGGTATGTTAAAGTAATTAGAGGGGATGGAGGAGTGTAGGTTAGTCTCACTTAATGCTAAGATATCCGGGGTGTTTGTTAAGAGAAATGCTTCAACATCATTTAAATTAGTTCTAAGCCCACGGATGTTCGTGAATGCAAGCATCAAGGAAGGAGGCAATTTGATTGTCTTTGAGTTTTGTCCTGGTTTAAGCGTAATTTTAGATTGTACTGTCATTTTTTAAAAGAATTTCAGTTTAGGTAAGAGGTGCTGAACAAGTGGTTATGCAAAATAGCAGACATGCAACCAAAGTAGGCCATCAGCTGACCTTCCATCTACTAGGACTGTGACCTCAGGAAAGCCCACCGGAGATGAGTGCAGGGTCCCTTTCCATGCGCAGCAAACAAACATCCCGATATTATTCAACTGTTTATGGAGCAGCCGCTCTAAGCGCTACCAAAGAGTTAGGGGGCCTGTACTACCAGTCGGGAACACCAGCTAGGAACTATCAATCCGGTACCCTCAACCCATCAGACGATGGTCAACCTAATCTATTTGTACTGGCATTAAGATGTTCAAGCACTCTCAACTGCCCAGTATAGAGGGGGATGGGGTGTATCGGGAGAGGGGGAAAACAGCGTTCATTGCCCTAGTCAGGAAACAAGATCGACCACTGAGTGTTTCTGTCGAATCCCTGTACTTCGATCTCTACGCCTGTCTAATAGACAAAGAAGGAGTATGGAAGCCAGGCGATAGACAGTGCCTATCTACTCCTTAAGCAGTTTAGGTCTGCAGGCCAGTAATTTGTTCATCACCAGCTCTAGCAATGATGCCATCCAAGAATGGAGAGGCCTCCCTCCCCTTAGGTTTTCCTTCAGAGTTTTCATTCTCCTGGGCGGATGATCTGGAAAGATCTACGAGTCCATCAGCACCGAGAGGGTTTACCCCGCGCCTGGGTCCTAATCCATGTATTTCTGCGACCCCGCGTATATATATATATATATATATATATATATATATATATATATATATATATACTAGCAGGGAGACCAGACAATGCCCGGGATTTGATGATGATCAACTAATGTTTTACACTCATATATATTTATTATCATGGAAATCGGCGAAATTCTCATTTTCAATCAAATCAATTAATTACCTGCTCTAGTTGTGGACCCACTTTTCTCTGCAATGACTTAGTCCACAATGCATTGTAGTTTACATTGCACTGTAGAGAAATTACTGTTAATTTTATGAAATTATTATGTATATAATAGCTTGAATTAAAGTTTCAAATACAAAAGTCAAGTGTTATGGTTCAGTTGTGCTCTAAATAGAAACACTCATTTCGAAAGCGCCTCTGTCATACCAAAGAACTTACTATTGATATTATATGCCTGGCTTTAGTGCTTGTGTGGCGATAATGGCTTGAATTTAAGTTTAAAATCAAATACTCATGTATCATAGTACAACTGAACTTTAAACAAAAACATTAATTTCAAACGCGCCCCTGTCATATCAAAGAACCCACTGTTGGTTTTACATGTCGACTTGTTGGTGTGCTAATAAAATTTCTCAAATGCAATTGTACTGTATAAGGCGTTAACTTTGTTCAAAATCGTCTGTTCTTTCTTTCATCGGACTGCTTCGCTTATCGAAAACATCTCGATGCAAAACCTATCTAAGAATACTCTAAGACACATGGAATACATTCGTGTGAAATCTAAAAAATAATCAAGCCAGCCTTTTGAGTCTTACTAACTCACACACAAAATTCTTTATATATCTATCTTTATTTTATATATATATATATATATATATATAAGAGAGAGAGAGAGAGAGAGAGAGAGAGAGAGCAACTTGAATAAACAAATTATTTATTTGGAAATGAAATCAAGTTCACTCCGACAACCTGTCTTGTTAAAGTACGTTTTTGTAGACAATGAAAGCGAATACGTGATCAATAACATTTCTTCACTGAACCTCTTTTAGAGGGAGGGAGGGAGAGAGAGGGAGAGATGCATATATATAGTTGTATATATATATATATATATATATCTATGTACTATCTATCTATCAATGGATTTATATAGTTATCTATCTATCCACCTATTTATCTGTCTATCTGTCGATATCTCACACGTAGATCTGTTACTGTTCGATTTAAGAAACTCTGATGAAAACTATACTGGTGTCGATGCTAGTTTTAATAACAGACAAAAAAAAAGCGACGATAACGATAACAAGCCTGTGTGAACAACAATGTGTTCAAGTTCAAATATAACAGCTACAGCAGGAATTGGAACACACCCTACTAAATCCTGAGTGTCAAAACTGGTGATTTTCAAAATGCAATCTGGAAATGAGGCACTTTAGACGCATGGTATGCAATAAAATTCTGTATTAAACTTGGAGAAAATTCCACAGAAACGCATGGAATGCTTCAAACAGCTTTTGAACCATCTTGCATGAATCTAGCATCAATCTTTGGCGCAATAAGAGAATCAAAGAATGTTGTATATTAGTTTATATTGGAGGAGATGATATATTAAAACGTGTCATGTATTATCTAGTGGATGTAGGATATTGTTCTTTTAGCAGAAAGATAATAAACGTATAAATCGTATGTATGTTGTTTAGCTAGAAGGACATGACATTGACGTGTATGAGTCATGTTGTATCAAACTTATCACACGGGATATTTTTACAGTTCATATGTAAGAAGAATAATATATGCTTCATACCTTTTTCTTGAAGAGTTCTTCTGTGTCTTCCCGCTGCTCCGTGACGAACCCTGAAGCGATCAGCACCATATAATTGAGACAACCGTTCTTATTTGTGAAACCATTAAAACAACTCTTTATATTTTTGTAATATAAATTTATTACAGTTGTCTCAATTGGTTTTCACAGGATCTGCAGTTTGTCTACATTTTCTGTTCACACAGCCCGCTCCTAGCTGTATGTCCACCCTTGTCTAGACGCCTGTCTGCTTTGGTGGTCAATCCTCAACTCTCTGAATCTCTCCAAAACTAACTACATAACGTGCTCTCTTACGTCACCTAATTACGTGTCTCATACCAATCTAATCCACCTAGTTATTTGTTTATTCAAAATCCCAAAATAATGTTTACATATATTTTCTATTTTCACATTCTTTTTGCGATTCACACGTCAATCATTTCTTTCGAAATTTAATTGTTTATTCTTCTAATCATAATAACTGATCCAGCGACCATCAATTAACAAGAATGCAATAACAATATTAATAATGTTTTGACCCTTGACCCCGTTTGCCACAGTTAACAGATACTACGCTATGATCACAGCCTAAAGGGTCATAACATTACAAGAAGACAAAGAGTGTGCGAAGGATGATGAGAGGTGTGGAAGGAGTAAAGAAGCTACAACACCAGAGTTGGATGAGCAAAGAATTTCATGGATAAGAACCGTCCTTTGTCTATAGAGATAATAAGTGCACAGTTTGATGTCAGTGTGGGAACTGTATACAATTATTCGCGAGACACTGAAGATGTTGAAGATTTGCGCGAATTAACAAGTTCACAACCCCATCCTTGTCGCAAACTATTTGCCCCAGATGGGCATCAAGACAGTTCCTCACCCCCTTATAGTTCAGATCTTGCTCCCTGTTACTTTTGATTATTGTGTAATTTCAAGGAAAACCTTAGCGGCTGTCGTTATGAAACACTTGAGGACATGAAAGAGGCTGTGATGAGGGTCATTGACACGTTCATACAAGAAGGCTTCCATAAGGGTCTTTCAGAAGTTGTTAAAACGGTACAACAAGTGTATTGCAGCCGGAGGAGATTACTTCGAAAGGGCCTAGTGTTTCATGCGTGTACCTTTTGTGTTATACAGGCCAGATCACTCATACTCGAATGCTTTTAAGCTGCATTGCCAAAATAATTTTGTAATCCGTCGACGTAAGAAATGGTGTCCTGCGCGGCTCCTGCTTTCGATTTAATTGTATTTTTAATATATTGTAAATACGTTCAGGATTATGGGTATCATGTTTGAACATTCGGAAAAAAGGTTTAGTGGAGAAATGTTATTGATCACGTATTCGCTTTCATTATCTACAGAAACGTACTTCAACAAGTCACGTTGTCGGAGTGAACTTAATTTCATTTCCAAATAAATAATTTGTTTTTTTTTTCAATTAGAAAAGCGATATTTGTTCGAAATCCGTATTCTATAAAACGATATCCTTCCGCATCTCGCAATATATTGGACAGGTCCCCAGCGTCCTCTAATTATGCGATAAAGAACACACAGCTAGAATAATAAAGACATCACTGAAGAATAGCGTCTCTTTTGCAAGGTTTATTTTTACCTTCGTATTTTTCCTAGAACGAATTGGAAGCAAAACGTGAAGTTTCTGTGCAATGGTGCTGCTCAAAAGATAATGCCAGGTTTTATAGAGAAACATATTTTTGATTTTCAGAATCTTTTTGGATGATGTTTATTAATTGCGATTATTTCGAATATTCAGACTACTCTTCTCATCTTGCCTTCAATAAGTTTCCAGAATTTTATTTATATAGGCACCTTTATTGATAGTACATACATGAAACTCTAGTCCCGCTTCAAAGTAATCTCCTCCGGCTGCAATGCACTTGTACCATTCCAACAACTTCGAGAAGGTCCCGTGGTTGTCCTCTTTCATATCCTCAATTGGTTCATAATCTTGGTCAAATACTCTGTGACAAGGACGGAGTTGTGGACTGCATCCTTGGGACAAACTTCGCACAGATATTTCACATCTTTAGTTCTTCTAAAGTGTCCGCACGTCTAAAATTCACACGCTTTGGCTACCAGGCTTTAGTAGGGTGTAGTCAAATTCCTGCTGTAGCTGTTTCTTTGAACGCAGAATCATAAAACTTTGCCAGTCATCACATAAGATGTATAGCAATAACATACTGCATTTTCAAGAGTCAACGACATTTTAAAATGACTATACAAAAAAGTCTGGAAACTTATTGAAATCATCTCATTGTCCTTTTCTCACAGTCTTTTGTTATTATAATATTAACAAGTGTTTCCAAAGACTTTCATTTTATTAAGTTTCCTTGTTAACAGAAGAAAGTTGTATTTCAAAAGAAATTATTGAAAATTTATTAAAAAAGACGCATAATTTACAAACAATATGAAAAGGTGCATAAAACACTGAATAAAAAACAGAAACGTTTATCAACTTTTTCAAGTTGAATTAATAAATCACTGTATTTTCCGAACGACTTAATATTTTGAGGGTAAATTTTAGCATTACAGATGCGTATGTGTCCGCCTAGCTTTTTACGAAGTTCGTCTTTTCATTAAAACTAGATGCCTCTTAAGGCAACTGTGCTTATATTTAAAAGCGAAACCAGTAATGAAAATCCCCAAGTCATCTTAAAGTAAAAAAGTTTTATAGGAAAAAAGAAACAGAGGGTGAGTTACAGCTGTGTGAAGAACGCGGTTTAATAGGTATATATTATTTTGTCTGTGCTAGGGTAAGGGAATGAGGTAGGTAGGGTTGGAATTTGAGCAATCGAGTTGTGGGCAGGGTAGAAAACGGATATAGATATTTGCAAGGCGTGTCTGCTGTGTCTGCTCGCTGCCCGTCTTAAAATCTAAATGAGTGTATATTAGACTTTTTAATTTTTTCTTTTAGTAGCATTTTGGTATCTTTTTGCCAAATACCTTTTTTTTTTTACTGTAAAATGATTTAATCGCTGGCGACCATTGCTTTTAATTTTAGTTAAAAAAGTGTTATTACGCCGAAAATTAACAAATTAATTTAAAAATTTATATTTACAACAAAAAATGCCAACAACGTTTTATAATAGGAATATGTTGGCTTTGTTTTACAAGGGATTCGATTTGAAAAAAAGTAGTATCAAGAATTACATGGGAATAAAAAAAAAATGGCCCAAAACAATAGGATCATATCTTTGGAGTCTTGATAATGGTTTAAAAATAAAAAAATAAAGCAAGTTACTGGTAGAAATCCACCCAATAAAAGTCACGTTAACATTTATTGGATAGGTTCTACCAGTATATTGTTTTATTTTTATTTTTAAGTTATTATCGAGACTTTAAAGATGACAGAGTCACATCGCCGCCACTTCGGATTATTTCTATATGGCGTTATCCTAATTTAAAAAGTGATAAGAGGTCGTAGCCTCCTGATAAGAAGTCCTTTCTAAAGTTCAGAAAGTCAAGATTGTGCGTGAATTCTGGCATTTAGGTCATGGTTGGAGATATGAACCACGAAAATGCGCTGAAGACTACCACCGATTAAAGGCTTCCTAACATTCTAAAAGGTGCAGATATGATGTTCTCAGTGAAATAAAGCTTAATGAAACCTGTAGATGCATCATTTAGCGAAAAATACTAAGGATTATTAAAACGTTATAGAAGTTTGCTAAAATACGAGGGGCGTGCAATAAGTAATGCCCCTGACCCACTTCCAGTTGTCTGATCTAGCCGAAATTTTGCATGTGCAATGATTTATATCTTTACGAGTTATGTGCCAAATTACAGCTCTGAACTAATTTGGTTTCTGTTTTACAGGTCTTTGAACTGGAGCCTGTTGAATGTCGAGCAGTGATCCGGTTTTTGTATTTGAAAGGACGCACACCACAGGAGACTTTTGCTGAGATGAAAGAAACTTATGGTGATAATGCCCCGTCATGTGACTTTGTAAAACGCTGGCATCGTGAATTCATACATGGCCGGAAGTCTGTGGAAACAACTTCCAGACATGGTCGCCCCTATTCTGTCATTGATGAGGCGTCTGTCCGTCAAGTTGAGGCTGCCATTTTGGAAGATCGGCGCATTAATATTCGCCAAATAGACCAAAATGTCAAGATTAGTACAGGGTCTGTGGAAACTATCATTAATGCACATTTGCATATGCATAAGGTGCCTGCCAGATGGATTCCCAGGTTGCTCACACCATTCCAGAAGCAAGAATGCGTCGAGTGCTCGAGGATGAATTTAGAGATGTGCCAAAAAGATGAGTCAAAGTTTTTCAAAAGCCTGATTACACAGGATGAAATCTGGGTCCATCACTATGACCTAGAGACCAAAACCCAGTCAATGCAGTGGAAGCACTTGGACTCACCACCTCCAAAGACGGCAAGGGCGCAGCCCTCCGTTGGCAAGGTCATGCTCACAGTCTTCTGTGACCAGGACGGAGTAGTGATGACAGATTTCCTGGCAAAGGCTATCACAATTACAGGAGCCTATTATGCTTCACTTTTGAGGAAATTAAGGGAAGCTATCAAAATCAAGAGGCGGGGAAAGATCCGCAAAGTTACCCTCCTCCTGCAGGACAACACTCCAATCCACAACTCGCATGTCGCCAGATCAGAAGCACGGGCGTGTGGTTATGAAATCCTTCCCCATCCACCCTACTCTCCTTACCTTGCACCTTCTGACTTTCACCTCTTCCCAGCCATGAAGTTGTTTTTGAAAGGAAAGCGTTTCCCAGATGATGCAGCCTTGATTTCAGAAGTCACATCGTGGTTGGAGGACCAACCTGGGGTGTTCTACAAAACCGGTCTCCAGAGCTGCATCAAACGATGGGAGAAATGCATAACTCTGGGTGGTTCCTATGTAGAGAAAGACTAATAACTGTGCCAAGTTTCGTTGCTCTACTGCTATGGGAAGTGGGTCAGGGGCATTACTTATTGCACACCCCTCGTACTTGTTAAGATTCTGTAAACGAAATAGAAGTTATCTATAAAAGCAGGCTGACAACATCCGGAATTTTTATGACGTTCACAAATTAAGGTTCGATATAGATCTATACTCCTGTATTTTTTTGTGGATTGATATTCATATTCAAAACCCTTTTTCCTATTTATTTCAAAAGAAAATACAACTTTATTACATATGGACCGTTGAATTGCATTCATCTTCAAAAGATCTAGCTAATTAACATAGTCTTTAAAACATTCACTTTAATTAATGTCCTATTAGTTTTATTTTGTTTTCTCATGGAATGATCATCTTTAGTTAACTAATCTAATTATATTAACGCAGATACTGTACATGATTTATACTTGCGTAATATTTGTGGAAAAAGTTATAGTAGAAACAGCTCTCTCTCTCTCTCTCTCTCTATATATATATATATATATATATATATATATATATATATATATATATTTATGCATGTGAATATATATTTTTTAAAGATTTTACCGACCAAACTCTATTGTCAGTTTTTGGTCTGCAGACATGAAAGTTATTATATAGGGTATTCGAACCCATGGAAAACTTCGTATTTAGGTTTAAGCCAGGGAAAATCGGTGCAAAAGTGTGAAAAAATGGAATTTGCCAGGTGAAGGTCGAACGACGGCGTTACGAATATGCATGCGTAACGTAATAGCTATTGGTTCATGCTTCAATTTTTAGCTTTGCAGCAAAGATGTCTTTATAGCTCAGGCATTAACGTCAAAGGAAAGAGTAAATCTTAAGCTAAACGTTTTGGTTTCAATCATCATGGTGTACTTACTTGTACTTGTACTTGAAACGACATTCACCCTGGAGGAGTTGAGTCGGCTTCATGAAGATGCACATCTCGTACCGCTGCGGCCCAAGCCCGGCGATCGGAGGCAAGATCCCGAGTGAGCAATAGCCAGTCACGTCTCCAACGAGACAGGCCATAGATGAGCGGGCCCGAAATAAGCTCAGCGTCGGCTTTGATAGTCCCGAGCCACGTTCTTAGCTGGCCACCGACACGTTTTTTCCAGCCGGGTAGAGGACGTGGGGAGATAGCCTCGTGGATAAAGACCCCTGCATCACAGCGAGAGGCATGGCCGAACCATCGAAGGCGTCGGGCCCGCAGTTGGTCAGTAATTGCCTGGAGATTGCAGCGACGCCGGACTTCTTTATTGAAAGAAGAAGAAGAAGAAGAAGAAGAAGAAGAAGAAGAATCATCATGGTGGCGCACGAGTCATTTTTTTAAAACTTTTTAAATCATTACTATATATTAGGTCAAATATAATATAATAATAAATACGAAATCTGCATTGATCAAAATAGCATATTTTAGCATATTTTACGACCGGTCAATGTCAGGCAGTCTGCTAGTATTTGATATCTGCAAAAATATTGAATTTAATTTAGATTAAAACATGGTGCATTTGCACTCTAACCAATATTAATTACACGAGGATGGAAGAGAGGTAGAAGCATGTCGAAGCATGGCAAACAACTTCTTTCACCGAAAAGACAAATTACGTTAAAAGCTAGCTGGACATAAACCTTTAATGTGCTGGGACATCAGTCCGAATAATCGAAACAAGAATTTGAAATTGGACAATGTGTTGTTGACGAAATCTTAATGTACAAGACTCGTTCCAAAAGTAATGTCTCCTATTTTTAACTCAAAAAACTAACACACCACAGAGTTATTGGTATTATTAACACGATCTTTTGTTCAGCACATTTTTTTCTACATTGCCATCACGATTCACAATGCACTTTTGCCAACCTCTTTTGATGACTCGATCGCAAAATCCGGAGCACTTTTTCTCACTTTTGTCTACGTTATCATTTTGAAATCGACGAACCCATCAGTTAACTCTGCTGAAATAAATTTAATCAGTTTCGTAAACGTTCAACAGGCGCCTGTGAACGTTAATGAGTTCTTATTTGCATAGAGGAATTCAATGACGTATCTCTGCTTCCGACGCATATTTATGCCAAGGGATGTTTTCTTATGGGTTCACACCGTTAATATCTGCAACAGAGGCATGGAACTTTCAGGTCACGAATGTCTAAATTCAATCATTAAACCAATGTGATTTGCAATCCTCTCTAATCCATCGTGCAGAATAAAAAAATAGGAGGCATTACTTCTGGAACGTGCATGTAACGTAATATGATGTGAAATCAACATGATTAGTTTTATTAGTATCTCTTCATGTGCAGGTGATTACTTTTCAAGTGCTTCTAGCATCTTACTTATAACAGAAATAACTAAAAATGATTCAGCGAAAGCCAGTTTTAACAATATCTTAGAGAGTACAAATATAATAAGTTAAGGCCCTACACTTAACACTGTCGGTGTTACCAATTTAATAGTAATAGTGATTAAAGGCATAATCACGTTGACATATCGGATCAAAAGTTAAGCGACGTTTAGCCCGGCCGGCACCAGATGGGTTACAATTTGGGAATACTAAGCGCTGTATGCATTTAGGTATTCGGCTATGCATAATGCCAAATAGAAGTCAACACATTTCCAGGTCATCTGTGGGAAAATTGTATTATCTGTTCGTCTTTCTCTGATATTCTAGAAGGTAACCATATAGAATGGGTTTCTCTACCGTCGTGAAGGCAATACATCTGGGAAGGGGAGACTCTATAAAATAGACAAATTGCATGAATGGAATCCGATGACTCTGTAAGGCAGTCTTCTAGTAATATGCCCCCCATACACACAGATCGCCCGCTTTGAATTTGTCATAAGCCAGCAATGGAAGTAGTAAGGCTTAGACAACTGTCATCAGAATGCTCATGCCAGTGCGCAATCTGATCTAATCGGTATTTTTTAAATGGAAATCGATCCCGACAAGAGAGAAAGGTACTTGATATATGGAGATAAAAAATAGTACTTCAAGGTCAAAACTTACCAACAATGAGGGTTAGATAGAATAAAGATAATTAGATAGAAAACAGCAATTATCCCCTCTTTGTCAGAAACATCGCTCATAGTATGTGAAAACTAAAGGACAAAGTAAAGGAAGCGAGAATTACGCAGCTGTCCAAACTAAAACCAAAGTCCACTCTTATTTACTAGCGAAATAGGATTATAATGACTGTGCTCAACGTACCTAGCTCAACGTTGATTCCCCTGAAGCAACCGATTATTAGAAATATCCATATCATCATTATAGATTTCTTCAGATGCCGAAAACCTTTCTAATCCAATAGTTACTATACTCGGACCACGTACACTTAAAAATCTTTTCCTATTCTCTGTTTCCTCGACTGTCAGAACTATTACGGTAGATCAAAGAGCATCATCAAGCCGAACTTTGTCACATATAACCTTGTCTTCAAACGTGGTTCCCTTTTCTCTGTTCTTACACTGGCAACCCGAGCCTTCAGCTTTGTCTAGTTTCAAAGTTAAACGCAAACATTGGTTCTAAGAAACCCAGGAGGATAACGCACTTCCTGTCCCAGAAGATAAAGAAAATCATTTTGTCTGCAGATCTTATCGTCTTTAAATTCTTCAATGCTAGGGAGCGTGAGTGGTACCATTGGGCTCCGTTTAGTAGCGGTGGTACTACGTCTCATAACCAGTGATAATTCGGTCCGAGTATCCATATGTGGCACTATATCTCAGTGCTCTGGTTGCTTACGCATGGTTTTGGTAGTTGCTTGCGCACCTCCCCTTGAATGGCCAGGTGGTGATTTGGCCGTAGGCGGGTAATAGGAATGCAGCCCCATAATTCCCTGTCCTCTATCGATCACTTTTCGTCCGGACAGCGTGAGGTGAGCACGCATATTTCTGTCTCTCCGTAAATGAGAGGTGGCATCCCCTACCCCTCAACACTAGTTAAGGATTAGGGTTAGTTTAAGTAACGGTGAAAAGCTGTTGTAAATTCTATGTAAAAGTATTGTAATATATATTGTATAGATTTAATAGAATTAAATAGTTAATTATATTTCATATATATTGCGATTGTGTCGTGTTGTGTGTGTGTGTTTTTTGTGTGTGTCTGCCATAAATGTCTTGTCGGATGAGGCGGCCCTGAAAACGAAGGAAGAAGATCCCAGCCAGAATGGCACTAGAGTGATCTTGAGAGAATGAAAGAACCGCACTTACATCCAAAATCTCAGGTATGTTTTTCCTCTTGATATTCAAACCCTAACGACTGGCCCATCTTCACATCATCATGGAACCATGTCTTTATCGTTTGGGATATCGTTTACCCCCCCCCCCCCGGGGAGCTTGTTGCGTTCCCAGGACGTTCGTCAACCAAGTAACTATCTCCGAGAAACGATAGTACCAGACATAACCTTCGACTTCGTACTTATTCAAAATGTTTCGACAAAAATCTTTCCAGTGGTCCTTTTCGTTATTCATAAACATTCGTGTAACCACCTTGCACAAACTATGGTATATCCTAGGAAGACAAATAACTTTTCACGTTTACTTACATTCAACTCTACAGCTGTCTTACATAAAATTATATTTAGTTCAAGAAAACAACACGTTAATCTGTTTCTCTTTGATGAAATACGGCTTGATAAAAAACTTCACAAATCTTGTTAAATATGCAAATCCGAAATTGATTCTAAGAATTGAAACTATTTACTAGTCTTTTTGGAATATATTTTGGTTAGCACGCAAACTTTTTATTTGATAAAAAGAACAGACTCCAAAGAATTATGACTTTTTTTTACAATTATGTGCAGCTGTGTCATGTAAAACGTTTTCTTAATACTGTATTTTCGACCCGTACAAAACGGATTGGTTTTTCTCTGTTGTGTGCTATGGGGTTGTTATAGTTACAGAATGGATGTCTTGTAAAAATTGTTAAGGAAAAAGAGACAAACATATCATATTGGACAGAAAACATGCAATAAACTAAAACATGAAAGTAAAATGAGGTTACAAATAATGACAGCGTGTCTATCTTGAGATTAGAAAAGACAAGGAAGAATTCTGTATCAGATATAGGCATGAATATGATTGGATAAAACGATTTGGAGACGGAAAAGCTAAATATATTACCAATAAAAACATATTTGTAAGGGAAGAAATCATTCAGAAAAACAATATTTTCAAACCGTTCATAAATATATAAAAAAGTTAGGTTTTTCATTTTGTCATTTTTAGACGCACACCCACAATATATATATATATATATATATATATATATATATATATATATATATATATATATATATATATATATATGAGCTCTTTCTCGCTCTCTCTCTCTCACAAACACACACACACACACACATATATATCTACTAATCGAAACAATTCACTTTGTGTGTGTAAGTTCCTTTCCCATAGGTTCTGAAATGGCTTAACATATCTTTTGCAAATTTCACGCAAAGCTGATTTATATATCTGACAGTGCCTTTAGATATGTTTTCTTTTCAGGAATTTCGATTTTAAAAGTAGCTTTTCTCTCTTTTTGATTCTTCGTTTGCATATTTTAAAACTAAACATGAATCAGAAGTGATTTTTCCAGGCCATTCATCGTCAAGCCCAAATATCAGCTGACGTGATATTGTAAACAAACACAGACGGAATTTGATTAACGACATTATCATTATTATTATGCATTTATTTATTTATTTTTTGCGTGTAAATTATTCCTCTTAATATATATACTAGGCAAATAGTTAAAACTTACCCATTTTATAGGGAGACGGCGAATCCTGGACACGTGTCCACTTTAGAACTGCATTTGGCAAAGTGTCCACGTTAGAATTGAATTGGGCCAGCAACATACCTAGTCAACAAAAATAGTGTTTGATTTATTTTATCCGCGGAATGCAATGGTTTAGCACATATTGTAACCAGTGGTTTCGGTGTTCCTGTATCTGGTTTGCGTATCTATTAATGTTTTGGATCCAAATGCAACTGGTTTAATATCTTGGGTTTGCCAGTCCAAGGCTATTCTGCGATTCATTAACCTCCATTTTAATTGATAGTACACGCATTAAACTCTAATCCCCTTCGAAATAGTTTCATCCGGCTGCAATGCACTTTTGTTGTACGGTTCCAACAACTTCCGGCAGGTCCCATAGAAGTTCTCTTTTGTGAGCTTATCAATGACAACCTCTGATCTTCACAATTGTCTCACAACGACAACATTTACGGTTTTCCTTAAGCTTAGGAAATAACCAAAAGTCACAAAGTGCACGGTATAGACTATAGGGGGGGAGTAACAAATTGGATTGCTGCCCATCTTGGTTAAATAGTCTGTGACTGTGACTCTTGGAAATATCACTGACCTGATTCGAAGAATGCTGGCGTCTTCCGACGGAGTATTCTCAGCATAGTTTTCCTTGTTGACTCTTTGTCCGGTGCATTTCAATAATACCTGTGCTGTAAAAAAAGAATCATGAATTTCTGTTAGATTTGCTTTGTCTGGCCTTCTTTGTCCTGGGAGAGCAAGCATGCTTGCACTAAGATCTCTGTCTCTTGGTCTTAGGGTCATATCAGTAGATCCAGCTTTTACCGCTGGTCACCAGAGCATCAAGAACTGCGAGATTCGAATCAATCAGCTCGACGATCTCCCTGCTTTTATAACAACGTCTTCCTTTGTGATCTTCTCTAAGCACTTTTCGGACAAACTTCGCGCAAATTTTTTTCACCTGGACTATAAAGAGAGTGAGAAACGCTCTGGATGCCTATCTTGGTCAAAAAGTCTGTGACAAGGATTGAGTTGTGGACGGGTGCATTCGCGCAAATTTTCCACGTTTTCAGTTCTCCCGAGAATAATTGTGTGGACTCTCCCCGCACTGACATCAAAATGTACACTCATTGTCTCTATAGACACACGGCGGTCCTTATACATGAAATTCTTTATTCGCCAATCAACTCTAGTATTTTGACTTTCTTACCCCTCTCATAACTCTCATTATCCCTTACGCACTCACCGCATTTCGTTGAATCTCTTATGCCACTAAAAAACTGATACTCGATTGATGCAAGATGGTCCAAAACCAGTCTGAAACATTCCATATGTGTTTTTGCATTTTTTTCCAAGTTTTAAACAGAATTTTATTGGATAATATTCTTCTAAAATGTTCTAATGTCCATATTACATTTTTGTTATTCACCAGCTGAGACAATAAGCTTTAATAGGGTGCATTCCAATTCCTGCTGTAGCTGTTCCTTTGAACCTGAAATCATAAAAATTGGTCAGTCATCTCATAAAATAGATAGCAATAACATACTGAATTTTCAAGAATTTATGCCAATATTAAATGCCTGCACAAAACAGTTTGATTTTCTGTCTTGTAAATAAATTATTCAAACAAGACCTTTTGTTAGAAAAGTTTTTAGAAAAGTTTTATTTTAAATAAACATTCAAACAAGTGTTTTTGTTAGAAAGGTTTTTTAAAATTAAATATTCAAACAAGTCTTTTTGAATAATCACACGCCAGTTTGAAAATAATGTTCGTATATATTATTTTTCCCCTCTACAAACCAGTCGCTAATATCGTCATGTTTTCGCAAAATGTTGGGATTAATTTTCCCTGAAATAAAGTTCACTTCTCACACGTGAGAATGCAACAACAATTCAGTAGATAAGTTCTTATCAGAAATGTGGGGACAGTTTGCAAGAAGGGAACACAACCAAGCAATTGATATTAAAGCAATTTCACTGGGTGAGCAAAAATAAGATATAATTTAAAAAGGAAAACGGACTATTGCACATAATGATAGTATAAAAATGTTATTTACTTTAGACATCTTAAGTTTTCTGTCCAAAAACATAAATATAATATTACATTTAAAAAAAATCTCTGTAATTTCTCAAAGTTTTTATGTCTCAAAATAAAATGAACGAATTATCGTACCAAACAAGAACAAGTGTACCTATTACTACACACATCCTCTTGAATCCATAGAAACATCCTGATAATAGAGTTTCATCATCTAGCACTCCGTATATGCAACCCAGAACTGTTCAGTACCGAATGTAAAAATATAAAAACATTCTTAAAACATTTAAATACGCCAAAGACTTAATTATATTAAAAAAAAAAACTATTTGTATTCACTGCGACAACAAAATAAAATCCCCTATCAGAACAACCTTTTTTCACTTCAAATCATTCCATCTATTTATTGTTATCCTTGAATGGCTTTGGACCTTGCTAAATGGCGACTCACTTGTGACAAGAATGTATTCTGAGGCATAAATATTTTTCATTTTTTTCGAATGTTTTGTAGATTTTGTTATTTCATTGATGTTTTATTGTTTTTATCTTTCCTTTTTAGTTTTGAGAGCTGAAATTAAAACTCAATCGAAACGAAAATACAACTTTACTAACATCTTAATCTTCAAGCACCTGTGTTATTCATTTCAGCGAAATGTCAGCGTGAAAATGAGGAAATATTTTCTGCATGAAAAAACACTATTGCATAAAAAAATGTGCAAGGTTAATTACACTGCAAGAAATAAGGCTTTAAATATAAAAATGGGACATACTTTTCTTAACAATATATATATATATATATATATATATATATATATATATATATATATATATATATATATATATATATATATATATGTATGTAAGTATATATATATTCATGTCAGGTCATGTCATATGCTACTGGTACCATGTAACCCAGTACTACCTGCCTCATGGTCGGGTCACCGGCGACTAAACTGGTTCCCCCACCAGATTTGTTTGGTGAGGAGGGCGGCTAGTCTCCCTGAAGGATTAAAAACAAGACCTTTCAAAGGGCGAATGAACCCTTTTTTGGAGTTAACGGCCAACTAGCACCATGTGTGTTTGTATGTATGTGTGTGCTGGGGTGAAAAGGGCTCCATTAAGCCGTGGTGAAGGCAACCTTTCTAGGAGAAGAAAATCTCTGATTTAAAAAAACCATAAAGCGGGAGACCAGTACCCGCATTAAGCTGGTCCGCAGTTTAACTTGTTGCTGGCTATCTTGCTCTTGCTTGTTGCTAGATCTCAACATTTTTAACCGAGAGAGAGACTTAGCTGTCGTACAAAGCTAAGACTCTGTAACATCATCTGTGTATAGATACTCTCTCAGGCATTTGTCTATAAAAATGGTCTTGTAGCGATGGAAGTCATTTTTGGGCTCATGGAATTCAAGTGTCTGAAGGAGTGGCACTCGTCTGACAAGACGTTGCAATCATCATATATATATATATATATATATATGATAGTTACTTCTTGGCAGAAGTTAGCCATCTCGTCTTTAAGTGTTATTTCGTCCGTATGCGCGTAGATTATTCTTCAATCCAGCCTTCAATGTAACATAAAAAATGTGTCATAAAAATATGACATAAAAAATGTGACATAAAAACTGTTTTTCTTGTAAAGGTGATCGAATGCTAATATTGTGACTCCTCAGATGCGGTGTCAGGCCACTTTTAGATTTGCAGATTAGACCACACATATGACAACTTAGGGTTGCCAGGTGTGCTGTAGAAGCTTCCTCACATAACTGCTGTCCATGTCTTTGATTGTGTGATTTCGTATGATTTACAAAACTAGCTTTTTACAAACCGTATCTGCCACATACAGTGCACTTTAGTTCCTGTTGCAATTTCTCTCACACTATCATTCCGCTTTCTTAAAACGAGTTTTAAGACAACAAGCTTTACACGCCGCTCTTCAAAAAATCTTACAACTTTTTCTAATGGTTTTCCTCCTCAACGATCGACTTTCCGCTTGAGCTTCCCAGTTATGTTCATCCATCTCAAGTATTTTCAAGTTGTTTTTCAGAGAATCCTTATACCTTTTCCTTGGTTGGTGCTGTGTCTTTACCTCCATCTATCTTAACATAAAACAGTTGTTTAGGAAGTCTTTTGTCCTCTATCCTAACCAAGTGTCCATCTGATTTTGAATGATTTTCATTTCAATACTGTTACTATTTGATCCTTCAAGAAATACAATATCAGGTGTTAGAGTCTTCCAGTTAATATTAAGTATTCTCCGAATACAACTTTGGTGAAACCTTTCCAATAACTTGAGATGCATTCTATATGTTGTCCAAGTATTTGACCGATGCATCAGTGTAGTGATAATGTATGCTTCGTAAACACTTAGCTTTGTTTTTGATAAGATTCTCCGATCAGACGATACACGTTTCTTCAATTTGCTAAAAGCAGAACTGATTTTGGCTATTCTGTGATTTATTTCAGCATTAAGCGTACAGTCCTTACTCAGCGTACCACACACACACACACACACACACACACACACACACACACACACACACACACACACACACATATATATATATACTTATTTACGATAATAATTATAAAATACCTACAGACACTAGTGTTTCATCCTTTCGGGAATCGTCAGTTCAGGGTGTCACGATTGATCTGATGATTCCTGAAAGAATGCAACACTAGTGCCTGTAGGTATTTAATAATTATTATAGTTAATAATTATTATAGTTAATAATTATTATAGTTAATAATCATGTCAACCCATTTAAGAAACTCGTTTCTTATCGTTTAGCACTTTACAGTTTAAATAAAAGTCGGTGATCAGTTCTTTTTACACCAGAGGGGAGCAATAATTACTTATGGTGGAGAAGGGAGACATTGCTTGGAAGGGGGTTATGCAAAGTTCATATTAAGATGATTAACACATTACCTTCAGTTGTTGAATGACGTCACGAAGACAACAGTTACAAAAATCGATGATTTCATTTGACCAGTCGAAATGATGATGACGTCAGGAATTCAAATACGGGATCTACATAGTTTAATGTTCTTTCCTTCGCTTCCAAAGGATCCTGATTCCAACTCTCTCTCTCTCTCTCTGCCTAGCAGACTCAACTGTTCTGCCTCCTCTGCTCGACTGCCGACTGTCGACTCTGCTAATCCTAGCTCCTATTATTGAGAATTCCCCTTTTGGTATGACGTCAGATATGTGGTTTCAAACGTGACCAACTCACATGGCTAAGCACATGTTTGTCCAAAACACACTTCTGCAAACAAAGAATTCTCACTAACCTATTTTTCAACCTAACCTATTTTTTGCAATATATTTTTAATTTGTATTGTTCATTCTTTTTTAGCTGACCTTTTTAATTCAGTTTTCATAAAAGAATGAACAATTAATTCTTTTTTACAGTACAAACAATATCTATTTTATATGAAATTTAACAATAGTGAAATTCTAACATTTCAATTCTAAATCTATTTCTGAACCTTGCTTATAAAGGTCGAGTCTCATTCTCCACTTATCTAATGTTTTTCTTATTTACAGGAAAAGAGGACAGCCTTTCTTGTAACAATATGATTGCCCCATAATGGAACGCATTACACGATTTTGAAACACCTCAATGCGGTTTGTTAATTGTGAAGTCCATGTGATACAATCAAGGCCATATAAAACTATACACTTTTACTTTAACAGTTATCGTCACCCTTTTTAAATTTTAGAATGGTGGTGTGTTTTTGGATAGCCGCCCAACCAGCATAATCCTATGTTTCAATGTCGTTATCCATGGAAAAAATCAGTTTATTCCCTACAGAAATGAACTGAGTGACCCGTTTGATGAGTTTACTGTGAATAGTCATGTTTAAATTAAAAACTGATACACTGTTTTCTCTAGGTTTATTTCTAATTCTACCTCCTTTTAATCCTTCTCTAACATTACTTAAATTACAGGTGCTTGGCTCTATTATTATTCCTTCATGAAAAACATTTATAACAAACACTCGCCTAGCTACAACCATTGCCAACATTTTCTCCCACTCTGTATTTGTGCCTTAAACTAAACAAAAATTCCCATGAACAAAGTTTCTTTTTTTAGAAATAGCCGTCTCTGGAACAGAGTAACTTGGGGCTGCTTCCCAGCGGGCTACCACATAGTTATGTTCAATCAAGTCTAATGTAAACAAGTTCTGGTTGAGCCGTATTCTTAAATAAATTTTATCCAATTTTCACTATAACTGATCATCCCACATTAAACTTTATCCTCCATTGACCTTGATAAACGCTTCTCCCTTCCTTTTGTAAAAAATTATACCGTTGCAGATTGATGGAAAAGCCGGATCGATCGACAGACAGAGCTTCTGATTCAAATGTATCGACATTATAGAAAAGGGGAAAATTGCAATACCTTATTACAGGTTCAACGTGAAAACTCTAAAAAAATATATAAAAATCTTCGCATTTATAAAACAATAATATTTTCTCTTTTCTAAAATCTTATTACAGTTTTTTTTAAATATATCTCTTGACATATTCGGTTGGTAATTTACTGGTTCACTCGATTGTTACGCAATTCGTATTGGAATGAACCGTCCATCGGCTTGCATCACTAATATGCTTTTGTCCCATGGGAATATTGGTCCGTTTATCAAATTATTATACCTCCACACGCATAATCAAATGATACAGACATTTGGGTGCTTATTCAGAATAACACTTATTTTAAAAAGTTAAAAATACAGAAATATCCTTATGATGTGCGTACCCGTAATGGAACGAATATGTCATGTTCCAAAATTCACGTAAATTGATCAAGTAGTGTTTTTTTTACCTAAGAAAATTATGCTACGATTTTAAGCGCTTTTAATGATAAATATATCCATCACAAAACTGTTTTGATCACGATAGATCGAATTCAGTTGTTTTCTTATTTATTTAGCGTGATTGATCAAAATCCCATGTCTCGCTTTGTCCAAAAATTTGATTTCATTAGTTAAAAATTTATACTTAATCAATTTACGTGATTTTTGGAATATGACATCTTCGTTCCGTGACGAGTATGTACAGTGTAAAGATTTTTCTGAATTCTTATTTTTTTCAATAAGTGTGTTCTTATATTGTATACATCTCATCTGCCTGTTTAAATGTATGTATGTATGTATGTATGTATGTATGTATGTATGCCCTAAAACTTTCGACAAAGGCAACAATTTTTCACGAGGTCGGTATACTTTTGAAAATCTACTCTTCGGACGACAAATATCGAAAAATTGACTGAAAACATGAATTCCTTCACCCTTGAGTGGGCACTTTTCTACAGGGAGGGGTTGCTTTTTCGCCGATATTTTCGAAAGTCATCCCCTCTTATTGATTGACTAGCCTTAATTAAAATCTACGTCACTTCCGGTTTGGCGATGGGCACAACAATGAAGACGTCACGTTTTTTTCACGTTCTTTTCCTTTTTCGCGGCACTGCTTCGAACCTGCTTACTACTGCTATTTTTTGCCCTTGCAATTATCCTTTGTTTTGCTACACCCACACCCTTACATACCCCTTCACTTTCTTTATCTCCTTCGCATCACGGATTCGATCCTGCCTGCCTAGTCTAAGTTGATTCTAAGTCGATGGATATTTGTGTATTCTAGTCCTAAGATAGATTCGTTTTGCTTGAGTGTGCGTCTGGTTGATCCTATTTTGTGATTGAGCTGTACATTTCATTTAATAGAGTTTTAGAATGAGAAGTGTTGGACAAAGTGATTGCGTATAACTAGGCTCTCTATCGACTCTTTGTTATCAGATTTGTGGCCTCTAGGAGCTCTCCGGAGATTAGTGTAGCGTCCCTTTTTCATGCGTGACATGGCACTACATACACCAGGATATTATAGAACTGATAATAGAGCAACCGCTACCTGTCAAACAAAGGTGACCCACTCTAAACGTGTGATCACACATGGTATACAAGCACCGCCGAGATGCCCAGTTTTAGGGGAAGAAAATGAAGTGAGGGACAGCGTTCATTGCCCTAGTTAGGAAACAAGGTCAAATACTGGGCGTCTCTAATGTCGTCCTTTTATCGCACCTCTACTCCTGACTAATAGGCAAAGAAGGAGTGTGGAAGCTGTGTGATAGGCAGAGCCTATCTACCCATTAAGCAGTTTATGTTTGTAAACCCGTGATTTGATCGAGTCACCATTCCTAGGGAGGTTGTCTACTAGGACTCAGAAGGCCTCCCCCGCCCGTTTGGTGCTATGACGTATGAGGTCAGTGATACGGGTTTTATATCAGAGTTTTCCTTATCCTAGATGGATGAATTGCGAGGTCTACAGTTTCATTAGCAACGAGAGAAATTACCCCAGGGCCTGATATTTCTACGCCGCCATATGGGTAGTTAGGATTAAGTGAATTGGTATCAAAGACAATTCGTCCCTGTTATGACGTTACACTCCTCAAAACAGAATTAAGGTAAGATTGGAAAATGTAGTTATTCACACGTTACGAGTGGAAAGTTGGCGAGTATGTATGAGTATCGGGTGTATATTTATAATTAGTATCTATTAGAGTTCAATGAGGATTACTTATGGTTTATGGATTAATGAATACATTTGAAAAAGTATAGTATGATCCCTGACACATCAAGAAGGTTCGGAGTTTGCACCTATTCCTGCTCGTCGTCAGAACCAGGAAGCGGTTAATTGATTGAGTATCTTAAGTTGATGTTTCGGTGGTGTTTCCGACAACGATGATGAAACCACATTAGGAACTATAGCAAACCAGTTAGACGTGTACTGGTACTATGATTCATCCCAAAATGCGGCGACGCGAACGAACAGAATTTCACACAACAGACACGTCAAGTGTATGGAGAATATGGTTATAAATTAAACCGTAAAGCTGAGATTGAGCTGGACCGAAAAGAACAAGTGTCCTTGATCAGATTACACAGCGGACCAACCGAATCTAATTCATTGGCTCGCTAATATTAACATGATTCTTGCAATGTTATTCTTTTTGTTGCTGTTGCTTTGGGGTTAACAAAACAACACACAACCATTCAAATGTTTATCCTTATTTTTCGTTAACAAGTATCATCTATTTCAGGGATCGGCAACCTTTTGGAGCGTGAGGGCCAAACAGCGTTGGCTAAAATTATTAAATATTTAAATAAATGTTCTATACGTTTGAAGAAAACAAGTATTCAATATATGATGGTATTCAATATATGATGGTATTCAATATATGATGATATTCAAACGATATCATTTATTTTACTCCAGGGATATAAAAAATTACAAATATATTTTACAAAAAAATAAATAAAAGGAAAAAAAAACTTTAGTTAGGTACCGGACCAAACAAAATTAAATCGAGGGCCGGATTTGGTCCGCGGGCCGGCAGTTGCCATTCTTGATCTAATGATATTACATGTATCTGAACTCATTTCTTTTTCTCATTACTTAACCGGGTAACAATTCACAAATCCGGTTGATCGCTTATCATATCCCTTTATGGTACAAACATTAGTTTAATCAACTGCGATTGCATTCAATGATTCTTATTTGAGACGAATAAAATATATAACATTTGAATCTGATATTAAATGCTGAAACTTGAATATAAAATGTTTAATTGCATTTTTAGTCCTTGTGATATTTTCATATAAAAGTTCTGAAAATTATTTGTGAAGGCATGTTTTTTCTATTCTATTTTTATTGATGGCTTTTAAAACAAACAATGATTTTGTTTTCTTTAGAAATCAACTTTATAAATAATCACATTTAAATGCATTTGAATATTAGACATGTTTACGTTACCGACAAACTTTGATGCTTTGATATTATATCCTCAAGCGTAATGAATAAATACTGTCTCTTAAAATATAGTTAACACTTCTTGCATCTATCTATCTATCTATCTATCTATCTATCTATCTATCTATCTATCTATCTATCTGTCTGTCTGTCTGTCTGTCTGTCTGTCTGTCTGTCAGAAATATATTTCTTCTTTCTCCATACAACACCCTCTCATCATAACACCAGGGAAATGTTAATGAAATTCAGAATCATTTAAACAGATAAAAATAAAAAAAGGGAACTTAGGTTTCCTTTCGTCAGCCTATCCTTATTTTGTAATTTAGTCCTCATATACAACGAGCGTTTTTCTGACAAAGGGGTAGTATTGCTGTTTTATATCTCTATCTCGTTGACAATGTTTTTACTCACAATTAATCTCTTTTTAGTTACGTACATCAAATGACTTCATGCTATGATAAGCAGGGACAATTTTCTGATCGTCTCATCAGTAAAAAGGTGTTATCACAAATGAACTTTATATTCACCGAACCTATCTACTCCGTTTTATTCGATAGAACACATACATTCATTTATTATACTTAAGGTACAATTGATGTATACACTGTTTTATTTAAACCACATTAGTGAATTTTATTAATGGTTGTGGATGTTAAATTCCTGGAGGCTTGTCCACCCTACAACTATGTATCTATTTTTTTTTTACAAGAGGTTCTTTTGTAAAACGAACCTGTATGTCATCGCTTTATTCTTTTTACTTGAATGAATAGACGGCTATATTAATTTCGTTTGAAAAACACTATTTACATTTATCAAATCTGGCGTTTACTGTTCATTTGTCCACTCCAAATGCACCTTAGTTGTTATATATGGATGTATATATATATATTCTCTTTTGAATGCATACTTGACGGCACCAAATTCGCGTATATCACGTAGTGCTATGTTTAACAAATAAAACGACAATGGCTGAATGTAGGAGACATATAAAGGACAAAGGTATCAGGCTGAAGGTGACAACCAAATTCGGCCAATACACGTCTGTCTTCCGGGTTTGTTTCCGTTCAACTCACTTGTATTTTATTTAGTTCGCAGTAATCTTTCCGAATTGGGATTTCCGATTTATAAATTCTGTTTTCATTGTTTATTGTTTCGTTCACTTTGTCTAGTTTGTATGAACGTTTAACTATTGCGTCAGAGTTCAAAGATCAGGAAAGTATTTTGTTCTTATTTTCGTTAATTTCAGGTGCTCTAACCGCATTATGCAATATTGTTTCTAGAATTCATGTGGAATACGACTCCCTGATTTATGATTTTTACTGATTGTTTGAGCGAGCATTACTCATTTCTTAAAAAGGAATGATGCAACACAAAGTGTTCAACAATAAAACATTCGTGATAGGCATTCTCCCTGAATCAAATTCATAATTTCCAGTATTTGTTCATATTTTCTTCAGAAGATTAAACACAAGGTAAGATGTGAGGTTTCTCTGGAGCGGACTAGATTCGAACCTGCAACACCTGGGGTTTCAAATCAGTAACAATGTAGCTAATGTGGTTCTGTTTTTATATCAAACCAGGACAAACATCTTTAGTCACCAATCTCTTATTAGTTTAGGTTTGTTGACACACAGCAAATGGCTCTTTGGATAGTTCGTCTCCTTATTTTTAATCTTGCCCTCAAGTATATGTAATAATTGAAGAAAATAAGACTAAACATCAGCTAACAAAGCTGCTATTTGCTTCTGATGTTTCGCAGCAATTTACAACAATTTGCAATAAAATGAGCTGCTATCTCCTGACCACAAAGGGGTAATTACCTTAAAAGTTTTACTTTGTTAACCCAAAAGACAGAATCAATATTTCTTCTCTCATACGTACTTCCATTAATGATGTAATATCATGCACACTAATCATAAAAGAAAGATAGAATTTTACAATAAACCAACATTATGCTTACTATAGCTTCATGCGGAAAACACCGTTTGTCATATTAGTTTTACAAATTCGACTCCAGTATTAGTACATTAGCGAATATGGAATATTGATTTTCCAAATAATAGTCTGGACGTCCTTTTGTATAAGTTGTGATTAATTTTACTGATAACCTACATCCGAGCACCATTTTATCTATATATCTATCTGACTATCTGTCTGTATCTCTTTCTCTCTCTCTTTCGTTCTCTCTCTCTCTCTCTCTCTCTCTCTCTCTCTCTATATATATATATATATATATATATATATATATATGGTAAGATGATTGATAATTTATTATTAAAAATTTAAATTAAAAATCAAAAATCCGTTTCATAAGAAGGAGCACAACAAAGCTAATAAATTGTACGATCGTTTCGGAAACGATGTTTTTTTTATTGTGACAGACAATAATAATAAAGATGATAGAAACAAAAACTACATTGAAAATAAACATACAAACAAGCATAATAACATATAATATGGCCATGTCATCCCGCGGGCGAATAACAAAAAAATGACCAAAATGCAAAACAAATCAAAATCGAACAAGTATTAGCCACCAACACAAATAAACAACAAACCAAAATCCGTAAGCGTAAAAACAGGCATAGAGACATCCTATGGTTCAACCCTCCTTACACAAAAAATCTGAAGACAAACATAGCCAAGGAATTCTTTTAAATATTTGATAAAAACTTTAAAGCCCCTCATAGATACAATAAAATCTTCAATAAGAACACGATCAAAGCATCGTACTCAACCGTGCCAAATATACATAAAAAGATAATTAGTTCGAACAATAATAAAATCAATAAGATACAAAACGCAGACACAGAAAATATAGTAGGTTGTAACTGCAGAAGAAAGAATAGATGCCCTCTACAAGGTACATGCAAAATAAAAAATGTAATTTATAGCTGCACGTTATCACAAACCACAAATATAAATAATGTTAATGACAACCATAGCTCGACCACTCGATCAAACAACCAATCTACCAATCAAATACAATTCAACACAGTTCAGACCAATGCCGTCCCTAATCGACCTGACAATAAATACATTATACAAAACGCAATCTACCTCGGCTCCACATCTGGTCTTATGAAACATAGAATTTCAACCCATAAGCACTCTTTTAAAAAAAACTCCCTCAAGAACCAAACCTCTCTATCTAAACATATTTGGCAACTCAATAATAAGAATATTTAATTCAATCTAAAATGGGAAATAGTAGGATCATATAAACCGTATACCTCGGGAAACAGATTGTGTACTCTTTGCAGATTTGAAACCCTCAAGATTTTGCAATATGACGATACCAAAAACAAAACCACCCTATTAAATTGAAGGGGGACTACTATCGCCATTCATTCATAAACACTGGTTGAAATTTAACAAATATAAACCACCATAGGTCATAAAAACCTTTCTTATTAATAATATATCCTAAATTTTGTAATAGAGTAATTACTAATAAGATGTGGATAATCATTATTATTAACTAACCATTATTATGTATCTTAGTTTATTCTCTATTCAAATGTAACCCTTGTAAGTTACTAATTTTATTAGTCACACCAAATAAATAAATAAAACAATTGTAATATTACTAAATTTACTCAATACAATTATCTACTATAAGAAAAAAACAGCGTAAGGATGAATTATCCCCCTTTGACCATATTACAAGACAAAACGAGATTATCTCCCTTCATTTTGAATATTTATATTTTTATTTAAACCTAAATTAAGCGATGATGAAATAAACTAACCGTTAGGAACTTCCCTTTTGGTGTTTTAATCTGAAATTAAGCAGTTAGAGGATGTATAAGCTACAGACAACATCTAAATGAATTGCTCTGAGGATTATTACAGTTTTCTAAGGATGACCCATTTTAAGGTAAATATCTATATATCTATAAAAGTGAACGTGTCTGTCTGTCTGTGTGTCTGTCTGTCTGTGTACATTTCCCTACGCAATAACTCTGTCAATTTTTAGTCTATAGACTCGAAATTTGAAATACCGGGTACTGAGATTTGGGAAAATCGATGTGACGGGTGTCAGCCAGAAATTTGGCTGTTAAGGGGCCAAATTTCAACGATTTGACCTTTAAGAACTCTACCAAACTCCTCCGACAATTTTGGGTCTAGACACTTGAAATTTTAGATTTAGGTTCCTTGAACATGGATCTAACTTAATAAAGTGATTTAAGCCCGAAACAATAAATTTTAAGGGGTCATTATAGGGGTCAAAGTTTTAAAAAATTAACCATTTTGTTTTGTTTTTTTGCACAGCATACACCTCCAAACACCCGAGCAACGCCGGGCACCCCTGCTAGTATATATATATATATATATATATATATATATATATATACATACTTATATTTGTTGAAATTCTCTTAATAGCATCTTACTATAACATTATACATAATCCAAAACCAGCTTTGTAATTATATTATAACGTTTACTCAAAACACAGCTATGTAATTTTATTCTAACTTTTATTATTAACCAATATTACTTTACTTATCTACATCGTTAATTAACTATTTTCCTTATATTTTAATATTTTCCAGATTCATCTGCACTACTTAAATGCTAGGTTTATTTATGGTGTCTATTATTTTTATTTAAAAAAACAACAACCAATGTTTTGCTGATGAGGAGACTTTGTTTTTTTAAAAAAATATATGCTAAAATTATTGTTCTTGACTCAATGTCAGTCACAATAAAAACATCGTTTCCGAAACGATCGTACAATTTAGTTGCTTTGCTGTGCTCCTTCTTATGAAACGGATTTTTAATTTTAATTTTGAATTATAAATTATCAATCATCTTACCAAATATAAAAGTAGCTCTAGGATATTTGCCTATTGAGCTTTGATACATCGACTTTACACCGAGCATTATTCTTTTCCTGTATTTTAATTAAATTGGTATTTTTGCTATAACATTAAAATACACTATACTCTATAGGAAATTGCTCTAACCCCCTTTAAATATATATATATATATTATTTACTCACTAGGAGTTTTCTCAAATGTAATCCAAGATTACTCACCGAGAGCAACTGATGGTGTTTCTTAGAATATGGGTGACAATGAATCTCCCCTGATTTCTTGTAATCTAAACCGCTTTCATTAACCTTCTAGCTGCCAATGACCGTTGATGTTTACTCGAATTTGGGTGGCAACAATGCCCCCCAATGTCCCAGTTCACATCGCAGTGGATATTTGATTAGTGTTTACTCTCCTCAGTTTTCCATCCTCCTTATCCGATCTCGTCTATTTGGTGTAGTGCCAGTCGATGCTGACATTATACATTTTTATAAGAGGTAGTTATTATTATTATTATTATTATTATTATTATTATTATTATTATTATTATTATTATCTAAATATTAATTTACTTCTCCATATGTCCAGTGTCACAAAAAAACATCATCATCGCAAACATTAATAAATGAGAAACTACTTACCTCCCTTTATAATCGCCCTTTATCAGTTAAAAATCATTAAAACCATTTCCTCTCCAAAAAATATGACTGTATATTAACGGTTTCAAATTTGCTATTTTATAATTAAAAAAGTCATGTTGGGAGGGAACTGTGATTTTTTTTATATTATAGTGTCTTTTTAAAACTGTACCAGAGAATTGGCATTTCTTCTTTTATAATTTATATAAAAACATATTTAAAAAGAGAATATAATATGTTGTGTATTGAATTTTCATTGAAAAAAAATCTAAATTTTAAAAATAATTTTAGCTTTAAAAGTTAAAAAAGAATTTGCTAAAAAATTGTTTTACATTCCTTGTTATTTGTTTTATATTTTTTATTTATTTTATTAATAATGTGTTTAAAAATGTTCAACTACCGTGGAATTTCTACGGGTTCTGTTAGTTGTTATTATTATTATTATTATTATTATTATTATTATTATTATTATTATTATTATAACTATGAAATGATCCACATTTCGTTTTGTAAGGCTTTATGTACATTTTAATTAAAAGTATATTCAGCGCTTTCAGAGGCAAACAGAAATGCAGATCAACTGCGAACAATGCTGAAATAAGCAGAGAGTACATACATCGCCCAATATTCCTAAATGGTTACCCATATTAATACTAACCAAGATGAACGTCACTTAACCATTCAACAGAAATCGGCGTTTCTTTGTTATTATGAATTGTTTATACATTTCTAATTATCTATATATCTATATATCTATCGTGATATATCTCTTCGAATGCAAGTTATCACTTGCATAGGTGTTTATATATGTAAACAAAAAACATGCCCCCAAAAAGAATCAGCACTTTGCCAAACGATACAAAAGATAAATTAAATTGGGGAAAAATAAGAAACTTTAAAATCTTATCAATTCAGAAAAACAAACTACTTTACGAGTTGTTATTGCATACGCCATTTTCTTTTATGTATCTTATGCAACTTCTACGGCATTTCATATATTTCTATATTATATTTTTCTCCGTCAATCTGCCCGTTCATTTTACCTTTTTTCAGAAACTACTGAGCCGATATGACTGACATTTTCTATAATATTTTTCATTATAAGGTACAGCGAACTCAGTAGAATGTTATCCGTTCGATGCAGTCATCAACACACTCAGTTACATGCAATATGGTTTCCGTTCTGCTAGATCTACAGCAGATGTGCTAACAGTTATATCTCATAGGATTAGCGAATCTCACGCCGGAGGTTTCCTTTTTATGGGAATTGCTCTTGACATACCAAAACCTTTGATCGGGTATGGCATAAAAGTCTACTCCATAAAATCTCCAGCTACGATATAGCTGGAAATATCTTTTCAATTATTAAATAATTTCTCTCTAATAGGGTCATAAGAGTAGTGGTGTATAGGCAGAAATCAGAAGTCTATAGTATTAATGCTGGAGTCCCTCAGGGGTCTATCCTGGACCCAACTCTCTTCCCGGAGAAGAGAGGAGTCATCAGATCCGTAGATCACTTTTATACACGTGTTTCAAATCATACCTCTCATAACTAGCAAGGTTAAAACTATTTATTTTCTATACCTATCAGTTTTCGGTGCCCAATTGCTACAAATGTTGATAGGAACTAGAGTAAAAGTCGTTATGTTCAGAATGTAGACCATGAGACCTATAAAAACTCAATCAGTGGCACAACGATGCGACAATAAACGAAGACATGACATAATGTCTCGACCTCATTGCCACACTGTTTAGATGTAGGCGAAATAGCCTAGCCAGCTGTGTATTTTCTTACCGACCCAGAGAGCATTTCGGACCATCAGCCAGGCCAAAAAAGCCTCATCGTTAGTGAGATAACCTGACCCATGTACTCAAGGCCAGATCGAGCGAATCTACCCCTTCGTCAAAGGGAGCCCCTCACATATCAGCTCTAATGGATCCCTCATTAAGACCCGATTTAATTTCGAGACAAAGAGTATTAGAGAGCCTCTCTGTAACCCTTAGAAGGAACTTCAATGTGCGACGACACTCGTGGGAGAACGAGCACTCGCCTCAGGCAACCTGTGTGTCTTCCCTCAGACGAATTTCTCAAATCTGAAAAGGCTTTCTTAGTATCCTCTTTCAAAAGGCCACCGTTTCCCTCACTTTGTGTACACATTCAATCTAGGTAGTAGAGCCGAAGCGTGTCCAAAATCTTCACATTTTGTATACCCAGCCTTCAGAAGGATGGAGATAACAGATATCGAGCCATGGAAAGGAGCCATGGAAACTGAAAAGAGTCTGCTGCAAATATAGCATTGTATTTGACGGGAGAGGAAGAACGGGAAAACGGTAAAAAATCGGATAGATGTGCGATGCGCACATCTCCGATCTTTCCTTTAATGAAAAGTTTCTGCTGATCCGCATAACGCAAGTTTTAATGAATAAGGACAGCGGCTTTTTCCCAAAATGCGATCTAGTCAGCTATTGATATATATATCACTATGCTCCTGAGAATGACCTAACGTTGTCAAAACACGGGGCCTCACCCAGACGAGAGCCATCCATCCCAATTGATGCCAGATGGGGATCAGAGCGTTGATGATGTAAGGATAGGAGTTTGGTTTTAGATGCATTAAAGGTAACCAGCCACGTCTTCCCCCACTGTACCACGCGCTCGAGATCAGAGGAGAGAGAATCAGAGAGAACTTTTTCATTTACAGCCTTTGATGTGTTGCCGTAGATGGTTGTGTCATCAGTGTAGATGTCACCGAATGATTTAAGTATGTGTTTAGGGAGGTCATTGCTGTAGATCAGGAAGAGAGTTGGGCCCAGGATGGACCACTGTGGGACTCCAGCATTAATACCGTAGGCCTCTGATTTCTGCCCATAAACCACTACTCTTATGAGCCTATCAGAGAGAAATGATTTAGTAATTGAGAAAACATTTCCAGTTATACCGTAGCTGGAAATATTGTGAAATACGCCTATATGTCATACCTTTTTCACGAAAAACACCCGTCTAGCCGAATCCACTATGAAAAATTTCCCCCACTCTTTATCTGTGCCTAAATCAAAACGTGGATTCCATGAACAAAGCTTCTTTCTTAGAACTGCACGCCTGTGGAACTCTATTCCGTCTGCCTGCTTCCCACCTGACTACAACTTGGATGTCTTCAAGTCCAACGTTAACAAATTCCTAATGAACCGCCCCCTTAAGTAAACACTTCATCAAATCTCCACACTAACGTAATGTACTTGCAATCACCCTTATCCCTGAGTGGATTCCGGGCCTTGATAAGTGGTGACCACTGTGTAAAAAAAAAAAAAAACTGGTGGAAACGGACTGAGCATATAGCTCTCTTGATTCGTCTAAAATTCTGTTTATAATTTTGATATTGGCTCATTCAAATGAAAATACGGCTCTACGATAAATATCCGCCCCTCCGTAGTGTAAGGAGTCATGATGACCTTGGAAGGGTTACTCTAGATGGTCTGAAAAAATAAAAGAAAAATATAAAAAATTATGAAAGTTTGATTTTTTAACAATCAGCTTTTTTAGGGACACCCTGTATTTCGACATCAGAGTGTGAACATCCGGGTCATAACTCATCCTATGTTTCGATTGGCTGAAATCAATTTACGTTACTTAATAAACAATTGTCATTTTCAACCAATCAGAATAGCTCGTTTTAGCCGAAAGCTAAGTGAGATTTTTAATTGCACAAACTATGTCCTCTTTGGTATCTTCTAATATCGTCTGGCTGAACATCCATATTTAGATTCTATTAGTTTTCATAACATTTATTATTATTTAAACAAAACATTTCTCGAGTACATTTTAAATATTTTTATCAAATAATCTTTATAGATCATCTTTTCTTTTTTCTCTTTAGATATCTACTGGTCATGCGGCATCATAAAAATGGCGTACAGGTTTACATTAAATCAACAAAGTTAAGCATCGTTAAGCATGGTCAACACTATATGGGTGACTATTTAGGAATACCAGGTACTGTACGAGCTCTCCGCTTTTATCACACATTCTCTCTCTCTGTTTCTCTCTCTCACACACACATTATATACACACACATATATATATATATATATATATATATATATATATATATAAGATCTAGGATAACTTTGTCTTCTTCGTAGATTTTTTATCTATGTTATACATTTCATAAATGGGATATACTTGACATCTTGAAGAAAGTGTGGATGTTTCTTAACAATTGTAAGAATAACGGCAAAATCCGCCGAGGAAATTTCGAAATAGCAAAGGAGTATTATATTCCGCGGCATCTACTACGTTGGATGGGTGCGATGTTGGTGTTAGTAATTATGGCGAGAATTATATAAGTTGTGTAGTTCTTGTAAAATAAGCGATGGCGTGAACTTCTGCAGGGATGTGACAGGGACTGTAGCTTAGTAGACAGTGAGTAACTGTTTACATCAAAGACTATTTATTGAAGTCTGGCTGAGACTATTATATGCTTCATGACGCCTTCTAGTTCTGGAAATGATACTCACACGCATAAGCGATGGCAGATGTAAAAAAGCAAATCTTTTTTGCAGCAGACTTGTATTTCGATTGTCAATTATCGGCCAACAAAACTTGAATGAGACACTTTCGAGAGAGATGCTACCAGCAACGGTTGAAAAGGTTTCTTTTAATTGAAAAACGGACCAAACTTTACGTTTGTTTCATAACATTTTAAAATCCAATTTTTGCTTCATTGAGAAATAGATCAGAAGCATTTTTCTAAGAATTCAGTTATTGCCTAATACACCTGTCTACATTCTTGTTCAAAATAATTTATCTATCTATACTTCTGTTCCTTGCTTCTTGCTATCTCACAATATATTTCTATTGATATATATATATTTAGAAGTCTATCTATCTATCTATCTATCTATCTATCTCTCTCTCTCTCTCTCTCTCTCTCTCTCTCTATATATATATATATATATATATATATATAAAAGAGAACGTGTCTGTGTGTCTGCCTGTATGTCTGTCTGTGTGTCTGTGTACATTTTCCTTCGCAATAACTGTAAATTTTCAGTCTACAGACTCGAAATTTGATATACAGGGTACTGAGATTTGGGAAAAATATGTGATCGGTCTTCGGCCAGAAATTTGGCTGTTAAGGGGTCAAAATTCAAGGATTTGACCTTTGAGAACTCTACCAAACTCCTCCCACAATTTGGGGTCTAAACAATTGAAATTTTAGATCTAGGTTCCTTGGACATGGATCTAACTTAATAACTCGATTTGAACCAAAAACAATAAATGTAAAGGGGTAATAATAGGGGTCGAATTTAAAAAAATTGACGTTTTTTTTTGTTCAGCATATACCTCTAAACACCCGGGCAACGCCGGGCTGAAATTCTATTATATATATATATATATATATATATATATATATATATATATATATATATATATATGAGCACTTTTATTACTGCAAGTAATTTTAAATTTGATGATAGTGATTGCATAATAAGTAAATAACACCAAGTTTTAACTGAGATACTTCAATGGTGCAGTACTAGAGCTTAAATACTTATTGATGCATTATATATGTGCTGCAGACATAACGTACATGAATAAATTAATACATGCTACTACGAAAGACGAATCCCATGAATAAAGAAGAAAATTGGTTTCATTAATATGTGCTGATGAGATTGCACAGTTGTGCAAAGTTCTAATTTATACACTATTATGTTCATATAATCCAACATTGGTCCGAAACAGTTGCACGCAATTTATTGCCAATAAAAGGATGATATTTTGAAAAATTAACATTAAAAGCGTCTTTCACTTATAAAGTGGTAACATTTAAGAAATATATGCATATATAAATATATATATATATATATATATATATATATATATATATATATATATATATATAAATAAATGACAAAAGTCTATATTCCGATTTTTATGATGTTCACCATCTTAGAATTTATTCCTTTAAGTACGTTGAGATGCACAATTCTGTTTCGTAGCGCAAAATAATACATTTTATTATTATATCAATCAATCGATCTATTCTGCCCTAAAATCCTCAGAAAAATAGCACATCAATTTATTAAAAAAATAACATGCATATGAGTTTCATAAATTAAGGATTAATATAAACCTAAACTATAATTAAAAAATAATACAAGATATATATATATATATATATATATATAATAATTTATAAAATATATATGGAAATTAAGCTCAATTGCAATATATATTTTATAACTTACTACCTAGCTCTACCTACGTATTGATCACTGTTGAAGTAAATACTTCAAGTTTACGCATAAATTTATACTTTCGTATATTTATGTGATCAAATGAAGTAATCATGTATATATATATATATATATATATATATATATATATATATATATATATATACATACATGCATTTTTTTAAATTACAATTTCACTCCAAACAAGGCACATTGCCACTTTGATGCAGGAGGCTACTATCAGGGACCCAAGTTGCAGGATTACTATATGGGGAGTTTAGCAGCAAGAAGTCTGTTCACACTACACATGGACTTCTGCATGTCAGTACAGTCGGGAAAGCAGGAAACCGGAAGAGAATTCCGAAGTCTAGCAGTTCTGGGGAAGACGTTACTAGAGAAGAAGGCTTTCTTACATCTAAGGATGTCCACTGTGTGGGGTTGGGACTTTGCTGCTTGTCGGGTGTTTCGGGGGTATGTTTGTCGAGGGGGAACAAGGGCCTGTAATTCGACAGAGCATCCACTGTTAACATAGTTGTAAACCAGATAGAGGGAAACAACATTTCGTTAATTGGACAGGGACTGAAACTTAGATGATAATTCAGGAACCTATCAGGTTGGCGACTCTCTTTTGAACCCTGTCCAAGAGCGATAGACTAGTAGCAGATGCCCCATCACAAATGTGACAGCAGTACTCCATACATAGGCGCATGGTGGCTTTGTAGAGGTACAGGATACTTTCAGGCGTAAGTAACTTTCTAGCGCGGTCGAGAGAGCCCACATCCTTTGCAGCAGCCTTGGCAATGATCTCGATGTATCTATTCCAACTCATGTTTCCTGTGAATGTTAAATCAAGGAGCCTTGAACAAAATACTTTCACGTAATGTAGCTTTAGCCATAGCTATTTGTGGCTGGTAAGGCTTCATGTAATTATTAAAGGAAATGAGCTTTGTTTTGGCAGCATTGAACCTTACCATACATTTTTGGCCCATTCCACTACAGACTGAAGGTCTTTCTCTAGGGTTTCCGCCATTACCTTAGATATGTGCCCATTAGTTTTACCCGCGTGCCATCTACAGAGCCTGGTGTTGTCGGCAAATATACCCATCTCAGAGACAATTTTATCTCGTAAGTCATTTATGAATATCAGAATCAACAAGGATCCAAGGATCGATCCCTGAGGCACACCCGCATTTATATACAATTTTTTTGGACGTACGCCTATCAAGGACAACCAAGAGTCTTCTCTCATTTAAGAAGGATTTAATTATGCTAAACATTCGTCCAGTAATACCATAGGATTTTTTTCATGAGAAGACCATCGTGCCATATCCTGTCAAAAGACTTAGATATATCTAAGGCGACTGCCTTCCCCTCCCCTGCCTTATATAGTGCTTGGTATAAACGTTCCGAGATTAGAGTAAGAATATCTGCAGTAGAACGACCTTGCCTAAATCCATATTGCTGGTCAAACAGAAGTTTAGCAGCTGTAAGGTGTTGGACTAGAGCTTGATTAATTAAGGACTCAAATATTTTGGCGAAATGAGGGAAGAGGCTAATTGGGCGATAATTAATGGGTTAGTTCTTTCGCCAGAATTTTTGTAAACTGGTACCACAGAAGCAGTTTTCCATCAGCCAGGAAAGGAAGATTCGTTAAGGCATTTATTAAAGAGTTTAGAGAGAACTGGGGCGACCTAGACAGATCATTTTTTACTAGCACAGCCGGAATGAGATTAGGCCACATGCTTTTGAGGTATCTAGGTTTTTTATGATATCATATACTTGGGAAGGCGTAATCTTCAGATTATCTGGCATGGTTCCTGCCTGCAGAGGAAAACTAGGGAGAGAATAGCTTGCTGGATCCAAGGTAGAGTTTGAGGCACACTGATGGGCAAATTGTTGGATAGTGGGAGTATTGTTGATTGCCTACTATTTACTACACTGTTGTAGATTTTCCAGAAATCACGAGTTCCTAATTTCTGCGCTTCAATGCGTTTACTGGTGGTTTCAGTATATTCACTCTTAGCTGTTGCCATTTTTTCTTACAATTATTTATAGCTTCTATATATGTTAGTCTGTTTGTACAGGACTTATGCCGGATAAATACGGTATGCGTGTTGCCTCTGAGCAATGGCAGCTGCGCAAGTAGAAATAAACCATTGGGGAGAGTGTGGTTTGCTGTAGAACTTTCGTGTTGGAACATGTGCTTCAAGTGCCACTTTGAACAATTCAGTAGTCTCATTTGCACACTGTTCTGCTGGAAGAGAAAAGATATTTCCCCATGGGCGTCTCTGATGTGATCTCTAATGGCATCTCAGTCATCTATATTGTAGTACCTTGTTGTTTTGAGCAATGACCCTTCAACTAAGGGCGGAGAGTTTATAGTAATCTCTATCATTACCACAGCATGATCAGCATTATCGAGTGGACAATGAGCATCTGTTCCACAGTTCCCAGGAACTGTTGTAAGAAATAGATCCAAAATTGAGGCTTGCTGGTCGGGAATGTTACTGTTTGTGTCCAGGAAGAGGGCATAGCAGAGTTATGGACGACGCTACCAACTGTGTCAGTGTAGTTAAAAAAAAAGCCAAGCTTATTTTTGTGGTGGGAGTTTAAATAAAAAAATACATGTATTTGGACGCTAGTGTCAAGGAAGAGTGATACATCTATGCTGTCAGAGACATGGTTGATTGTAGTACAGTCCTGGGTTGATGGAGAACGATAATGAAAATACAGGTAGCTAAAGTCATGTTGTAAAGTAAGTTTAAAACACATGAAAAGAAGGTCATTTGATTCTAGCTAATATTCCCTAGACATGGGGAGGATGTTACGAATATAGACTCCAAGTCCGTGCATGTGTCTGTCAGAGTCCTTATAACAAAGTGGAAGGTAACCAGACATGTTGAATATGTAAGATGGGATGGAGGAGTGCAAGGTAGTTCCACTTAATGCTAAGATATCTGAGGAGTTTGCTAGGAAAAATGACTCTACATCAGTCTTAGTTAATTTTTAGTCCTCGGATATTTGTAAATTCAAGCCGCAAGGGAGGAGGCGATTTGTTTGAGTGTGTGTCTGGTTTGAACGTTTTTTTTGGATTGAGCTGTCATTTCATTTTATTTCATAGTTTCAGATCTAGGGTGAGGTTTTTTTTACACAGTGATCACCACTTATCAAGGCCCGGAAACCACTCAGGGATAAGGGTTATTGCAAGTACATTACGTTAGTGTGGAGATTTGATGAAGTGTTTACTTAAGGATAGGCTCGCAACGTCTCTTCTACCACTACTCTTATGAGCCTATCGGAGAGAAATGATTTAATGATTGAGAAAATATTTCCAGTTATACCGTAGATGGAAATCTTGCGAAGTAGACCCTTATGCCATACCTTGTCGAAGGCCTTTGATATGTCAACAGCAATTGCCCCAGAAAGGAAGCCTTTGTCAAGAGATTCACTAATCCGGTGGGATATAACCGTCAGCACATCTGCGGTAGATCTTGCAGAGCGGAAACCATATTGTGTGTCACTAAAAAGGTTATTCCTGCTGAGGTGGTTGACTATTTCTCTATTTAATATGGATTCAAGCAACTTACTCATAACACACAGGAGACTTATTGGTCTGTACTGAGAGGGAGATGACTTATCACCTGAATTCTTAAATACAGGGCAAACTGATCAGGTCTTCCTTAGGTACTAGGCAAAACGGAAGTGCATGGCTACCATCATGCAACATGAGTAGACAATCAACCGGCCCCCATCTACAAGACTACAAGGAATGCCCACCAGAGATGAGCGTACGGTCCATTTCCATGCGCGACATGGCACTACAAACATTCCGATATTATACAACTGATAATAGAGCAGCCGCTCTAAGCGCTACCAAAGACTTAGGGCTATTGTACTGTCAGTCGAAAACAGCAACCAGCAACTGTCAAACCGGTACCCTCAAAGCAACCTAAATTTCACCTCCAGAAATGTAGTATATGCACTAAGATGCACAGCATGCAGCAAATCTACATAGGCGCCACCAAAAATTTCAGCAATAGAGTGGCCTTACATAAGAGCAACATCAAAATGGCAGATAACAGACACCTCTATGTTTCAAAACACGTACACACATGCAGTGGAAACAGCTTAAAAATAATTCCAATCTTCCTAACAGACAATTATTTTTATTTATTTACACAGGAAAAAAAAATCTTCATAACAAGATTCACTCCTGAACTAAACAGAGCCTAATAACAACACACAAAAACATGAAATACAAGGCACACTCGCATGCGCATCCATATACATATACACATAAATCAGAACCGACATTAAAACACACACGCGCGCATACAACCACACACTGACATAACACCCATATCTCTAATACAACACCCTGAACAATACCAACCCTACTTAACCTCGAAACCAACAACACTAGGAAACACCTAGAACCATAGTGTAATATCTGTTCCAACACCTCGCTCCCCCTTCAGTCAGTGGAGGAGAAATCTCTCATGAATGAGACAACTATCATCCTTCTATCATCCGCCCTCCCATAGCTATACCCCTCCAATTGGCCCCTCCCCTCTGGGGAACGAGATCTTCCCTACACTAGGAACTGATCCTGGGTCTGGCCATACCAAATGGGGAGACAAATAAATAGAAACATTAAAAAATCCCCTATACATATTTATAAAGACACCCCTCTATCTAAACAAACATAATATAAAGAATACCCGAACAGTCTAAGACTGAAACGAAAACTCACAATATTAAAATCTAAGAATCCAAAAAATAAATATCAAAATTGAATGAAAACACCCCTACCCTTATTTCAGAAGAGCTGGTTCTCCCCCCCGCCTCCTCACACATACACATTAGTAACGACCTTGGATCACAGTTACCTTCTTAGGGAAGCAAATAACTTCATAATACTATAAAACAATACACACATTCTTCAAACCAATAAAAGAAAACACACACACATCCAACCCTAATGGAAAAGAAAAACACAATATATATATATGCAAATAAATGAAAAAGTCGATATTCCAAGTCTCATGATATTTACAATCTTAGAATCTTAGAATTCATTCCTTTTAAAACGTTGGCATGCACAATTCTTGACGACACCTGTTTCGTTGAGAAAAATAATTCATTTAACTATTATATTAATCAATAGATCTATTCTATATTAGAGTAGTGGCTGATGGATAAAAATCAGACACCTGCAGTATTAATGCTAGAGTCCCTCAGGGGTCAATCCTGGGCCCAACTCTCTTCCTGATTTACATCAACGATCTCCCAAAACACATAATTAAATCATTCGTTGACATCTATGCTGATGACACGACTATCTACAGCAACACGTCAAAGGCTGTAAATGACAAAGTTCTCTCTGATTCTCTCTCCTCTGATCTCGAGCGCGTGGTTCAGTGGGGGAAGACGTGGCTGGTTACCTTTAATGCATCTAAAACCTAACTCCTATCCTTACATCATCAACGCTCTGATCCCCATCTGGCATCAATTGTGATGGATGGCTCTCGTCTGGGTGAGGCCCCGTGTTTTGACAAGCTTCTGGGTTTGACCTTTACTCCTGATCTGAAATGGAACACGTACATCAAGTCTGTTGCTAAGGTTGCTGGAAAGATGGTGGGATCCTTCTACCGCTCCAGAAGATATCTCACTACTGATGCAATTCTCTATCTATATAAAAGCCAAGTACGTCCAACGATGGAATACTGCTGCCATATCTGGGCAGCAGCTGCTAGAAATAGCCTATCCTGCCTTGACAGAGTACAAAATAGACTTCGTGGCTTAGTGGGGGATGCCCTTTTCTCTACCCTGCAACCTCTCCCACAGAGACGATTCGAGCCTATCCTTGTTTTATCGTTATTTCCATGGCAGGTGCTCGTCTGAACTTCAATCTCTGGTTCCCCCTCGCCAATCTTTCACGAAAAACACCCGTCTAGCTGAATCCACTGTGAAAAATTTTCCCCACTCTTTATCTGTGCCTAAATCAAAACGTGGATTCCATGAACAAAGCTTTCTTAGAACGGCACGCATGTGGAACTCTGTTCCGTCTGCCTGCTTCCCACCTGACTACAACTTGGATGTCTTCAAGTCCAACGTTAACAAATTCCTAATGAACCGCTCCCTTAAGTAAACACTACATCAAATCTCCACACTAACGTAATGTACTGGCAATAACCCTTATCCCTGAGTGGTTTCCAGGCCTTGATAAGTGGTGACCACTGTGTAAAAAAAAAATAAATTCTGACCTTAACTCCTCAGAAAAATTGGACTTATCAATTTATTAGAAATAATAAAATGCATGCGAGTTTCATAAATTAAGAATTGTCATAAATGAAAATATAATTTAAAAATAAAACATATGTACTCATATATATATGTATATATATATATGTATATATACATATATGTATATACATATATGTATATGTATATATATGTATATATATATATGTATATATAGGTAGATAGATTGATGAGAATCATGCAGTAGATAAAGGTTTACTAGACAAAAGCAAATGTAAACTTGAATCTTATATAAATAATCTCTACCAAATTAAGAAGCTTAATACGACAACAATACGAAACAGAGCTTAACAGTGAGAGAGAGAGAGAGAGAGAGAGAGAGGAGAGAGAGAGACAGAGAGAGAGAGACAGAGCATAAATGAAAACCGTAAACAAAAATTTACATCTAAAGTTTATTTTTCGACAGAATACCTCAAACCAAGCTGATTAATAAAACTTTATTCCGCGGAGTTTCAAAGAATGTAAAATTCTTCTCTTCAAAAGGAAGAAATATGTAAACAAATTTATACATATAGCAAAGGTAACCATTCGATTGTTTTTGCATTGTATGAAACTGCATTATATAATGGTGGTCATGAAATGCAAATATATATACATATCTATATAAACCATTTTTTGTTCTGCTCTTTCGCGCGAGGACTAATATATATATATATATATATATATATATATATATATATATATATATATATATAAATGTAAATTTGGTTCGTTCCAAACGAATAAAACCATATTTCTACGTTTTCAATTTATTTGAAATTTTCAGACAACCCATCTTTAGAGTCGAGGCATGTTTTTATTTTATTAAAATAAATTTACCTCGCGAATTATTAAAATATTAAATAAAATAAATATATTTTTTAACCGTGGTGCGAATCTGTTCTGTTGATAAAACTGAACCTCCGGTTCGATTCATTTCACAGCCACGAATTGACGAAAGATTTCATTTTCTGTTTAGTAAGTAAAAAACAAACAAAAAAAAACAATTCATTTGTTTATCTTCCAATTTTTTTAATTTACACATTTTTTGTTTATTATATAAGGCCAAAAAAAAGGTTTGTCGCTTGCTTTTTGAGTTTTTTTTGTTTTTCGATATAAGATTGGTTGGAATAAAAAAAAAACATGATTTAAAAAATAGTGCGGATAACTCTCTGCATTAGCACCGAAAATGTTACTAAACATTTATTAATAATTTCTCACTTTTACAAACATTTGATTTTAAATTTCTTTTTAAATGACGACTTTTATCGACTTTTTTTTAAATACCCCCCCCAAATGGTGTTTATTATCCCATTGTTGATGACTATGTAGAAAAATACATTCTGGAGCACTAAGGTCGCTCGTTTTAACAGCACTATTCCCGTCTTCGTATCTCTACTTATTGCTTAGTTAAAAATTACGAGGGATTTACTTCTGGAACGATTCTCGTATTGTAAAGCTCGCTCCAGACGCCCATGCACCACGATCATTCATCACTGGCAAGAATACATGGAGAATGATAGTAACTATGTAAAACATTAAATTTTGGAGCACAAGCGGTCCCTTGTTTTGATGGTATACCTCTCATCTTCGTAGCTCTTCAACTTTTTGTAGATATGCGCGTTTCTATTAAGGCATATTTATGCATTTATGTTAGTTTCTTCCTTTTTTCTGTTGTCTGCTACTCCCGCGTTTTTCCTCATAATTCTACTAGATGGCTGTCCGGCATTGCCCGGTCGTAAAATACGCTAGAATATGATATTTTGATCAATGCAGATTTCGTATTTATTATTATACTAGCAGTTCAGCCCGGCGTTGCCCGGGAGTTTGGAGGTGTATGCGTAGCAAAAAAACAAAAACAAAACAAAACAAAAAAAAAGGTCAATTTTTTAAAAATTTGACCCCTATTATGAACGCTTAAAATTTATTGTTCAGGGGTCAAATGAAGTTATTTAGTTAGTGTTGTGGTGGCAACCACTTATTTGCATATGCGAATAACATAACACTATAAATGGCAAGCCTAGGTTGGCCTTGGTGTGTCTTACTCAAATGCCACCGGAAGTGACGCCGAAGAGCGTACATGTCCTCCCACCAAGACTCTCTGACTCGACACCGTCATTTGTACATATTGTAAATATACCTTTTCTTTAATACACTTATTATTGCGTTATCTTGTTGTTTGCGTCTTCATTGTATTTCCTTACTAATTATTGTTCAACCTTGCAACCACAACAGTTGGCGACGAGATATGAAGCGTCAAATATAACAGTTTGACGAAGAACTATTTAAAAAAAAAGTACAACGCAAAGGTTGACCATTTTTTTAAGGAATGCAATGTGTTGACGAGCAAACGGATTTTACGCCAAAGAGAAGTTTCAACTCAAGTGAAAAAAAAACTCTAACGTGGCAAAAGCGACAATTTACGCCGTTTTCTGGGAATCCGACTTGCAAACGAATGTAAAAGTGAATTTTTGTTTTGCCGCTACACGACAAATCTTACTAAAGGACCAACTTGCAAACGAAAAGCGAACTTTGTTCTGTCGCAAACACGACAGGTCAGACTCGTATTACGAAAAGCAAGGAAGTAACCTACGAAAAAAGTTCACCAGTGGATGTTAATTACTGTTCTCCGTAAACAAAACAACAACTAAAGAACTTTTTAATTAATGTTTTGGTTGACGTCGGTACTAAAAGGAAATACCACAGCTAAAACTAAAATTCAAGGAAAGGATTTTTTTTCTTGAAGTTGTCACTGAATAACAGATAATACAGTAAAACGTCACGGAAAAAAAGATAATCTCAATTTAAGACGTATTTTAATTACTAAAATACTAGAGAAAAAAAAACTCAAAGAACTAAATGTACTGCATACATTTATTCAATTTTGACTCGATTAAAAAAAAACAAAAAAAAAACTTTTATTTTGTGGAGTTACTTATTAGTAAGTGCCTAAAAACGGAAAGTCAATTCCATTTCGTGATTCCAGATAAGCCTGTTTTATTTTTTTTTTGCAGCGTGACTCGCAAAAGAATATATTATTGCAAGCAGCGATATTATTATTGAAAACAGGAGCTTACAGCAATTTGCTTTTTTGTTGTAACCCAAACCGGTGTATATTGTACATGGTACAATATTTTTTTTAACTACACACTAAAAAAACCCCAAAAAACATGGAAGACTTATCAAAAATGTTCATGCAATTTTTACAAGCACAGGCTGAGCGGGATGAACGCAGACAAGCTACACAAAACGAGCTTTTGCAAACACAAATACAGGCACAGGCTGACCGCGAGGAAAAGAGAGAGGACAGATTATTGAAATGGCAGCAGGAACAAGAAGAAAAGCAGAAAATGGCACAATTAAAGCAGAAAAAAACTGCAATTGGAACAGGAAGAAAGGCATAAGAAACTACAATTGGAATATGAAGAAAGACAAGATGAACGTTTTGCTTAAACACTGGAACTACTAAAGAGTAATCGAGAAGATGTCGATAGTGTTAATTTCTCCCATACAACTATTTTTAATAGCATGGACACATTTCATTATGTGCCTGAGGAAGAGAAGAATTTTGAAGTATACTACACAAGATACGAGGATGTTTTTCATATGGACTGTAAAAATTGGCCAAATAGTCAGAAAGTGAGCCTCTTACTCAGAAAATTGGGTACATCAGAACACATCAAATTCGTAAATTACAAATTACCTAAAAAAACTGCGGAATTAGAGTTCATGGAAGCTGTAAAATTACTAAAAGAATTATTTAATCCAAATATATCTCTTTTTCATAAAAGATGGCTGTGCATGAATCTAAGAAAGATGGACAACCAAGATTATTTGACATACGCATCAGTTGTCAATAAAAACTGCGATAATTTTAAGCTTGCAGAACTAACGGTAGAAGATTTTAAATGTCTAATCTCTGCTCAAGGGTTAGTTTCCACGAAAAATGCAGAAATACGCAGACGAGTGTTGTCTAAGCTGGAATCTGAGCAATATTTAACTCTCCAGAAACTAGCAGAGGACTGTGAAAGGGCCATTACACTAAAAAAGGATTAAAAAAATATAAAAGAATCCAGAGTGGCATATGTAAGAAAAGTAAGAAAACCATACGCACCAACCAAGAACTTTACAAAGAAAAGCAATGGAACGGGATATTCCAAAGATAATAACCATAAATATAGTACAGAATATAACAAGCCTCTTCCTAGATATAACTGTAAGAGATGTGCAGAAAGGCATTGGGAATCAGATTGTCCTTATAAGAAGAAAAAATGCTACATTTGTAAGAAGGTGGGACACAAAAGCGATTGCTGCAGATATAAAGATTACACCAGAAAGAGAGTACAGCAAACAAAATCAAATACAAAATTAGACAAAGATCGGCGAAAATACGTAAAAGTGGAAATATTTAAAACATCAATAAAGTTACAAATCGACTCCGGCTCCGATGTTTCTATAATAAACCTGAATACGTGGAAAAAATTGGGAAAACCGGCCATGATGAAAACTAGTAAAGCAGCCCGGACGGTAACTGGTGGTGGTATAAAATTTGAAGGAGAAGTTGTCCTCCCGGTAAAATTGAAAGGGATTTCGAAGAAATTAAAAATATTCGTACTAAAAAATAGTGAAAATCTAGTTGGAATAGATTTAATTGAGAAATTCGGACTATGGGATAAACCAATCAATACATTCTGTAAAAAATTGTTCTTCTCCAACAACAGTAAATATAAAAGACGATTTAAAAGAATTATTTCCTGAGGCATTCACGACTAACTTAGGTCGCTGCAATAAATTCAAGGCCTCGTTTGAACTTAAAGAAAACGCCAGCCCAATTTTTAGAAAAAAGCGAAATGTTCCGTTCGTTAGGTTGGAAAAGATTGATAAAGAATTAAATAGATTGGAACAGACGGGAATTCTATCAAAAATAGAACACAACGAGTTGGCAGCCCCCACCGTATACGTAAAGAAAATGAATGACGAAGTTAGAGTGTGCGCAGACTTTTCGACCGGGGTCAACTCCCTATTAAAAGATCACCATTACCCCCTACTAAGCCCAGAGGATATATTCACGAAGTTGAATGGGGGTAATATCTTCTCCAAGATAGACTTGAGCGACGCGTATTTGCAAATACCGGTCGAGGAGAATTGCTAAAAAATACTATGCATCAATACGCATAAGGGATTATACAAATACAACCGATTGCCTTTTGGCATCAAAGTAGCGCCTGCCATCTTTCAGCAAGCGATGGACACCATGCTAAGTGGTATTGAGTGCGCATGTGCATACCTGGGCGACATTGTTGTCAGGAGCAAATCCCTAGAAGAACATAAGGAACATTTGAAACAAGTATTTACTCGAATACAAGAATTCGGCTTTAAAGTAAAAGAAAGTAAATGTGACTTTTGTATGAGCGAGATTAAGTATTTTGGACACATAATAAACAAACATGGACGACGTCCAGACCTAGACAGATCTGCGGCAATAAAAAATATGCCAGCACCCGATAATGTAACAACCTTGCAGAGTTTCTTAGGACTCGCAAATTATTACCAATCTTTTATTGAAGGAATGCATAACTTGCGAGCCCCCTTAAATAATCTGCTTAAAAAGGATACACCGTGGAACTGGACGCAAGAATGTCAAACCGCTTTTGACAAAATAAAGAGCGCACTAACATCCGAATTATTCTTAACGCACTTTGGCACAAACTTAAAAATAGTCGTCGCTAGTGACGCTAGCTCCTACGGCTTAGGAGCATGCATTCAACATATTATGCCGGATGGGTCTAGAAAACCAATAGCGCACGCTTTGAGAACGCTGATACCAGCCGAAAGGGCATATTCACAAATCGAAAAAGAAGCGTTGAGCATAATCTTTGCCGTGACTAAATTTCACCGATATTTATATGGTAGACAATTCATACTTGAAACCGACCATAAACCGTTAGTCACGATCTATGGATCAAAAACAGGATTGCCGATATACACCGCAAATAGATTGCTGCGCTGGGGTACAATACTACTTAATTACGATTTTCAGCTACAACATCTAGCATCAAAAAAGATTTGCCATGCGGATGGACTGTCAAGACTGATACCACAGAAACACAATCTGGAAGAATCAGTCATTGCAGCAATTCGGACAAATGTTGAAGTAAAAAATATGGTAGCAAACATCATTAAGGAACTACCCGTAACTTTGTCGGACATTAAAAGGGAAGCCGAGAAAGACGAATATATAAAGGATATAAAAGAGAAAATTATAACGGACACAAAGGTGCTGGAAGTTTTCTCCATATGTGACGATGTGTTATTGTACAGCGAGAGAGTGGTAATACCCAAAACATTGCAAAATAGAATGTTAAGAGATTTCCACACAGGACATCCGGGGATAAATCGAATGAAGTCGTTAATGAGAAGCTACGTGTACTGGCGTAACATGGACACTGACATAGCGACAACAATTGATAAATGTAAAGGATGCCAGTTAGCGGCAAAATCTCCACCTATAGTACACAAACCTTGGCCGAAAACCGACCAACCATGGTCGAGAATCCACATGGACTTCGCTGGTCCAGTAGGTGAAAACTATTATTTAATTGTAGTGGATAGTTTCACAAAATGGCCGGAGGTAATGCGTTGCAGAAATCCAACAACGAACAACTCAATAGGATTCCTACACGAGTTGTTTGCAATATTCGGTGTACCAGACACACTGGTCACTGACAACGGAACGCAGTTCACATCCGTAGAGTTTAAGGAATTTTGCGACACGTTCCGAGTGAAGCACATCACGACTCCGCCGTATCATCCAAGGTCGAACGGCCTCGCGGAAAGGTTCGTGGACACGCTAAAACGAGCGTTAAAGAAATCCATTGGAACACCAACAGAAAAAGCTTAGCAACAATTCTTGCAAGTATATAGGATTACACCACATCCTAGTACACCATCAAACATATCACCAGCTGACCTAATGTTTGCCAGAAAGGTAAAATCAGCGTTTGACAAACTATTGCCAAGGCAGGCAATTATCCAAAACACTACACACACGAAAAGAAAGAAATATAACTCGGGAGATCGAGTATATTTTAAGTGCTACAGAAATAACACATCTTACTGGGAATGTGGAGTAGTGGATAAACGCATTGGTGATTGTACATACATGATTAAAGGTCCACAAAATATACATAAAAGGCACCTAAATCAGATAAAAAAACGTCATATCCAAGATGATGATGATACGACAACAGTCGAAGAGGAGGACACCATAGATATTATATACGAATCTTTTAATTTGGAACCGCCTCAAAATGCATCTGAACCCCGATGATCAGGTAGGAAAAGAAAAGTGAATGAACCATTAATGGTAAACCCAAAAAGAAAAAGATATTGAAATCTGTGTGACTTCAAATCTTGGGAGGTGGTGTTGTGGTGGCAACCACTTTTTTGCATATGCGAATAACATAACACTATAAATGGCAAGCCTAGGTTGGCCTTGGTGTGTCTTACTCAAATGCCACCGGAAGTGACGCCGAAGAGCGTACATGTCCTCCCACCAAGACTCTCTGACTCGACACCGTCATTTGTACATATTGTAAATATACCTTTTCTTTAATACACTTATTATTGCGTTATCTTGTTGTTTGCGTCTTCATTGTATTTCCTTACTAATTATTGTTCAACCTTGCAACCACAACAGTTAGATTCATGTCCACGGAACCTATATCTAAAATTTCAAGTTTTTAGACCCAAAATTGTAGGAGGAGTTAGATAGAGTTCTCAAAGGTCAAATCGTTGAACTTTGACCCCTTAATCGCCTAATTTCTGTCCGAAAACCAATCACATCGACTTTCTCAAATATCAGTACCCTGTGTATCAAATTTCGAATCTGTAGGCTTAAAATTATTGCGTAGGGAAATGTACACAGACACACACAGACACTTTAATTTATATATATATATATATATATATATATATATGCATATACATATACATATATATATATAGATAGATAGACTAATAGATTAAACAAAAATATATACGTATATATAAATATATATGGAAATAATTTTTTGTTTACTGTAAAGATTTTACGCAAATATTATACAAGTATAAATCATGTAGAATATCTGCATGAATATAATTACACGTAATAGTTAACTCTAGATGATCATCCCATATGAAAACCGAAAAAGCTAATAGGGAATTAATTTTAAAAAATGTTTAAAAGAATATGCAAATTAGTTAGATCTTTTGCTAGTGAATGCATTTCCACAACCCATATATAAGAAAATTGTGTTTTCTTTTTAAATAAATAGAAAAGAGGGTTTTTAATATGAATATCAATACACACAAAAGAAAACCGAATTGATAGGAGTATAGATAGATTATATTGGATCCAAACAATGGTAATAATTTTGAAAAGTTAAAAAAAAATTACTCGTGTGCCACCACCGAAAATCGAAACCAAACGTTTACCTAACGATTTACTTTTTCCTTAGACATTAATGGCTGTCCTATAAAGACATGTTTGGTGCAAGGCTAAAAATTAAAACATGAACCAATAGCTGTTACGTTACGCATGCGTATTCGTAATCCTGTCGTTCGACCTTCACCTGGTAAATTTTATTTTTTTTTAAATTTTCACACTTTTGCACCGATTTTCCCCGGCTAAAACCCAAATATGGAATTCCGCATAGGTTCGAATACCCTATATATTAAGTTTCATGTCTGTATACCAAAACTGACAGAGGAGTTTGGTAGGCCAATATTTTAAATAAATATATATACGCATCCATAAATATATAGATAGAAAGATGTTTATGTTTGCTGTAAACTTTTTACGTAAATATTATGCAAGTATAAATCATGTAGAATATCTGCATAAATATATTTACACGTAATAGTTAACTAAAGATGATTATCCTATAAAAAAAAAACGAAAAACTAATAGGGAATTAATTAAAATGAATGTTTACAAGTATATGCAAATTACTAGATCTTTTGCAGATGAATGCAATTACACAACCCTTATATAATAAAGTTGTATTTTCTTTTTTTTTTTAAATAAATAGAAAAAAGGTGTTTAATATGAATATCATAATACAAAAAAATATTATTGCAGTATAGATTTTTTTTTTTTATTCAAAGTAAATTATTTTTACGTTGTTCTTATTTCGACGCTGGGGAAACGAGGCTGCATACATCAGCAACCGATATTTATTCAGTTAATAATACTTGCAGCTCAAGAGATACATTCGATTCACTAAAGCAAAAGGCAATAAGCAGAGACAGGTTGCCTTTTCTTTTTATCGAAATATTTCACGCAGGGAGATGCATTACTTGTTCAGTTACGTTGAGCCGTATGTGCTGCGATACTTATGCAAAAATAGGAATGGCTATTTTTGCATGTCCATTATCGACATATTATAGAGGTTAGCAAAGAGGACGTTAGATTCAATCCTCCGAGTTTAGTCTGAGCTCGATCCATTATGTTTACATTTGAATAAATTACGTCCCATTTATTGAAGTATTATTGATTAGTGTTACCCAGTTTTTAGCGTAAATCAATTTTAAATGGCTATTTATTGTGCGAATAATCTACTTATATATGTATATATATATATATATATACATATATATACATATATATACATATATACATATGTATACATATATATACATATACATATATATACATATATATACACATATATATACATATATATACATATATATATACATATATATATGTATATATATATGTAAATATATATATGTAAAAATATATGTATATATATGTGTGTTCGCCTCTATTTTCAATTATGTGTAAATTGTTTTATTTTAATCGCTGCCGACGTAATCTCTTGACAAGTGTCGGACGAAAGGTACCTCGAGGTTCTTTTTTATATTTTAGTCGAATAGTCTTTAGACTATTTTCCGTGTCTATTTTTTTTTTTGCTAAGGCATCGATCTTCCTCAAAATTCTAATCATAACAACTCCACCTTTCCTTTTGAAAACTTTAATAAAAATTTTGTACCACTAAAAACCTTTATATATATATATATATATATATATATATATATATATATATATATATATATATATATATATATATATGGTTTTAAATGTTACCGAAGGTAAGATTAGTTATACAACTGTGATTAAACGCCTTAAAAATTTGTACAAAGTCTTTGTGCAGTCTTTGTGTAGTCTTTGTGCAGCCTTTGTGCAGCCTGTGTGCAGCCTGTAGAGTCTCATGTAGTAAAAAAAAATGAAGTATAAATAAGATGACCACTTTTTCTTTTTGTATGTTTGTGATATTTTACCTAATGTGCAAATGAGATGCTTCCGGTTTTAAATAAAAGCTTGATTTTCCAGGGGTGGTTTTGGATTTGGACATTGGAGTTTTGACAGCAGAGTGGCCAGATTTGGAGTAACGAGTTTTTGGCAGCAGTGTCGAATTTAACCCCGAAAACTGTTACTTGGAACTGCGACAAGTGTTACTTAGCAGAGTAACCAGAATTTAATTATCACTTTGTGTGTGTATGTGTGTGTGTGTGTGAGAGAGAGAGAGATCCAGAGAGAGAGATCCAGAGAGAGAGAGAGAGAGAGAGAGATAAAGAAAGAGAGAGAGAGATAATTCTCATTTGATTTCAAAACAGCTGGGCCGATTAAAAAAAAAAAAAAACAACACATTTACTTCATGTGCCTAGGAACGGAATACGATTTTGACCAAGTTTACTTTTTATACAGTTAAAAATCACAGGTGCATTTGATAAGTTTTATGACCGCACACGTAGAATGATCTGGTATATATAATCTACAGTAAGTTCTTTGCTATAGTAGGGACGCGTTTGAAATGAAAGTTTCTATTTGGAGTACAACTGAACCACGACAGTTGACTTTTCCCTTTGAAACTTTAATTCATTGCATTACATAAACAATTTTATAAAAAAGTATGGAATTATCGTTTATTTTTATTTAATCGCGAGCAAAATCTAGGTCCCCTGCTAGTTTCGAATAAAAGCTGAATATGTGTGAATTTTAAAGATGAGGATAATTTTGGATTATTTGGAATATTTGAATTGATGTTATTATCTTAAATCTTATTTTCACATTCATACAGCCGATATAACCTTCAACCTTCTTCAAGTAAGTCTTATCGAAATCTATTCTATCGAGCTCAGAAATCTCTACGGAATTTGAAACGGGACTTTTATTTTAATCCACTAGTTCGACAAAATACACCTAAGGAAGGTCGATGGTTACATTCACCGAAACGTTGTAATAATAACACTAAAAATTAGAGCAGTTATTAAGAGAGATCGCGTGATGCTTTCTAACATCCTAGCTAAAGCTGTTTCTGAGGAAAAAAAATGGATTTAAACTTGGTACACTAAAATTGTAAGCACGTGTGGTTAACCAGTTAGACACCGTCACTTGGTAGTGGAGATATAAGAGTTTGTTATAAGAGTTTTTTTTTGTTCATAGAGGAGAGATTTTACTTGATATGCGAACGACTCCAAGAATAATAAAACAACCTCTATCTATATAAAAGCCAAGTACGTCCAAGGATGGAATACTGCTGCCATATCTGGGCAGGAGCTGCTAAAAATAGCCTATCCTGCCTTGATAGAGTACAAAATAGACTTCGTGGCTTAGTGGGGAATGCCTTTTTCTCTACCCTGCAACCTCTCTCACACAGAAGAGACGTTGCGAGCCTATCCTTGTTTTATCGTTATTTCCATGGCAGGTGCTCGTCTGAGCTCCAATCTCTGGTCCCCCCTTCCCAATCTTTCACGAAAGACACCCGTCTAGTTGAATCCACTGTAAAAATTTCCCCACTCTTTATCTATGCCTAAATCAAAAACGTGGATTCCATGAACAAAGCTTCTTTCTTAGAACTGCATGCCTGTGGAACTCTGTTCCGTCTGCCTGCTTACCACCTGACTATAACTTGGATGTCTTCAAGTCCAACGTTAACAAATTCCTAATGAACCGCCCTCTTAAGTAAACACTTCATTAAATCTCCACACTAACGTACTGTACTTGCAATAACCCTTATCTCTGAGTGGCTTCCGGGCCTTGATAAGTGGTGACCTCCGTGTAAAAAAAGCAAAACAACCTCGCATGTTCCATCAAAGAATGGTAATCTCTTAGCGTTACTCTAGTTATCTGGAATAACATTTTCCCAATTATATTTTGGCGAATATCTGGCACTTTGGCTATTGATGGTTCATATCGATCGCATATAAGTCGAATCGGTACAAACCAGCATGGAGGAAAACTAGTTTTATTGGTTCTATTTAATAAACTACAAGAAACTAAATAAAAACCAAGAAATCGATAAACAACCATAAATGTTCTTTTACTGTATATTTTTAGCGGTATTTAATCACCGTTTATTTTTTTTATCATGGCGGGATGTTATCGCTGATAAATAACGAGTGGGTTGACCTTTTGCAATCAGATATGAAAGTCATAGTTGGAAAACATTCACACACAATATATATATATATATATATATATATATATATATATATATATATATATATATATTAGTATTTTGATGATTAATCGGAATCGAAAACGGGAATCGGAAAAATCGGAATTTTTCAGGGTATCAGAATCGGTATCGGAATCGAAATAATTTACTTTAATTTCCGATTCCAAAAACGATTTCTTAAAGAGATGTGTAATTTAATTTTACATTGTTGATACTAAAGATAAAAATGATGATTATTTACTGTTATTAATTTGATATTAAAGTGATACTGAAATCTATAAATCATCCCTTTTAACTTATTTTCCCCTTTGATTTTGACGTTAATAGGCTTCAAAATCAAGATATTTCATGCAAATGTAATATGCACAAACTGCAGCACAATATCTGAAGTGTGTTATAGGCATATTACCTCTCCACTTCCTCGATAATCGTAGATTCCTATATTTTTTCTGTTGAGAGTTCACTGCCCAAATCGGTTATAATCAATGGAAGTAGTAAAATCTTTTCTCTCTAATTTATTCTTCCTACCCCCGTCACCACTTAACCCGTTGCGGGATCATTCACAAGGGACAGTTACGAAAGAACGCCGGTTTCAGTTTTCTGTACTTCGTAGTTGCTTAAAAAACGTGGAATGGAATTTTACCATGCCTTTCAGTTCTATGATTCTTATTAGGTTAAACACACCACGGAATTAACCAATACCGGCATTCCCACAAATATTAATTCTTATCCCACGCTTAGTTTTACGTTGCTTAATTACCATTTTTTCCCAACATTTTTACTCTAAAAAAAAAGATTATTTCTAATTTTTTTTATAAAATTAACATTTAAAATATCTTTTCCGTTTTATTTCGTTTTGTAGTTGCTAAAAAATCTGGAATGGAATTTTAACGTTCCTGTTAGTTCTATGCATTCTACTGGGTGAAACGCGCCATGGACTTAACCGAATCGAAGGGTTATTTATGCCATTTTTTCGCTTTTCGCTGTGTTTTTTTTTGTTTTTGTTTTTTCCGAACACGTTCATCATTTTTTACCCTTATTTTTGCTTTGCGTTTTGTCCGATTTCTTTTTAAACAGGTTTGACGTTTGTTCGCTGTTTATTTTGTTTTTGTTTTTGCGATTTTTTTAAAAGAATTTTAACATCGTTTGTTTTGACTATTTAAACAGGGTCATTACTTCGCTTATTCTTTACTTTACCCCCCCTTACACACACACCTCCCAAACCCCGTACAACGCAGAGTACCCCCGCTAGTAATAACATAGAAGGTGTACGTTTATTTGTGCCAAAAAAAAAAGAATAAAAATTGGGCTTCTGCCGGGTCTATAAGGTTCGACAAACCTAAACAACAACTTCAATTATATAGTAAACTTCGCTAAACACATTTCTTGGATTCCGGAACCTCCTGTCTCCCAATTTCGGGACCAAACACTTGAAATTTTAGATGTATGGTTTACCTGGACATCAGTCAAACTTTTTAAGTAATATATGCATATGCACATAAAGTTATGAACAGTACATAGGGCCTGAACAAAGCCGGGATGAGTGTTAGTATATCTATAAAAGTGAATTTGTGTGTGTATAAATGTGTTTGTGTGTCTGTGTGTGTACATTTCCCTCCCAAACTATTCTGTCAATTCTCAGCCCAAAGACTTGAGATTTAACAGAAAGGGGTATTGAGATTGGGGACAATCTTTTTAATCGGTTTTTGGCCTACAATTTGTCTGTCAAAGGGCCAAAGTTCAACAATTTGACCATAGCAAACTTCACCAAACTTCTCCACCAACTTTAGGTTTAAACGCTTGAAATTTTAGATATATGTTACATGGACATGGATCAACCACTTTAATTTGATTTGGGCCCAAAACAATAAATGTTAAGGGGACTAAATTGGGGTCAAAGTTAACAAAAAAATTTTTGACCTCTGCGGTTTCTACCAAATTACTCAGCCAATTTTCTGTTTAAATATTTGAAATTTTACATAAAATGTCTTCAGACATAGAGCAACGATTTCAGGCCTTGAATTTGGCTGCCAAGGCTTCAAAGGTCAAAAGATTTGACCTTTGCGGTTTCTAGTAAACTATTCAGCCAGTTTTGGGTCTAAACATTTGAAATTTTACATAAAGTGTATTCAGTCATACACCAAGCTTTTTAATCATAATTTGAGCGAAAATTTGGCTGCCAAAGAGTCAAAGTTTAAAGAATTGACCTTTGCCGACTCTACCAAACTTCTCCGCCAATTTTGGGTCTAAACACTTGAAATTTTAGATGTAGGCTAGCTGGACATAAGTCAACGCTATTTCACACGATTAATGGTAGCCGAATGGATACGGCCTCCGCTAATCGAGCCAGAGATGTCTCGTGTCGCGGGGTTCGAATCGTTCGACTGGTAGTAATCGTGACACCCTGCACTGAAGAATCCCGAAAGGATGAAACACTAGTGTCTGTAGGTATTTAATTATTATAGTAAAAAAAAATAATTATATATATATATATATATATATATTCACCTGATTCCAAAAGGTGTGTCTCGGACAAGGCAGCAATGTCAATATTGTATTGTTTCAGTACTTTTGCAACTAGCGCCGTCTTCCTCTCGAAAGAATCATCACTATCAAGCAATGTTCTTACATATCACGTTCCAAAATTGAACGCATGCTTTATATTTCGAATTGAGTTTCTGTTTCGACTGCACAATTTGATAGCCAGTCACCGGCAGCAAGATGACAAGCTTTTGTGTGAACAAGCTTTTTTAGGGCTCCTTTTATCATCCCCTCCTTGTCTAGGGAAAGCAGTGCTACATCTAGAAAAGATCTGCTTTGCCACATAGTAGAGGACACGAACTGTGCAATTGTTCACAAATTTTTACACAAGAACGGCCATCACCTACTACGCCGCCAACTGTGCAGAGTACCGACTAAAGGCCTCCAGTGGTATCCTCCACCTGCCTCCACCACCATCTGATGGAACCATTTGCTTATCTTTTTGGATGTTGTAAGAAAGCAGTGTGAACAAACTCATGGCTACCCACGCAATGATTTGATTTTAGTGGTAATGTCTTGTGTAGAACCATTCACACTTTTTGAAACAGCCGATAACATCAGTTGGTGCAAAATATGCAACGGAACTAATGAACAGCTGCATCTCAGGCTTTGTAGTAGAGTTTTCCATCACTTAGGTAGACTGTCAACCAGACTTAAGAGCCACTACCTGCCCATGAAGTGAGGTATTGCGCGCCAGACACCAACACGGGATTTCCAACTCCGCGCTATATATATATATATAAATGAACGATTTCAATGACTTAAAAACATTATTACAATGATTCAAACATAATTCTCAATGAAAAACCAAGACATGGTATAATAAAATAATGTTAAAAAATACACATTCTTGGTGATTACTCCCTTATTTAAATATATATATATATATATATATATATATATATATATATATATATATATATATATATAAGCATACACATACAACCACATACACATATATATACACATGCATATAAGTGCATGTGGAACTAGTTGGCCGTTGACCCTAGAAGGGTTCATCCGTCCTTTATAAGGTCTTGATTTTGATCCTTCTGGGAGACTAGCCACCCTCCTCAACAGGCAAGCTAGTGAGAGAACCAGTTTAGTCGCCGGTTACCCGACCATGCAGCAGGTAGTACTGGGTTACATTGTACCAGTAGCACATTACGTGACCTGACAATAATTTGAAAGAAATTGGCGAAGGTTACACGTTCTTTTGATCAGGTCGGAAAGAGGGGGATAGGCATAGTTCCGGTGTTGGCTTTGTAATAAAATCAAATATTGCTGACTCTCTGGAGGCTCTTCTTCGGGGCGGTGACGATTTTGTAATGATCCTTAGAATGGGACTTACAGCTGGAACCGGACTGACACTGGTAAGTTGCTATGCACCAATTCTAAATGCAGAAGAGGTAGAAGCCACAAACTTCTACGAAAAGCTTGGTGACATAGTAAGAAACGTAAGCTTTCATGACAAGATCTTACTGATAGGAGATTTCAATGCCCGGGTAGGCTCGGATATGGAGACATAGGGAAATGTGATTGGGGATCATGGTATTGGGAAAATAAATGACAATGGAATTCGCTTGTTGTCATTTTGTAGTGAACATGGGCTCTTCATTACAAATACTATGTTTCAGCAACCAAATCGTTGTAAAAGCACATGGATTCACCTAAGAATCTAATAGGTCTAAGCATTGGCACCTTATTGACTTTGTTATAACCCGAAAAAGAAACAGGAGAGATATTCTTTTGAGTCGTTCATTTCATGACTCATGGTGGATGTCGGATCACGCCCTGATTCGATGCAAGACATCACTGAAACTACGACCTAATGGCAGAAGGCATACAATTAAGATGCCAAAGCCATTGAATATAAAAGAACACTAAAAAGAAAGAAGAATTATTTTCTAAGTTAGATGCTAAGTTAAACGAAATTGTGATAAACAATGATATTGAAGAGTCCTGGGATAAATTGCGGGATGTCATCTATGAATGTTCAAGCGAAGTAGGACTTTTCAAGAGGACGCATCAGGATTGGTTCGACGAAAATGATATTGAAAGGGTATTTTAGAGAGGATGCACTCTTCGCACAGGGCCTTGATATGAGACAAGAATTCCACAGCGAAGAGGTCGGCTTATCTCAGTGTCAGGAGGGATGTTCGGTGCCGATTGAGAAAAATGAAAGAAGATTGGTGGTCTGCAAAAGCCTCTGAGTTCAGGCTGCTTTTAATAGGAAAGGGTATTTTATGAGGGTCTGAAAGAAGTTTTTGGACCACAACAATGTGGTACTTCACCCGTTATGGGGGCAGATGGTACAACCTTGTTGACTGATAAGAATGGCATCCTTAACTGCTGGAAGGACCATTTTGAAAGAGTGCTGAATTCTTGTTCTGATGTTGACGATGATTTTTTGAGTTCTTTGGCTTCAAGAATCTAAATACCAGAACTAGATGGGATTAATAATTTTGCTGAAGTTCTCGAAGCTGTAAAACAAATGCTACTGAGAAAGTGTGCAGGTGATGATGGTATACCGGCTGAAATATTCAAGTTTGGGGGGAACACACTTTTGAAAAAACTTTTGGAGTTATTCATCAGGATCTGGGAAGGCGGTTCTGTACCTCAAGATTTCAGGAACTCGTTAATAACCCATCTCTTCAAGAATAAAGGAAAGCTCATTGATTGTGATAACTACCGTGGAATATCACCGATCTCTCTGGCTGGAAAAGTACTAGCCAGGATCATTCTGAACAGGAAAATCATTCATCTAGTAGACAAAATGTATCCTGAGACGCAGTGTGGTTTTAGATCTGGAAGGGGAACAATCGACATGATCTACTGTTTACGCCAAGTTGCACGTGAGAAAAATCAGGATCTGTTTGTCGTTTTTATCGACCTAATCAAGGGGTTTAACTCTCTCAACAGAGTCGCACTTTGGAAGGTTTTGAATAAAGTTGGAATCCCTGAAAAAATGTTAAATGTAATAATATCCTTTCACGAGAATACGGAGGCACGTGTAAGAGCAGGCGGAAAGTTCCCTGAGTCATTCAAGGTAAAAACCGGTACGAAACAGGGTTGTGTTATGGCACCTGTGCTCTTTGCCATCTTCTTTTCAATCATGCTCAAGCATGCTTTTAAAGATTACACGCAAGGTGTCCATTTTGAGTTTAGAACTACCGGGGTTCTTTTCAATCATCAAAGATTCAAAGTTAAAACACTAACAAGAAGAAAAATGGTTCGTGATTTTCTTTTTGCAGACGATGCTGCACTCGTGGCCACTTCATTTGAAGAAGCACAAGAATTAGTTGACAACTTTTCCAATGCCGCAAAAGCATTTGGTTTGACGATTAGTATTAAAAAGACAGAAGTTATCTACCAACCAAAGTCCACCCTGTTGCGGCAAGGTGGTGTGAATATTCCGAGACCAGAATATGTGGAACCGCCTCAGAAAATCTTAGTGAATAGACAGCCTCTAAAGTATGTTAAATCCTTTGCATATCTCGGAAGTAAGGTAAATTCGTCAGCATCACTTGATGATGAGATATTGAGCAGAATGTCAAAGGCGACTGCTGCCTTCGGCAAACTGCGGTCAAGAGTATAGAATGAAAGAGGTTTGACTCTAAAGACCAAAATCTCAGTTTATCGTGCAGTGATTGTTTCTATACTCCTGTATGGATCGAGAGCCTGGACCCCATACCGTAGGCAGATTGAGCAACTGGATACATCCCATAAGCGTTGCCTTCGCAGTATATGTGGATTAACATGGAAAGACAAGGCTCCTAAATCGGGATTGTTTGCTAGGTGTGACATTTTAAGTATTGAGGCTTTCCTGATGAAGTCTCAGCTCCGGTGGGCTTGTCACCTTGTCTGCATGGATGAAAACCGTCTTCCTAAGCAACTAGCATACAGTCAACTGAAAGAGGCTAATCGAAATGTGGGTCGTCCATTTCTGAGGTACATGGATAAGCTGAAAGACAATCTTAAGCACGCAGACTTGAACCCAAAAACCTTTGAAGAAGATGCTGCGGATAGAAAATTGTGGAGGGAAAAATGTTTTATGGGCATTAAGATATACATTGACACACGGCTATCGAATCAAACCAATCTTCGTAGAGCAAGAGTAAGAACAGTACCTTTTCAGCCTGTATCCTGTGAGTCGTGCGGCTTGGTTTGTGGGAGCAGAGCTGGCCTCGTGTCATACATGCGGCACAAGCATTGATGGAAGAGTGAAACAGCGCGAATTTTTGGCCATGCGTCGAACACGACGGGAGAGTCCATTATATATATATATATATATATATATATATATATATAAATATATATATATATATTCACATAAAGTTATGAACAGTACATAGAGCCCGAGCAAAGCCGGGCTGAACTGCTAGTATATATATATATATATATATATATATATATATATATATGTATGTATATATCATTATATATCCTTGTATGTATATATATATATCATTATATATATGTATGTATTTGTGTATGTTTGTGTGTGTTTGTGTGTGTGTGTGGGTGGGTGTGATACTGTCTGTATGTGTTAAACGTCTCTGCCAATCTCCTTTCTGAATATTTAGTGTACACGCTTGAAACTTGATATGTAATGTATTTTGACATCGAGAATATTTTTTATTCGTGTTTTAGCCTGTAAAAATTACTGATAAGAGATCAAAACTGAAAAAAAAAAAACTACAGTGTTCCTTAGCAAATCGACTAACTTCTGAAAATGCGAACATATACATTTTTGTTTGAAGCCGTTTATTTTATTCCTGGTTCTGCCAGTAGCTAAGGCACTAACTATGAGAGCTGAGATGTTACATAACGGCTAAAGCAGGGATGCTGGCTGTTTTGGTTTCGACTTCATCTGATGGCACCGATGCCATTATTTTCACTTTTGAAATCATTAATATTATGCACATTGTAATAATCAATATAAAAATGTACTCTATATTAATAAAGATGACATTTGCATTCATTAGACTATTGGATTTAAGCGTATTTTACGACTAGGTAACGCTAGTAAATAATGTGTGAGTGGCTCCAGGTGGGAATGGTGGCCATAAAGCGACGTGCGACTTCCATGTCAACGGGATGGGACGATGAGATGCGCGATCCCGCCCTGAGAAGCATGCTGGTGAAAGCTGTACACAGAGTGACCGAGGACGACCCCGTATGAGAGAGCTGGTGCGTCGACGGGAGCGAGTTTACAGTTTGGGTGGATGCCAGCTCACTCGCCCTTGGTGTTGCTCTGGCGGTCGACGGATTATTAGTAGATTACCAACAATAGCAATGGCCAAGAATACATTACTCGAAAGTACTTCTTTTAAACTCCTCGGCCTAACGTTTGCAGGGAACATGAACTGGAATAGATACATTGAGAGCATTGCCAAGGCTGCTGCGAAGACCATGCTAGAAAGTTACTTACGCCTGAAAGTATCCTGTACCTCTATAAGGCCACCATTCACCCATGTATGGAGTACTGCTACTTTTCTCTCACTCCTTGACAGGGTTCAAAAGAGAGTCGCCAATCTGATAGGCTCGGAACTGTCATCTAAGCGTCAGCCTCTGTCCTATCGACGAAATGTTGCATCCCTCTGCCTGTTCTACAAGTATTTTAATGGTGAATGCTCTGACGAACAACAAGCACTTGTACTCCCTCGACGTTAATACTCCCCAAATCCGACAAGCAGCTAAATCCCACCCCTTCACAGTAGAGATCCCTAGGTGTAAGAAAGCATTCTACTTCAATAGTATCTTCCCCTAAAAATGCTAGACTTTGGAACTCCTTTCCAAGATTCTGCTTTCCCAACTGTAATGACATGCAGAAGTTCAAGTGCAATGTGAACAGACATCTTGCTACTCATCTCCCTTCATAATATCCCCGCAACTTATGCCCCCGATAGTAGCCCTCTACTTAAAAGTTGCACTATGCCTTGTTTGGGGTGAAAATTGAATAAAAAAAAGGAGATGCCTGTTGGCTTAAGCCGGAAAATGACGCCGGGCACATAATTCTGGCTGAGCTTTATACTACACTCAAAGGAGCAAATCTGGTGCTTCAGTGGCAGGCCACAGCGCTACACATCGTCACAGACTCTACGTGCGTGCATCGCTGGATAAGCGATGCCTTGAGTGGGAAAGATTGAATTTCAATATGGCGTAATGGAAAAATAAAAAAAAGGTAATGTCAGCTTCTCTTCCAATATTCGGCTTGATTTCCTTTTGACGGATTGATTGTTGCTATTTCTTCCGACGAGTGAAGGGCATAATAGATTCACTGATTGATATAATAATTAAGTAATTGATTTTGCGCTACGAAACAGATACTGTCAAGAATTGTATAAGTCAACTGAATTAAAGGAATAAATTATAAGATGGTCAACATCCTGAATTTTGGAATATAACTTTTTTGTCATTTATTCTCTATATTGCTCTGTAATTAAATTGGGCTTCTTAAATAAGGATTTATATATATTATCAGAAAATGTATTTCTACAGAAATATATATATATATATATATATATATATATATATATGAAAAAGGTTGTGTTTGTGTTTGTTTAATATCTTTTTAATGGTTGCAAACTGTGTCTGGCTCAGACTTACTTGAAGTGTTTGGAGCATTGCGCATAGTAAGACATAATTGGCAACCATTGAAAAGATGCTACACGAACCGCATTGATACAGCCTTCAAATACGACTCCTTTTTACACAACGCACAATGCTTAAAAAACTATAACATTCTTCCTCCACTTTGTCTAAGCCAAACACAGTTTGCAACCATTAAAAGATACATCTCATATATGTATATATATATATATATATATATATATATATATATATATATATATATATATATATGTGTGTGTGTGTGTGTGTGTGTGTAAATATATAGCAACAGATCCAGGTTTTCCTCGACGGTCGTACATCTAAACAATATGATATAAATGCGGGGGTGCCCCAGGGTTCTATCCTTGGACCTCTATTCTTCCTGATATTCATAAATGACCTCCCCGACAACATTGCCTCTGAGATGGGTATATATGCTGATGACACTACACTCTATGGCAGGCACGGCAGGAAGACGAATGAACACATTTCCAAAGAAATGGCAGAAACACTAGAGGAAGACCTCCAATCTGTAGTGGAATGGGGACAAAAGTGGTTGGTCGCGTTCAATGCTGCCAAGACTAAACTAGTTTCATTCAATAATTACAAGAAACCCTCTCTACCACCAATAGTAATGGCCAACGACTCTTTATCTGAGAGTCCATCTTTCAAACTCCTTGGCCTAACGTTCACTGGAAACATGAGTTGGAGCAATTACATTGAAGGCATTGCCAGGGCCGCTGCAAGAAAGGTGGCCTCTCTCTACCGTGCTAGAAAACTACTAACACCCGAAAGTATCTTGTACCTCTATAAGGCCACCATTCGCCCATGTATGGAGTATTGCTGCCACATCTGGGCTGGTGCATCTGCTACTAGTCTCTTGCTCCTAGACAAGGTTCAAAAGAGAGTCGCAAACCTGATAGGCCATGAACTGGCATCTAAGCTTCAGCCTCTGTCCCATCGACGAAATGTTGCATCCCTCTGCCTTTTCTACAAGTATTTTAGTGGTGAATGCTCTGACGAACTGCAATCACTTGTGCCCCCCACGACGTGAGCACCCTCGACAAACCCGACAGGCTGCTAAATCCCACCCCCACACTGTAGAGATCCCTAGATGTAAAAGATCTTATTACTCCAATAGTTTCTTCCCCAGAACCGCTAGACTCTGGAATTCCATTCCAGGTCCCTGCTTCCCCAACAGTACTGACGTGCAGAAGTTCAAGTGTAAGGTGAACCGACACCTTGCTGCCCAAATCCCTACATAGTACCCCAGTAGTTGTTGCCCCTGATAGTAGCCCCCTACAGCAAAGTGGCAATTTGCCTTGTTTGGGGTGAAAATGTAAAAAAAAAAAAAAAAAAAAACCCCAGAAACTTCAACTGCGATTGCTTTACAAAGAAGATTGCGGTTCGCATTTTGTTTAATTTGTCCTTTTAAGAACAGGGAAGTGCTTCTACAGAAATTGACCAGAGGCAGATCTATTTTCTTAAAACTGACACAAGAAAAAATCGATTTGTTTAACAAAACTTCTTTAAGTTCACACTTCATATTTTCTTTTTAAAGCCGCCGTCGTCGTCGTTGTCGTGATCGTGTACAAATTGGCACTCATACAGAATACGGACCGTTCTAAAATAATGACGACGGATATTTGTAACTATTATGGCTTTTCAAATAACATCATTCACATACACATATACAGTCATATTAAAATTGAACATCATAGCTAGCAAATAGCACGGTCAATATTCGGCATAAGTGCAAATACATAGCTACACTGATTCAGCAGATCCAGCTTGGGTAGAACGAAGAATAGAGTACGCATTTCTTCCCTCAAGCTTAGAACAAAACACAAGATTGGTCATGATCGTCTTTAACCGACGGTTACGATCTGTGCCCGCAACTGCAGGAGCCAAACACCAATATCCACAAATGATCACCCCAAAACAGCAGCTAATATCTAAAAGCTAAAATCAACAACACTTTATAATACTCTATTCAACTACTTTTAAAAAACAAAATTAGACAGACGCAGTTTCAATATCAAGGACTCCCTTGAGATGCTTTGTGACTGACTAGAACAACAAACCACGACTCACTATGTAACTATGATTTCTCTCAAAACCGTAAAAATACCACTGCTGGCATGCTCGTATATCGAATTATATCCTATAGATACTTTACCTCCAAGACGACTGCCTTTGTCTATTTTGCATGACAAACATTTTTCTTCTACTCTGTTAGTTAAATCCTCGCTCCTGATTACTAACTAATTGCCATACTTTCCAAGCTGCCATTAAATCTTATCCATTGCACGTAACTTAGAGGGGTTTTAGCTCTGGACTCTTAACCTTAGCAAACTGACTTTTTCGTAATCGATACACATTTACATCTAAAAATTTCTACTACCAAGCCACGCATTAGAGTATACTCTTATCCTATAGCTAAGCTTTAAATAGATACTTACTAGCCATAGTCTTATACATAGATTTCAAGTGATCTATAATAATAAATAGCAACTCCTTATCTCTGTTCTCTTTGATAGGAGATAGTATTACAATAATTACTATGTAAAAACGGAACCGATACTCTTTGTTATACAAGATACTTCCGGGTTTTAAAAGAAAGGCGAAGCTATCTTCCTTCGTTAGAAGTCTGAACATAACAAACAAACTTAATATCTAAAATTCCATATGTTTGTATCTACTGAAAACATGACATATATCTGTTTCTACTTAATTATACTTACAGAATACGCCACAACTTATATATTTTCTAGTTATATCTGTACTGAACTTTACTCCAAATCAAATGTTGTTACTTGTATCTATATTGAATATACATCGTATCTTTCTGTTGTCTTAAATATTCAGAGTTTGGCACCAAATTTCAATTCCTAATATCAAGTTAATCATACTTTAACATGTTATCCTAAACTAATATATAAATTATATCTTAACCATGCATTAACTCCCCCTCTCTCTCAAACCAAATTAGTTACTTCAACTATCTCCTCTATAAACGATGAAAATGAAAAGCATAGTAATGTCCTTTTTCATCCCTTTGAGGAGTGTAACTTTTCAGTAGATATATAACCTCTACTAAATAACCGATTAACATTAACTACCCATGCGGGATCGCAGAAATATCTGGTTTAGGACCTAGGCGCGGGGCAAACTATCTCGGTGCTAATGAACCCGTAGATCTTCCCAGATCATCTGTTTTAAGAAGGAAAACCCTGAAGCTAAACATAGGGGAAGGAGGCCTCTTCCGTCCTGGACGACAACCTTCCTAAAGCTTCAAATAAATTACCAGTTTGTAAACCTAAAATGCTTAAGGAGAAGATAGGCTCTATTTATCGCCCGACTTTCATACTCCTTCTTTGCCTATTAGTCAAGAGCAGAGGTGCTATCACAGGGACTCAGCAAAATTGTCCAGTGGTAGACCTTGTTTCCTGACTAGGGCAATGAACACCGTTTTCTCTGCTCCCGCCACATCCCATCTCCCCTAAACTGGACACTGTGGAGGCGCTTGAGTGGCATATATGCCGGTACATTTGGATTGGGCTGCATTTTGTCTGATGGGTTGAGGGTACCAGTTCCTGTCTGCTGTTTTCGACTGATAGTACAAGCGCCCTAACAGTTTGGTAGCGCTTCGAGCGGCTGCTCCATAAACAGCTGTTTAATATCGGAATGATTGTAGTGCCATGTTGCGCATGGAAAATGACGCTGCACTCATCTCCGGTGAGCTTTCCTGAGGCCACAATCCTGTGGGTGAGGAGTCAGCTGATGGTCTACTTGTATTGCATGTCTGATATTCTGCACAATCACTTGTCCAGCACCCCTCATTCACCCTTACTGAAACTTTTAAATTAAATAAAATGAAATGATAGCTCAAGCAAAAATTAGATTTATACCAGGTGCAAACTCAATGAAAACCAACCTGCCTCCTCCCGTGAGACTTGCATTTACGAATATCCGTGAGCTTAGAACTAATTTAGATGATTTTAAATCATTTCTCCGAGGAAACACTCCGGTCAGCTATATTTTCTTTTTCAGTCTCTCCACATACTACGGCTTTTCGATGTTCTTCTAACAGTACTTTTTGTGGACGACATGTTTCACCTTTGTAAATTTTCCACATTTATATGGGATTTTATATACACAGTTCTTAGTCACGATTTTTGCTGTTTCCGGAAAGTTGAATCACTCCTGTACACTATCCTGATGTTATATGGATTACATATTTGTTGAAGTTTTTCAGACAAGCCCTTCATATATTGTATACAAATTGTGGTGAGTTTCTGAGTGGTGTCCTTTTATGTCTGGTCCAGATTTCAAATACAATTGCGAATCTCTTCCAACCGCTATCCAGTTATGCCTGACGGAACAAGAGCATGCTACCCCCATGAAGTAAATAAAGGGTTCCGTTCGAAATTCCGTCCAAATTCCGGAGTTCGACAAGATACACCTGAAGAAGGTCGGAGGGTACATCGACCGAAACGTTGTAAAACTCACACCCAAGATAAGAACAGTATGAATCCAAATAATACGAATAATCAATCCTCAGCTAAAAAATCAGAAACATCATAAAGTATGAATTCAGTTATTCTATTGTTTACAAATTTTTCTAGTTTAAATTTTCTCAAGAAGACGTCATGTACTTACGAGAGGAACCACGTCGAGGTTGTCAACATGAAAGTGATTTTTGGAACGAACTGGATTCGAACTTGCAACACCCAGATCGTCAGTCCATGTTAACTAATAGACCAGCGTCACTTCACACGTTAATAACGTGAGAACTAAGGGCCAGCTGAATATTCTAGAGATAGTAGTGTCATTATTCACATACATTTCAGTGTAATAGATTCTAGAAAGAGACCCATTGGAGTCACCTATGGGTACGGTCAAATTTTAATAAGGTGCTCTCCTCGTCTTCAACACATGACATCTAAATTTCTCGTTGACAAAAAACAGTCGAGTTTCTTGTTAACACTTGGTAAGTAGTTGACAAATTACATAATGACGTCTCCCTAGCCGTGAAGGTCGTCAGCGAGTTGATCACCTTTTCTTTTCCTCCGTTTTCGTAAAATAACATAACGATAAAACAACACGGGTACGTAATTGCGAATAAAATACGGCATCAACTCGATGATGGCTGACAGAACGAGATCCACGGTGATTAAATAAACGATTCCGCTTAAATAGAAATGGTTCCCAAGTTCAACAAGTGCGTCTGAAAACGGTCGAAGGTTACATGACCGAACCGACTAAGAATAACATCCTAGATAAAAAGAGCAGTCTCGATAATCCAAACAATCCAAATATAATTGTTTTATTGATGCAATGTTTTCGGGTATTTATGATTAGCTTTGGTTCACGTCTTAATTTAAAAAAAAATAATAATCTTGTTTTGGAAGGAACATATAAACATTCTCGCATGTTGATATAGAGTCTTTCTGTTTATTATCCTCGTTTTTGCATTGAATTCCGAATTCCCGCCGATCCCCTATACCTTTCTTTATTATAGCTGACCTGTTGGCCATAACGTTGTAGATTGGCTACAATCGCTGACTCGCAGGTTTTATTTCTTATTTCCCAAACCGGATTAACTTCCTGTAGATTCGATATACAAGGAAACAGAGTCATGTTTGTGCATACCTTACCGAAATATAATAGAGAAAGGGAAAATAGATATAAAATAAAAATAAAATAAACACGAAATTAAAGAATCCAAAAGCGAAAGAAATGCCTTTTTTTCTGTTGGAGATTAAATTCCGTTTTAGAAATTGATTTCTATTTTTTATTTATATATTTTTAGAGCGCGGGGGGGGGGCGAATGTAATTTGTTCTCGGTGGAATTTTAGAAAGAAAACAAGAACGGGTATTCTTAAGATGAGTCCATTTAAATTTGACGTTTAACGCTGAAAATGCCTTCTTTCCTACTAATGAGGGCTACCTCACCCTTAACCTTTGGTTAAAGGACCTTTATCCACAAGGTAGTGGAGGTCGAGTTATACGGCACCGGGCGCACGCTGTTTATCAGAGTTCCAACAATAAACAAACAAAAAAAACAAAAACAAATCCAACACATACGATACATAAAAGTGGCAGTCATGAGTTGCGGTGTTTGTGCAAATTTAAAACGGTAAAATTGTACACTAATCATGACGATGGTGATGAGTGGTCCAATTAAATTAATTGAATTTATTTGCTTTTATCCATTCATATTCGAATCAATTTAAATACATTAATACATAAATAAAAGCAATACATGTCTGACAGAAACGATAGGTGTAGTAAGCGATCTTCTGTTAAAAAGTTCATATAGGAAAACCATTTTCAGGACGCCAAGTCTCTTTGATGTTTATGACGATGGTGATGGTTTTAACACACACACACACACACACACACACACACACACACACACATATATATATATATATATATATATATATAGTCTAAAGAAGCTTTGAATAAAAAAAATAAATAAAAAAATGCAAAATAAAAATAAAGAATGCAGATAAATTCCCGGAAGGAAAAAAAACATTTTTTTAACAGACTAAGCACCTACATAATCCGATTTCTAAAAAGTTTATAATGACCAAAGAGACTTCATTTATATATTGATGAAAAAAAAGGTCTTAACCAAAATTGTTGAATAGAAATAGACTGAGCACTTGCATAAGCCGGTCTTCAATTTTAAAACAAGGATGAAAAGACAAAACCTTAAAAAATGCATATCTAAAAACCCAATATATAGTCTAAAGAAGATTTGAATAAAAAAATGCAAAATAAAAATAAAGAATGCAGTTTAAATTCCCAGAGGAAAAATAATATTAACTTTAACCTATCGCAGACTTAGCACCTACATAATCCGACTTTTAAAAAGTTTATAATGACAAAAGAGAATTCATTTATATATGGATGAAGAAAAAAAAAACAAGCCTTTACTAAAATTGTTAAATAGAAATGGACTTAGCATTTGCATAAGCCGATTTCGTAAAAGTCTTCAATTTTAAAACAGAATTTAACTACATAAGGATAAAAAGAGAAAACCTTAACTAAAATTTTGTAAATAGAAAACGGGGATCATCAGCTTCTTACCATGAAGCTGTTTCGGAGATTTAAAAACAGGACAGCTGTTTAATACATGGCTCTCCAGTGGATAATACGACTTCCCCAATAAAAAAAATGTAAAATAATACGGCTACTATTTTTACTAATATATGAAAAAAAAAGATGAATTAAATAAGAAAATAGAAAAAGAAAAACTATTAATAAGTAAGTTTAGGATTACAAGATCCATTCTGCGACATGTTAACTAGCATAATAATGCTATGAGAATAAAAATGCGTAAAAGCTTAAGTACCTTAGGTACGAGAAAGGCAAATAGATAAGAGGAAGTAAACTTAACATACATATCTAAAAACCCAATATATAGTCTAAAGAAGATTTGAATAAAAAATGCAAAAATAAAAATAAACAATGCAGTTTAAATTTAAGTTCATATATATATATATATATATATATATATATATATATATATATATATATATATATGCACCAGAAGCGCCAACGTATGTACCCGAAATTTGTCAATATGAAGGAACTAATTCTCCTCCATGACAATGCTCACCTGCAGGTTGCTCACCTTGCAAAAGCTGAACGAATTGGGATACGAGGTTCTGTCTCATCCGCTATATTCACCGAACCTCTCGGCCACCGATTATCGGTTTTTCAAACAGCTCGACAACTTCCTGTGTGAAAAATGCTTCAAAAGTCGAGATGATGCCGAATCAGAACTCCGGATTTTTATGCTTAAGGGATAAACTTGTTTCTCGTTGGCAAAATGTGTCAGTTTTAGGGGTAATTATTCCGATTAATAAAGTTTATGATGAAAAGAGTTATGATCTTTTGAAGTTGAACGTCAAAAACGACATTATTTTCGCATCCACCTAATACTTTTCGATTTTCTCTTTTCCCTTTGTCTTCCACATAATACGGATTGCCTTGGGTTTTATTCATAACAAGACAAAAGCTGGTCTCCTTGCTTCAATCACATTATCATACAGGTTGAAACCCAATTACAGGAGACGAAACCGGACATTATCATATTGGATATTCATAGGCCACAAAAATCCCACCGCCTATTATAGTCATGCTGGAACAATTCTTCATAGCATTTCAACCCTCTTGCATATATCCCCCATAGATTTTACTCGCAATATCGTCATGACGTCTCTTGTATTTCTACTGACGAGGTGCTGTACATTCCAACTTTTCTGTCCGCAATGGTTTACTTCTACTTGTGCAGCTGCCACTGCGAAAGGGCAGCAGGGGTACCGCAGATTTAACCGATATAAGTCCAGTTACAACAGACAGAAGTATATAGAAGCCAGAAGTAACTGTAAGAAAGAAATAGAAACAGCTAAGAGAGAATTTACTGAAACCACACACAAAAAAAAAACAAACAAACAAAAAAACGCATCGAAACACAGAAATTAGGAACCCGTAACTCCTGGAAAATCTACAACATTGTAGTAAATAATGGACAATCAACAATTCCCCCACTATCCAACAATCATGAGGTTGTTTGCTCAGCAACCGAGAAGGCTAACATGCTTGCCAGAAGGTTTGCATGCAACTCCACACTGAACCCTGCAAACCACCCTCTCCCTGACTTTCCCTTGCGGACAGACGCCACACTAGACGATCTGAAAATCACCCCTTTTTTGGTGCATGCTATCATAAGAAATCTTGACACATTAGAAGCATGTGGACCTTATCTCATCCCGGTTGTGCTATTAAAAAAGTGATCCGCCGAAGTAGCTCCCATCCTCTCCAAAATTTACAACAAATGCCTTAATGAATCTTGCTTTCCTGCCTGCTGGAGAACTGCTTCTGTGGTACCAGTTTTCAAGAATTCTGGCGAAAGAACTGACCCAGTAAATTATCTCCCCATTAGTCTCCTCCCACTTTTCACCACTCCAGGTTGTCCCCGACGGTCGTACACCTAAACAATACGATATAAATGCGGGAGTGCCTCAAGGTCTATCCTTGGACCTCTGCTATTCTCAATATTCATAAATGACCTCCCTGACAAAATTGCCTCTGAGATGGTTATATATGCTGATGACACCACGCTCTATAACAGGCACGACAGGAAAACAAATGAACACATATCTAAAGAAATGGCAGGAACACTAGAGAATGACCTCCAATCCAATGGGAATAAAAATGGATGGTCACCTTCAATGCTGCCAAGACTAAACTAGTTTTCTTCAATAATTACAAGAAACCATCTCTACCACCAATAGCAATGGCCAACGACCCTTTATCTGAAAGTACATCTTTTAAACTTCTCGGCCTAACGTTCACATGAAACATGAGTTGGAACAATTACACGTAGAGCATTGCCAGGACCGCTGCGAAGAAGGTAGGTTCTATCTACCATGCTAGAAAGCTATTAACACCCAAACGTATTCTATACATTTGCCCATGTATGGAGTAATGTTGTCACATTTGGTGCATCTGCTACTTGTTTCTCACTCCTTGAGTTCAAAAGAGAGTCGCCAACCTGATAGATCCTGAACTGTCATCTAAGCTTCAGCCTCTGCCCCATCGACGAAATGTAGCATCCCTCTCCCTGTTCTACAAGTACTTTATGCGACAATGGCCATCAACTCCTTGTATTTCCTCCTATGCAACATACAAATATCTGTGCGTGAGGTCGCCACGCTAATCAAGAACCTTGATTCCAGTAAAGCAACTGGCCCTGACGGCATTCCAGTTATAGTGCCGAAAAAGCTCCAACCAGAACTAGCCCCCATACTTACAAAACTGCTTAAGCGTTGCGTTAAGGAGAAGTGCTTTCCAACACCCTGGAAAACCTCATCAGTATGGCCTGTATTTAAGAATTCAGGTGAAAAGTCATCTCCCTCTCAGTACAGACCAATAAGTCTCCTGTGTGGCATGAGTAAGTTGTTTGAATCCATATTAAATAAAGAAGTAGTCAACCACCTCAACAGAAACAACCTTCTTAGTGACATGCAATATGGTTTGCGCTCTGCAAGATCTACAGCAGATGTGCTATCAGTTATATCACATAGGATTAGTGAATCTCTTGACAAAGGTTTCCTTTCCAGGGCAATTGTTCTTGACATATCGAAGGCCTTCGATAAGGTATGGCATAAGGGCCTACTTCACAAGATTTCCAGCCACGGTATTACTGGACATTTTTTTCTCAATCATTAAATCATTTCTCTCTGATAGGTTCATAAGAGTAGTGGTTGATGGGCAGAAATCAAAGGCCCACAGTATTAATTCTGAAGTCCCTCAGTGGTCCATCCTGGGCCCAACTCTCTTCTTGATCTACATCAATGATCTCCCAAAACACATGCTTAAATCATTCGTTGACATCTATGCTGATGACACGACCATCTACGGCAACACATCAAAGGCCGTAAATGACAAAATTCTCTCTGATTCTCTCTCCTCTGATCTTGAGCGCGTGGTACAATGGGGGAAGAGGTGGCTAGTCACTTTTAATGCATCCAAAACCAAGCTTCTATCTTTACATCATCAACGCTTTGATCCCCATCTGGCATCAATTGAAATGGATGGCTCTCGTCTTAGGGAGGCTCCATGTTTTTACAAGCTTCTGGGGTTGACCTTTACTCCTGATCTGAAATGGAACACGTACATCAAATCTGTTGCCAGGGACGCTGGGAAAATGGTAGGATCCTTCTACCGCTCCAGAAGATATCTCACTACTGATGCAATTCTCTATCTGTATAAAAGCCAAGTACGTCCAAGGATGGAGTACTGCTGACACATCTGGGCAAGAGATGCTAAAACAACCTATCCTGCCTTGACAGAGTACAAAATAGACTTCGTGGTTTGGTGGGGGATGCCCTTTTCTCTTCCCTGCAGCCTCTCTCCCACAGAAGAGACGTTGCGAGCCTGTCTTTGTTTTATCGTTATTTCCATAGCAAGTGCTCGTCTGAGCTCCAATCTATTGTCCCCCCTCGCCAATCTCTCACGAGAAACACCCGTCTGGCTAAAACTACTGTCAATAATTTTCCCCACTCTTTATCTGTGCCTAAATCCAAAGGTAGATTCCATGAGCAGAGTTTCTTTCTCAGAAGTGCACGATTGTGGAACTCTCTTCCGTTCGCCTGTTTCCTACCTGACTACAACTTGGATGCCTTCAAATCCAACATAAAAAATTCCTGACAAACCGCCCCCTTGATTACTGTACACGCAATAACCCTTATCCCTGAGTGGTCTCCGGGCCTTGATAAAAAATGCTCCGACGAACTGCAAGCACTCGTACCCCCTCGACGTAAATACTACCGACAAACCCGGCATGCAGCTAAATCACACATCTTCACAGTAGAGATTCCTAGATGTAAGAGAGCCTTCTACTCCAGTAGTTTCTTATCCAGAACCGCTAGACTTTGGAATTCCTGCTTTCCCAACTGGACTGACGTACAGAAGTTCAAGTGTAACGTGAATCGACATTTTTCTGCCCAACTCCCCACATAGTACCCCTGTAGCTTATGTCTCTGATAGTAGCCCCTTATATCAAACTGGCAATGTGCCTTGTTTGCGGTGAAAATGTATTTTAAAAAAATACAGTCGACATAGGGGACTTTCAGTCGTTTTATTAATATGATACTTCAAATAATTTGTCTTGAGCGTTTACTCCTGCGCAGCACATATTAGGAATTTTGTTCCAACATTCATGTGACATTTTGACAACCATTACCGGGGTTTTCCTTGTTCTCTATTCTGAAAGATATTTACTGAAATTGGTGACGCATTTTCTTTTTCATTTTTTGTTAATGTATTGCTTTAAATTCTTTGCTTCTTACTTGTTGGCTATTTTGAATTTTTGCAAAATTTGACACACTCTTCAGAAGCGTATGTACACTTTTCATCTTTTTCTACACATTATCTTACACTTACTAGTTCTCTTTCCCCATCTTTTCTTTTTACATATAACCAATCGCCATCGCGATTTGAGTGAAAGGCTCCATTCACTGTCACGGTTTTCCTTGTCATTCTATTCATATCTTTTTATTCCATTGAACAATATCCGCTGATATCGAAATATAGGTATTTGATCTTTTAGAAAAATGGATTCAACCATGGTTTTTTAATATCCTTCCAAATAAAACTGCAACAGCTTTACGAGATGTTACTTACCAATTATCAGGCAAAATAGCGAACACAAACTAGAGTTTATATTACTTGTATTAATCGAAATATTGTGCTCATTTTGAGTGTTATTTGTGCAACGTTTCGGTCGAATTGTCCTTCGACCGTCTTCACGCATATTGGTTGTTGTTTTGAAAAGAAAAGTGCAAAGTTATTGGCTCCGTGGATATCTTCGTATTTCTGTGAGTTAATCTCTATTTTATGGTTATTTTTTTCGAATTTATGAAAAAAAAACAAAAACCAAAAAAAAACAAACAAACAAAAAAAAAAGGTTGACACATCAAGGCAACTCTAATAAAGAAATAGCGACAGCTAAGAGAGAATTTACGGAAACCACTAAAAAGCGCATCGAAGCACAAAAACTAGGAACTCGAGACTTCTGGAAAATCTACAACAGTGTAGTAAATAATGGGCAATCAACAATTCCCCCACTAACCAACAATCACGAGGTTGTCTCCTCAGCAACCGACAAGGCTAACATGCTTGCCAGTCGGTTTGCCTCAAACTCCACACTGGACCCTTCCAACCACCCCCTACCTGACTTTCCTATGCGGACAGACGCCACACTAGACGATCTGAAAACCACCCCTGCTCAGGTGCATGCTATCATAAAAAACCTTGACACCTCAAAAGCATGTGGACCCGATCTTATCCCAGCTGTGCTATTAAAAAAGTGCTCAGCCGAAGTAGCTCCAGTTCTCTCCAAACTCTACAACAAATGTCTTAATGAAGCTTGCTTTCCGGGCTGTTGGAAAACTGCTTCTGTTGTACCAGTATTCAAGAATTCTGGTGAAAGGACAGACCCATCAAATTATCGCCCCATTAGCCTCCTTCCACTTTTTGCCAAAATATTTGAGACCATAATTAACCACGCTCTAATCCATCATCTTACAGATGCTAAACTACTGACTGACAAACAATATGGATTTAGACAAGCCCGTTCCACAGCAGACATCCTCACCGTGATCTCTGAACGTATATACCAATCACTGGACAAAGCGGGGGAAGGCAGAGCGGTAGCTCTAGATATATCTAAGGCTTTTGACAGGGTATGGCATGAGGGTCTCCTCAGTAAAATCAGATCATACGGTATCACTGGTAGAATACTTAACATAATTAAATCCTTCTTAGATAAGAGAAAAATCCAGGTAGTCCTCGACGGTCGCACATCTAAACAATATGATATAAATGCGGGAGTGCCCCAGGGTTCTATCCTTGGACCTCTATTGTTCCTGATATTCATAAATGACCTCCCCGACAACATTGCCTCTGAGATGGGTATATATGCTGATGACACTACACTCTATGGCAGACACGACAGGAAGACGAATGAACACATTTCTAAAGAAATGGCAGAAACACTAGAGGAAGACCTCCAATCTGTAGTGGAATGGGGACAAAAGTGGTTGGTCGCGTTCAATGCTGCCAAGACTAAACTAGTTTCATTCAATAATTACAAGAAACCCTCTCTACCACCAATAGCAATGGCCAACGACTCTTTATCTGAGAGTCCATCTTTCAAACTCCTTGGCCTAACGTTCACAGGAAACATGAGTTGGAACAATTACATTGAAGGCATTGCCAGGGCCGCTGCAAGAAAGGTGGGCTCTCTCTACCGTGCTAGAAAACTACTAACACCCGAAAGTATCCTGTACCTCTATAAGGCCACCATTCGCCCATGTATGGAGTATTGCTGCCACATCTGGGCTGGTGCATCTGCTACTAGTCTCTCGCTCCTTGACAAGGTTCAAAAGAGAGTCGCAAATCTGATAGGCCCTGAACTGGCATCTAAGCTTCAGCCTCTGTCCCATCGACGAAATGTTGCATCCCTCTGCCTTTTCTACAAGTATTTTAGTGGTGAATGCTCTGATGAACTGCAATCACTTGTGCCCCCACGATGCGAGCACCCTCGACAAACCCGACAGGCTACTAGATCCCACCCCCACACTGTAGAGATCCCTAGATGTAAAAGATCTTTTTACTCCAATAGTTTCTTCCCCAGAACCGCAAGACTCTGGAATTCCATTCCAGGTCCCTGCTTCCCCAACAGTACTGACGTGCAGAAGTTCAAGTGTAACGTGAACCGACACCTTGCTGCCCAAATCCCTACATAGTACCCCAGTAGTTGTTGCCCCTGATAGTAGCCCCCTACACCAAAGTGGCAATTTGCCTTGTTTGGGGTGAAAATGTAATAAAAAAAAAAAAAAAAAAAAAAAGATTGACAGCGGACTTTATCGCCGAAATTGCTTTTTCTTCTACAATTATAGACTCCCAAATGATTCTAATCTCTAGCCTGCTTAGAAATTTTTCTTTTCATTTATTAGCTTGACGCTCAACCTAGCATCACTGTCAATCATTTTGACCTTATTCGATAAAGTGTGTTCCTTTTTCTTTCCATATGTGGTCAATTTGTCCCGATTTTTCGACCTCTCCCTTTACGGTATTTTTCTAGCCTTACCTTTGGGGGGCGAGAGGTTTCACCTTTGAATAGTTTTCCGTATTTGCATGCTTTCTCATATGCATAGTTTTGCCATAAGACTTTCTATCAGGGATCGACCCGTACTAGGGGGTTCTCAGATCCGAATATGTTCTGATATCATAATAAATTCATATTTAGATTTTTTTCGGACATGCCATTTATATGTGTCAAGTTTTTGAGTATTGTCCTTTGCTCTTTGCCGTCGGTAACGATTCCTTTTGAATTAGAAGCCATGTGTAATTTCAGAAGAGTTTGCGATGGGTAGCTATTCTATACAAGTCCGAGAGATGAAAAAATTTCTCTACAGGTTCTAGACTTATTAATTTTGCAGCCAACAGCAAAAGATCCTCCTCGTGTTGACACGAAAAAATGTGATGGAATGCTAGAAGAAGCAATTCTGGTTTCTGATTGGTTGACACCAGAACGTGGTTCAATTTGATTCGTCAGTTCCTATTGACAGTGTTTATAAATAGAATCTCCCAACTGTCAGGGATCATACCCCATTATATATAAAAAATATTGTAACACCCCCCTCCTTTTTATATATTGGGAAAGTTCATTCAGTTAATGTTCAATTGTGTTAAAAAAATTAATAAGTACACACACACACACACACACACACACAAACACACACACATATATATATATATTAAAATATGTAAAATAAAGTAAGTTACAGCATGTAAAACAAAAACAGAAGTCATTTAGTTCATTTAGATCTTAAAATTTTAACATGTAAAAAGGAAGCAATTTTTAAAATTTTATTCAAATATAAAAGAAAAATATGTGTGTAAAAAAAAGAAAAAAACTGATTTCGTTTTTATCTTGAAAAGGTGAAAAGAAAGCCATTTTTAATTTTAATTATGACTGCTTTAAAATACATTTCTATAAATATACATGCATTATATATATCCGTGGAAAGTATGTAATCTTTGATAAGTAAAATTAAAACAAAGCAAAAGTATTTGGAAAAAAAGATTTTTTTCAAAAAGTGTATTAAAATATGAATTATTTCTTTCTGTAATTATTTTTTTTACTTTTATTTATTGATTTTAGTAAAAGTTCAATTATTTGTTATGCATTATTATGTTAAAAGTGTTAATACAAAAATGGGTTCAGTTTAACGTCTTGCTCAGGATAATTCTTTTAAAATACATATCTGGGCTTGTGAAAAGTTATTTAAAGTCAAATTCCAACAAGTTTAGAGGAAAAACCTTTCAATTTTATTTATGTCGCTGGTTTTGTAAATATATCGACGATATTTTGCTCTGTTGCTCTGTAATTTACAATAATGGTTTTTTTTTTACTTCATTCTTATGATGTGATATTTAATATCTATATGTTTTGTATATTTTGTTCTGATGCTATGTTATTTACAACAATGGATTCCGTTTTTACTTCATTTCTTATGGAGTGATATTTAATATATATATATATATTTTTTTTTTTTACACAGTGATCACCACTTATCAAGGCCCGGAAGCCACTCAGGGATAAGGGTTATTGCAAGTACATTAAGTTAGTGAGGAGATTTGCTGAAGTGTTTACTTAAGGGGGCGGTTCATTAGGAATTTGTTAACATTGGACTTGAAGACATCCAAGTTGTAGTCCGGAGGGAAGCAGGCAGACGGAACAGAGTTCCACAGGCGTGCAGTTCTAAGAAAGAAGCTTTGTTCATGGAATCCGCGTTTTGATTTAGGTACAGATATAGAGGGGGGAATTTTTCACAGTGGATTCAGCTAGACGGGTGTTTTTCGTGAAAGATTGGCGAGGGGGGACCAGAGATTGGAGTTCGGACGAGCATCTGCCATGAAAATAACGATAAAACAAGGACAGGCTCGCAACGTCTCTTCTCTCTCTCTCTCTCTCTCTCTCTCTCTCTCTCTCTCTCTATATATATATATATATATATATATATATATATATAAATAAGATAAAAATTACAATTAAATTTACCAAAATGATCCAAGATGGTAAAATTAAAGTATATTATAAATATTAAAGAATTAATATTTATAAAGTTATCTCAGCCAGATGTAAAAGCTCGATAAAACCAAATAGGAGATAGAGCTTATAATACGAAGTTATATATTTGGATTTTACCGTCACTGGATTATTTATCTTCCACCAGACTATCCATTCATGTGTAATCATCTTTTTCTTCACCATATTCCCTCTGCTTAACATTTTTGGTATCAAGTAAGATCTTTGACTTACTTGTTGTTTCATCAAATACTTTTGCATGCAAAATCCGATCCCGCATTTTGCTAATTCCTACCCTCTAATGAGAAGGAAAATATTTCTTCGAAACTCCGCGGATTAAGGACTATCCACTTATCTAGTGTTTCCTTTTCAGATTAAATATGTTTTTAACTCATTTCAAAGTGTTTTTAACATGTTTTATTAACTGTTTGCTCGTATATATATATATATATATATATATATATATATATATATATATATATATGCTCAGTATTTAGGTGATTTACTGTGTTCTGGACTAATGCTATACTGGGTTGATTATCCAATTAATTACTACGGAAATTTCAATTATGGTTCTAAAAAGTCTTTAAAATAGCTTTTAGGTATAGCGCTTCTTGTGCAGAATGGGCAAGCACTCTGAATTCCGCCTTCTGATTTTTAGAATTTCATGGAATAATAAGAAAACTATTTGCTAGACTAAAACAATATCCGGTTATACTTCATCGTTTCTCGAATGTGAATAAGAAAAAGCCCTCTAGATTTTGGGGACTTGTGGATTTTCTAAATACTAAATGTTGCCCCTTTAGTTCCTTCTAAATAATGAAGAACTTGTTTAGCTCTGTTTAAACTTTTCATTGTTGGTCTTGATAATTTTTGTGATAGCTTTGTTACTGTGTAAAATATGTCAGGTCTCGTAGAAGTTATTAAGTATACAAGGCTTCCTATTATCTCTCGGTATAGTTTATCGTCAATTATTTCAGATTCTGTGTCTGTATTTTTGTTGATATCATTTACAACCTGTGTAGAGTGTTTATTGCATTTTTGTTTTCCAAACTCTAATAGGATTTTATCAATCTACCTCGATTGATTCATTTTAATAATTCATTGTTCATGAGTAAATCATATGCCTAGAAACCATGATATTTTGCCAGGATCGGTCATTTTGAATTATTTATATTTTCTGTTCTTTACGTCGGTTTACATTATGCCATAATTTGATGCGATTACAATGTCATCGACTCATAAACTAAACTCAGCAGTTTATTGCTTTTGTTCAGGGTTCAATGAGGCATTGTTTGAATTGGTTGAATTGTCGTTCAATCATATATAATCATGATATACTGTCTTCCAAATTCGACCGCTCTGTCTCAGAACATACACTAATTTTTATTTTTCATTATGATTCCCTCTGTTTGGGTAATATAAATATCACGGTCTATCGGGGTCTTTAAATAAGCATTTTTACGTTCATTTGATGGATGTTAAGGTTATATTGCGATGCGATTTGCAATAAAATTCTTATTGTTATTAGGTTTATAGTCGGTGAAAACGTAGAAAAATATTCTATACCGTAAATTTGAGAGTATCTCTTAACAAATCTCGAGTTGTATTGTTCAACGCATGACGCTGTAGTCTGTTTTGTAAAGATCTATTGAGAGGTGACATGTTTATCCTTTGGGAGAGGCACTACCGATTAGGTATTATTTTCTGTTAAAGCATCTATTTCGTTTTCTATTGCTATTTTCCATTGGTTACAATGTTCTTAGTTAATAGCTTTTTTGCGTATTATGCATAGAATAGCAATAGTTAACTTGATAATCTTCCATATTGTCGACCACAAAAAATCGGGTCGTCCTCTACTTTTTTTTTGTGTAACGTTATGATGAATTTTCGACTTAAACATCAGCATCATTATCGCTGTCATCACCAAGGTCCTCGTCAACGGTGACTTCATTGTCATCATTTGTTTTATGCATTTAGAGAAATATTACTTCATCCTCATTATATATGATTGGGTTTCGTCTGTGAATTATACACGCCAGATTCTTTTATTTTATTATTCTGGAAAAGTACTAAATGGGCTGGGATGTTTTTTAACGTACCCAAGGAATATACCGCTACCGGTTTTAATATTTTATTTGCTATTTTTATCTAGAAATGCGAGGAAAGTTGAACGAAATAAATGCATTCTGCTTAAATTTGGCTTTTTGGATGTTTTAATTCAATGAGAAGACATCCTGCTATTTCAAAACGTGCCCACCATGAATTTTCCACAGTTCCGTTTTGGTGAGGTGAATTAGTGACCGATTTTACATGTTTGATACGATGATTAATTAATAGAAATTAAAAGCCGTTATTAACGAATTCTGTACCATTGTCAAAGTGGATAAACTTTACTTCACGGAGTGAGCCATGCCAGCTAGATGCTAGCAAGGTATAAGATTTATTCTATAAGAAATAGACCATTATGAAACCGGGTAATAGTCTCCAAAATTCAATACATACCTGAGTTTTTTTCTGCCTATCGTTTTCACGGGACGGTTATAATCACAGTGATAGGATTTTCGTTGCCTTCTTGTCTGGCATTTTGTTTTGTTACCTTGCCGTTGTTCAAACGTCGCACTTTCTGAAGTTTTTTGAAGGTTTTATTTTCATTCTGTCAACCACATTCGGCAACTTTTTGATATCTAGTATATTGCAATGCCCAAGAATCATGGCAGACAGGTTTTGATGAGACGACACTTTTTAAATAATATAGTTTTCCACTTTTTAAAAATCGAGTACAGTTCCATTTTGGGTACACCAGTTTAGATTTATTGGGGCTAACGTTTATATTTGCACCTTGTTTAACGGTGGATTGTACAGATTTATTGGGGCTAACGTTTATATTTGCACCTTGTTTAACGGTGGATTGTACAGATTTATTGGGGCTAACGTTTATATTTGCACCTTGTTTAACGGTAGATTGTACAGATTTATTGGGGCTAACGTTTATATTTGCACCTTGTTTAACGGTGGATTGTACAGATTTATTGGGGCTAACATTTATATTTGCACCTTGTTTAACGGTGGATTGTACAGATTTATTGGGGCTAACGTTTATATTTGCACCTTGTTTAACGGTGGATTGTACAGATTTTGTTTAAATTACGATATAAGAAAAGCGTTTTCAAGAATACAGAAATAAAATTCACCTTTATTGTTCCTTAGCAAATTTAAGCATCAATTTCTTCAAAAGCTCTACAAAGTGACTCTGAGGATTAAAGTTGGGATCCAAATTTATAAAATCCGATTCCTTCGCCATTGCATATGCTATTGCCCCACATTCGGCAAGAAAGTTTTTATTGGTTGTTGAAGCGTTAAACGGACATGAAAATAAAAATGTAATTTCAATAACGGAACGCTCCACATTTTTAATTAAGTCGACTCGGAAATGATTGTATCTATATTGGAAACTCTTGTGATTGGGGCGTTCACAATTTTTGTGAGAATTAATTTCCTAACACGCTTTAGAACTCGGCAGAGTGCTGAAAAAAGGACACTGGAATAAAGCAATCCTTACCTGAGGAGAAGAATTTCACTCTTCAAAGAAGGATTGCGAAAAATATGCCCATTTCTCGCGTCTCTGAGAGTCTGGTAGTTTTCTTGAGGTGTGGAATTGCTTCTCTTCGGAGAAGCTGGTAAAAGGGAACAGATACCATATATTTATGGTAACTGGATGAGTAAAACTCCAATTAACGGAGTTGAATTATCAGTTCCAGGAAAGACGATGTTCGTCTAAAAATTCCTATCATAATAGGGATAAATACTTGGTAAAGAAAAAAAGGGGATGGTGCTCCAAGTATGATATACCTCGAGGCGTGCCCTTGGGGGAGATACTGCTTTTGACGTCCACACCCTGGCAGGGGTTTTGCAAAAAGAAAACGAAAATGTCTGAGTTTTAAAACTGCGCGCGCAGGAAGTTTTCTAGCGGTCCAATCAAAGGCCTGAAAAAGAAACCATGGCATTCAGCGCCTAAACCAATCAGGCTCGCCTTTCCATGTACAATTTCCAACATTATAGCAAATAATGTTCGTCCTTTTTTTAGGAGAAAAATTGTTTTTGGAAACGTTTTATTCAAGGTAAACGCATACTTTAATTTAAAAATATGGATTTTTGAATTTCAGGATGTAGATTCCTTTTTTCTGTGACCATATTCTCAGTAAACTTGTAAGTTCCAAGTGCCACCTTGAATTGACTAAAAGTCATGGGATTTTTTCTGAGTGATCACGGTTGTAAATGGCTTAAAATAACTCGGACACCCTTTAAATGGACCATGGACATTGATAATAGTTGTGGTTAAATAGACACCTTTGTTGTTTACAATGTTCCTTATTGGTTGGTGTTGGTAATAGGGTATATCGTTTTTCCTTTTGAGAATGTCGATTTTTCTTTATTTGGTTGAATTTGAGGGCGGTCGAAGGAAAATCCGACCGAAACCTTGCACTAATAACAGTCAAGGTAAGAACAATAGTCCGACGAATACAACAACGAATAACAATTAGCCCTTATCTGAAAAATGTAAAACTTTAATGTCAAATAATTTAAAAAATGGAAAAGACATTAAACGCTTCACCAAAAACTAGCAAAAATAACCAACCACCTAACATTTCTATGAATAAACACCAAATACAATCCCAAATCTCACACACCCTCACGCCTTTCCTGGAAATGATATCCCTGACTGACGACAAGACTCGCATCCAATATTACATGTAGCTTTCCTATAATTTGTTTTTAAAAGTCAAATCCTGCTTTGTATAATTTAGCGGTTCGTGTTCTCGACGTACCTAACACCTCATGTTTTTTTTTTCATTTAAATTACATAAGCAGGGAATAATCATAGCCTGATTGATAACCAAATCAAGGTTAGAGCCAATGACAAAGAAAAGATTATATGAATAACACCAATATTAACTTGATGGAGATGGACAGAAAAGCAATTATCATAGATGCTCTATTGTAAGGCATCACATATTTTCTTCTCCGTTTTTGTATTGCGTGATATTAAAATATAGCGTCAAAATTCGATAGCAAGAAGATTGCATCTTCCGGCAGCTGCACAAATGTGCTTCCCTCGTGGGCTTAATTTGATGCGAATGATCAAATCCAGCTTCGATTTAATCACACACAAATACTCGCCTTCACACTTTTTCTTAGACATCCGCACTCGCACCTATGCTGATCAGAAAAAGTAAATGAATAACAATGTCCAGTAACAAGGTTATGTCGGCAGGATTACGCAGATGGATGAATCCGAGATTAAACAGAACAATGATATATCGGTCCCAACACACGACTCCTTATATATATATATATATATATATATATATATATATATATATATATATATATATATATATATATATATAAGGCAAAACTTTGTTGAAATTCAAAGACTTACATTTTTTTCTTTTTGTATCTTTTGTTTATTTCATCCTGGATTTCTTCATTACAGCCGTAAATGCGATGGCAATTTCATGATTTTATGTCTCCATAAAAATCTCCTGTCCTGATCCAACTCGTCAGTATATATATATATATATATATATATATATATATATATATATATATATATATATATATATATAATTTGAGGTTACTATTTTCCAAAGGAAAGGTAACCAGTGAAATATAACGAGGTTCATACAAGAGTGCTCAATACAAAAGTAGAGCAGGTTACATTTGTCTTTGCAGTAGTTTGTTGCTACACAGTCATGAGCATCAGTCTATTAGGATTTACTAACTAGAGACCTCATCAGGCAACAACCCTTATTTCCGAAAACGGAATTCTAAACGAAAGAGAAATTAATATTGGGGAGGTCCAAAAATAACCGATTTTGTTTAAGTAAGATAAAGCAGAGCTATTAAATGATGCCACCTTCTCTTCTACTTCTCTTAGTCCCTCTTCCTCATTCCATCTCTCCCTACCACCTTTATTCCTTTCTCTTTTTTACGCCTCTAACCCCCCTTCCCTCTCTTCAACCGTTCACTGGAAGCCCAGACAACATTCAACAAACCCGAGTAAATTCGTAACCTCTTCTCAGATATAAGCATATTAAATTGAAATAAACTTAAAAAAAAAGAGAATTTTATGACACATTAACCCTTGAAGGTCTCAGACGAGCAGCCTCTCGCTTGTAAAAGATAACATCTGTATAGCCCTAGTTTTAGAACCAAATCCCCTCAACCCACAAACTCTAGTCCCTAACACCAACACGAAAATGAACTGATAAATAAGTAAATAAACAGATACGAGAATAAATAAACTAATAAATTCGCACCCAATTCAACCCTGTTCTTCACACTCATGATAAAAAAGCCTTCTTTTGCCGAGGATAAATTTTCGCTCTTCATTTAGAATTCCGTTTTCGAAAATAAGGGTTGTTGCCTGATGAGGTCTCTAGTTAGTAAATACTAGTAGACCGAAACATGCTCATGACTGTGTAGCAACAAACTACTGGTTATGTAAAGACAAATATATATATATATATATATATATATATATATATATATATATGTGCGCGTGTGTGTGTGTGTGCGAATGTGTGTGTGGGTTAGTGTTAGGTATGGGTGTGGGTGTGGGTGTATGTATATCATACACTATGGCGAGTAAGAAGCACAGGACCGTCTCTGCCTCATTCCAGAGATAGCGGAAATTTCGATTAGAATTTACGGGTAGAATTATAGCTACGTGTCCAGAAAGTTGAATCATGAATGAAAGTCCTACGTGAGGCGTAGCTAGGAAGTGTTGTCTCATCGGCTATCTGACAAACTTATTAAGCATTATCTTCAAGATGCCTTTGTCTTTGATATGTGGTGATTGTTCAGGAATCAAACATTTATCTTAGCATCAATTTATTTATTAATACATACTCGAATTTTCATTAATTTACTGATCCTGGGTATTTTATTGATAAGAATTATTTGTTTTTAGATTAAAAATAAATAAGTTAGACTTTCATAAAATTTATCAAATTTAAAAAAAGAATAATGAAATTTACATTTTACATTTTACTCTAATATTAAGCTCTCACGTATGGAGCAATGTTGAAGCAAATGTTAAAAAAGTATATTTAATGAAATAGAATATATGTATATTTATATATACTAGCATAGATACCCAGCGTTGCCAGGGTCGACATTATGTTCGGTTTGGACACACATGCTGTACTAAGAATGTTGAACAGTTTTCATTATTATATATCAACTGTATCGTTACCCCACCAAAAAATTTCAAAAATAAAAGAACGAATGAAAACACGAAAATGTGACCTCCCTGCCCCCCGAAAAAAAGAAGTACGTGACAAACTCTCCACCAGGTATTTCGGCAGAAGGGGTACGAAGAGAAGCTATTCTCCGGATATTGAGCACCTTTTTATGACTATATTCCAATTTAAGCGAATTTCTTTTATGCTACCTCAGTCTAGAAAGATATGTTTTTACGGTCTGTTGCAACAAAGACAAACTGTAAATAATTCAGTTTCAAAAATACCAAAGTAGAATTTGTGTTAAACGAATGTTTATGTTATAAAATGATGAGTTATGACTTATTGCGTTATTAAAAGAAAAAAAAATAGTTATGATGTCAAAAAAAAAAGTTTTTGTTTTAAATAAAGAATTGTAGTTGACTTGAATTGTTTGTTTATTTTAAAATAAACATTCACTGGACCACAACGTTAATTGCGAAACCACGGAAATTATTTGATTTGAACTAATCCCAAAAATAATGCTTGAAAGTTTTTAGTTGTAATATCTCCTGAAAAAGAAAACAAAAACAAAAAGACCAACGTTCGTGCCCAAGGGAAATAACTCAAACTGATTCATAAAAATCGATGTCGGTAAAAATAAATTAAATTAAATATATTATCAATATAAATCAAATTTAAATAATAAACTTAAATGGAATACTTAAAATAATTCTGTCACTATATATACAATAACTAATACATCGCTATTTAATAAAGTCGATTTTCGTTAATGCAATATGCAAATGACGTCACCTCTTTAATCTTATATTTTGCAATAATCATAGGATATATAGGAATGATAAATATGATAAAGTAATGGATTCTTTGTATATATAAATCAACTTGTGAATAAACAAACAAACAGACCGAATTATGAATATATATATATATATATATATATATATATATATATATATATATATATATACTAGTAAAAGTACCCGTCGTTGACTGGGTTCAAAAACAGCCTACAGAAAATTGACTGATTTATGAAAGTATGATAGGTTTTGAAAAGAAAGGGTTGTAAAGAGATAACTTCGAATTTGGGGGTATCAAAACCAAAGCAAAATATGATGAAAGTAAAAATAAAATAGATAAACCCCATAATTTATTATACCATACCTGTTCACACTGAAACACTTATCACAATATTCTGTGGATCTATATTAAAAAACCTTGTTAAACTTTGTAACATATCTCCATTCTATGGCGGTCAGGCGCGAACGAACACGTCATAATTTTATATAATATAGAATTTTTAAACAAAGAATTCATTGTTTGAAACGAGGAATATAAGAAAATGTAAGGTTATTTCCTTAATCCATGGATTTTCAATGCATGGCTCACATCTTCAGAGATAATGTCTTGAGCAAAATAATCATTATGAATAATCATAAGTCTTGCTATTTAGCACATTGATTGAAAATTAGAGTTAAAAAATTTATTTAGGCGAACATAGATAAGGTCATGAATTTAAGTCGATCCACCGCAAGAATTGGATTAATAAAATAAAAAATAAAAAAATTGAATTTTGAGATGCACGATTATAATGGTGTCCCGGGAAGAAAGATGAAGATTATTTTTATATTTCATACTGGTTAATAATTTCAATGAAAATATACAAATTTTTAAAAATTCTAATATTTCTATATTTTTACTTCGCAAGGTTTAATGATAAACCCTACAATTCTTACTTTGCTCTATCTTGTATATTGAGCTATTTCTCTCAACAATATTTTATAAGTCTGTCAACTACAATATTACTTAATCTGTGATTTAACTAATCTCATTGTTCGTATATATATATATATATATATATATTCAAGCAAATATTAAATGCAACGGATACACTTTGCTTTATGATTCTTTTTTTTTAATTTGTCGATTTTCCGTATAATCTTTTTTATATCAAAATCAAAAATATTAAAAAAGTTCCATAGTTATTGCGTTCACGAGCGCTTTTGATTCGTCCACGAGTCATCCTCAGGTGTTGAAGTAAAAGTGCGAAGGAGAGAAAATGAGAATTAAAAGCGAAAACTAAAATACACAGTAAACGGCCGGCGATAAGTTAAAATATATAGAGTCGATGAAAATTCGATTAGAAATATAGATCGATTAAAAATTCGAGCATTAAAATTAGCAAGTTCATGGGCACCGTTAACAAAATCCGTCCAATATGAACTACGCAAAACATTTTAAAACATTACTGCTTTTCTCGAATGCAATGTCATTTGTAGAGGGTTGAATGACTCTAATATATGACGCTTCAAGAATTTTTATTCTTTTAATATTATATTCATACAACAACAACCGGCGAATAACCATGCATCTAAATAATATTAGTTCTATATATAAACATTTGATAAAAAAAAACTTAACTGTCCCCTTTGCAATCTTAGACAGGTCATTGTTAACAACATAAAAATTATACAACATGAAACTTATATATTGTTCTAGTTTAATTCAGGGTTTTTTTGTTATTTATATTATAAGTAAATCATGGGATAATATTAAGGTTGCTAAGAATATGCACTTTGTAAAATGCCTGAAGTTTGTAGAAGTTTCATGTCTTTTATTAAGTAACTTATCTCTATCTTTAGATCTTGTGATGAATAATTTTTCAGTAAGACATAAGAAACATGTGAGTGATATGAAGTACATGTTTTAGCTTTTTTCAGGGTATTCCATTATACGGTTATTGTTAAATTTTTTTAATAAGTTCTTTATAGTATACTGAAAGTGACGTTTTCATTTTTCAAATAGACTTTTGTGTCCTATGAACCGTTCCTTGAACGTATTCCCTGCCATACCAATAAAATATTTACTAGTATTTACGTGTTCTTTCGTAGAGTTCTTTGCATAAAGCATAACGATTTTAAATTGTAAGTTATCCTTATGCATGTACAATGAAGTTTTACCTGGGATTTAAGTTATAATGTTTTTTATAGATTGAAATCAATTAACACCTTTTCAAAAATTGGCGTCTTCATGTGTTTTTCAAACATGGAAAAGTTATATTTTATTTTGTTACCCCCGTCAACAATTTGCATCACTCTATTCAACAATGATAACATCTAAGCGTTATAGTGTATTAAGATTATTCGTAGACATTTTTGTTGACGACACTGCCATCTATGGCAACACTTCAAATGACTAAGATCTCTCTTATTCTCTCTTCTCTTATAGTGAGTATGTGGTACAATGGAAAAGACGTGGCTCTTTACTTTTAATGCATCCAAAACTAAACTTCTATCTTTACATAATCAACACTCTGTTCCCCATCTTGAATCAACTGAAATGAATGGCTTTCGTCTTAGGGAGGCTCCATGCTTTGACAAGCTTCTAGATCCTAACTTTAGTAGTTCTTGATCTTAAATAGAACAGATGCATCAAATCCGTTGCCAAGGTTACTGGAAAATGGTGGTATCATTTAACTTCCCCAGCAGATATCTCACTGCTGGTGCAATTCCCTATCTGTATAAGAACCAAATACGTCCAAGGATAGAGCACTATTGCTACATCTGAGCAGGAGCTGCTAGAAGTATCTTATCTTGCCTTGACTGAGTAGGGGATGCCATTTTTTCTTCTCTGCATCCTCTTTTCCACACGCAAGACGTTGCGAGCCTGTCTCTACTTTATCGTTATTTTCTTGGCAAGTGCTTGTCTGAGCTCTAATCTATGGTCACCCTTAAAAATGTTCACGAAGTTTTCCCAGAAAATTCGTTCTGTTACTTTTTTACTCATATCATGATTAATGTTTGTGCAAAATTAAAACAAAATTCCAAGGCGTAGTAATTGAGAAAAGTGCGGATACACGAACGGACGAACGGACGAACGGACAAGGGTGAATTTACAGGTACATTCTCCTTTTGTCGGGGGACCAAAAAGCCAGAGCAGAAAAGAAGGTACAATCTCGCATACCCAAAATGGCCGAATGATATTACATCAGATAATTAGCAATAAACTAGCCCTTTATTAAAGGCAAATGATAAAGCCCGGAAGGAGCGGCTTCCCAGAACTACATAGAAGTATACGTCTACCCAATAGCGAAAGTCCAACGGCTATCCAAACGGCCCAGACTATGACGTACTGATTGACGAGAACATCTACTCGACTAGTATGCTTGTTATTTAAAGAGACTTAGCACGATGACGATAGGAAGCGAGCAATGTTTATTCGCTGACAAAGTATAATCGTGCCGACCGTGGGGGGACCTACTTTATCTTTACGCTAGCGTTCTGCATATCTGTTTAGTTAGATGGATGAATAACAAACAGACGTACGCGGATAAATACATCAACTTTCCGTCCTCGTTGTCAGTGCTGAAATGTGTATTGATTTTTTATGCGATGTTTCAATTTAGTCTGCATGAAGATTTGCATTAGACTAATCTATACGCACTACTTAAGTGAAAAAAATTCCAATAAATATTTTTGGCTGAGTAGTTTTAGTTTCATTGAGTTCATTTATTTTTCTAATAACAAGTTCTAACAAATATATAATTTTTCCAGTCAGACGATATTTAATGCGTTTTTTGAGATTGCACCAAAGAATCTTTTCGTTAAAAATTCTACTGTAAATAATTAAAAAAAAAACGTTGATGGAATGTATAAAATACCCAGAAAAATCTTCCGGTAAAATTATTTAAACATTCCTAATAATGTAAAGTGGTAGGACCCGTTGAAATTCAATGGTTATTCATTTTTTTATTATGAAATGGCGGACAATTAAAGTATAATTTATTCGCTTTTAATCTAAAAAATTAACAACTTTTGAGATAAAATAATACAATATCAGAGAACTAATGAAAATTTCAATATATTTCGATATTTGTATGTGTGTTTAGCCGATAAACTCTTAAACTACTGGTCCCATAACATAAAAATTAATAGGAAATAGTAACCACACACCAAATACGGTTTATACCGAGTAACATTTATGTTTGGTTTGAGGAAATATAAATACATTGCAGAAATATGTCTGTAAGTTGAAATGTTCATGCCCGACCGAACGTTGCTAAACCAACCGTGCAGGAGTTGAACGAAATGCACTAGAAACTCTGCCTCATCCGCCATACTCTCCAGATCTCTCACCTACCAAGTACTACTTTTTCAAGCATCTCGATAACATTCTGCATGAGAAGTGTTTAAAAACCTAAAAATCTAAGCGATATCAAAAACGCCTTCTGCGACTTTATCGCCACCAGAACGCAAGATTTTTTTTACGTTACTACCACAAATGCACTTGTTTTGCGTTGAAAAAGTTTATTGATTCTGATCGTGATTATTTCGACTAATAAATTCATGATTGAAGCGAGATATGTGCATCTGAATTTAAAAGTTAAAAACTGCAAGAACTTTCTTGTCAATCTGATACTTTATGTTTGAATATCAGAGTGGACTCTCCTGTTTTAAAAAAGAGATCTTTCTCTGCAATGAATCCGTGCAAATCAATAACCACTCCAAAACAATTTAGGCTCAGAAATTTAAATTTGAATATTTTATTGCCCTACCTCATATCTAAGTTGTTGCTTATGAATCTAGCACCTACCTCAGTAATCCCTTCATTTTTAGCGGAGATATAACTTGTTTAGAGTAGAGTAAGTGTAAATAGGAAGACTGGTCACGTTTTAGTTTTATAGGCTGAAATATGGTAATCACATGGTGCGAAATTAGGAGAATAAGGAGAGTGGAAATAATTTGCCAGACGTATAGTCAGACTTCAATGAATATGTATTTTGATGGGTAATCAATCTTTTATGATTTGTAAAAGTTTTACGGTTCTGATATTTTGAGATGAGGATTGTTTCTTTGTACTATTTGATTTTTTCGGACTACTATCTTCATCTAGAGTGTTATTTTTCACAGCGTTTCGATCGATGTAACCTCCGATCTTCTTCAGTTGTATCTTTTCAAATTTGGAAATGCTTTTGTCGAACTCGGCAATTTACACTGAACTTCGAACGAAACCCTTCCTGTGGCGTAATGTATAAAGTACCTGGTGATATTCAGTTGTAAATATTACACTATTCTGGATGGTAAACGTTTTATCCTTAATTTTTTTTATTACATTTTCACTCCAAACAAGGCACATTGCCACTTTGATATAGCGGGCTACTATTAGGGACACGGGGGTACTAGGAAGGGAGTTGGGCAGCAAGATGTCGGTTCACGTTACACTTGAACTTCTGCATGTCAGTACAGTCGGGGAAGCAGGAACCTGGAAAGGGATTCCAAAGTCTAGCGGTTCTGGGGAATAAACTACTGGAGTAGAAGGCTCTCTTGCATCTGGGGATCTCAACTGTGAAGGGGTGGGATTTTGCTGCTTGTCAGGTTTGTCGGGAGTATTTACGTAGAGGGGATACAAATGCTTGCAGTTCGTCGGAACATTCACCGTTAAATTACTTGTAGAATATGCAGAGGGATGCTACATTTCATCGATGGGACAGAGGCTGAAGCTTGGATGACAGTTCAGGACCTATTAGGTTGGCGACTCTCTTTTGAACCTTGTCTAGGAGTGAGAGACTAGTAGCAGATGCACCGGCCCAAATATGACAACAATACTCCACACATGGGTGAATGGTGGTCTTATAGAGGTAAGGATACTTTCGGGCGTTAGTAGCTTTCGAGCACAGTAGAAAGAACCTACCTTTTCGCAGCGGTCCTGGCAATGCTTTCAATGTAATTGTCCCAACCCATGTTTCCTTTAGATGTTAGGCCGAGGAGTTTAAAAGATGTGCTTTCAGATAAGGAGTCTTTGGCCATTGCTATCGCTAGTAGAGAACGTTTCTTGTAATTATTGAAGGAAACGAGTTTAGTCTTGGCAGCATTGAATGCGACCATCCATTTGTGTCCCCATTCCACTACAGATTGGAGGTCATCCTCTAGTGTTTCTGCCATTTCTTTATATATGTGTTCATTTGTTTTCCTGTTGTGCTTGTTATAGAATGTGTTGTCATCAGCATACATACCCATCTCACAGACGATTTTGCCAGGGAGGTAATTTATGAATATTAGGAATAATAGAGGTCCACGGATATACCCCTGAGGCACCCTCGCATTTATATCGTATTGTTTAGATGTACGACCATCGAGGACAACCTGGATTTTTCTCTTATCTAAGAAGGATTTAATTATGTTAAGTGTTCTTCCAGTGATACTGTATGATCTGGTTTTTCTGAGAAGACCTTCATGCCATACCCTGTCAGAAGCCTTAGATATATCTAGAGCTGCCGCTCTACCCTCCCCTACTTTGTCAAGTGAATGGTATATACGCTCGGAGATTACAGTTAGAATGTCTGCTGTGGAACGGGCTTACCTAAATCCGTATTGTTGGTCGGTCAGAAGTTTAGCATCTGTAAGGTGATGGACTAGAGCTTGGTTAATTATGAACTCAAATATTTTGGCAAAAAAGTGGAAGGAGGCTAATGGGGCAGTAATTTACTGGGTCAGGTCTTTCGCCAGAATTCTTGACAGGAAAACAAGATTCATTATGGCATTTGTTGTTAAGTTTGGACAGGATTGGAGCTACTTCGGCGAATCACTTTTTTAATAGCACAACCGCGATGAGATCAGGTTCACATGCTTTTGCAGTCTCAAGATTTCTTATGATAGCATGCACCTGAGAAGGGGTGATTTTCAGATCGTCTAGTGTAGCGTCTGTCCGAAAAGGAACGTCTGGGAGGGGTGATAAGCAGGGTCCAGTGTGGAGTTGGATGCAAACCGTCTGGCAAGCATGTTAGCCTTCTCAGTTGCTGAGCAAACAACCTCATGATTTTTGGATAGTGGGGAATTGTTGATTGCCCATTATTTACTACACTGTTGTAGATTTTCCAGAAGTCACGGGTTGTTAACTTCTGTGCTTCGATGCGTTTTTTAGTGGTTTCAGTAAATTCTCTCTTAGCTGTCGCTATTGCTTTCTTACAGTTACGTCTGGCTTCTATATATTTCTTCCTGTTTGAACTGGACGTATGTCGGTTAAATATGCGGTACGCATGCTGCCTTTGCGCGATGGCAGCTGCACATGTGGAGGTAGACCATTGGGGAGAGTGGGGCTTGCTATAAAATTTCCGCGTGGGAACCTGTGCTTCAATTGCTGTTTTGAACCATTCAGTTGTCTCATTTACGCACTGTTCAGCAGGAAGTGAAAATATATTTCGCAATGGGGCGTCTCTCTGGAGATCCCCGATGGGTTCCCAGTCAGCCTTTTTATAATATCTCGTTATTTTGAGCAATGGCTCTTCTCTTTTGGCTCTAGAGTTTAGGGCGATTTCAACTATTATCACTACATGATCAGCATTCCCAAATGGACTGTGGGCGTTCGTAACACAACCACCAGGAACTGTGGCCAGAAACAGATCTAGAAGTGATGCGTGTTTTTCTTGGTAGTCAGGGAAACGGGTTGGAAACGTAACCATCTGTGATAGGGAATGAGATATAGAGAAGCTATGTGTTGTGGTACCAGCTGCGTCTGTGTAAGTAGAAAATCCAAGCCAGTTGCTGTGGTGGACATTGAAGTCACCAAATACATGTACTTGTGCGCTAGTCTCGAGGGAAAGCGCTGTATCTATGCTGTCAGAGACTTTGTTTATTAGGGTACAGTCCTGGGTCGAGGGAGAGCGGTAGAGAAAATAAAAGTAACTGATATTATGTTGCATGTTAAGTCTAAAGCACATAAAGGATTGATCGTCCGATTCTAGTTTTGTTTCTCTACTAAAGGGGAGGGTATTTCGAATATAGACTCCAAGCCCGTGCGTATGTCTGTCAGAGTCCTTATGGCAGAGTGAGAGGTATCGGGGAATGTTAAAGTAGTTAGAGGGGATGGAGGAGTGTAGGTTAGTCTGACTTAGTGCAAAGATATCCGGGGTGTTTGTTAGGAGAAATGCTTCAGCATCATTTAAATTAGTTCTAAGCCATGGATGTTAGTAAATGCAAGCATTAAGGGAGGAAGCAATTTGGTTTTGTTTGAGTTTTATTCTTGTTTAAGCGTCATTTTAGATTGTACTGTCATTTTCTTTAAGAATTTCAGTTTAGGTAAGAAGTGCTGAACAAGTGTTTATGCAGAACACCAGGCATGCAACACAAGTAGACCATCAGCTGACCTTTCATCTACTAGGAAAGTGACCTCAGGAAACCCCACCGGAGATGAGTGCAGGGTCCCTTTCCATGCGCGACATTGCACTAAAAACATCCCGATATTATTTAACTGTTGATGGAGAAGCCATTCTAAGCGCTACCAAAGAGTTAGGCCTCCTACACTACCAATCGGGAACAGCAGCCAGGAACTGTCAATCCTGTACCCTCAACCCATCAGACGATGGTCAACACAATCCACTTGCACTGGCATTATGGCGTTCAAGCACTTAAAAGTGCCCAGTTTAGAGGGGGATGGGATGTGTCGGGAGAGGGGGAAAACGGCGTTCATTTCCTAGTCAGGAAACAAGATCGACCACTGAGTGTTTCTGTCGAATCCCTGTGCTTCGACCTCTACGTCTGGCTAATAGGCAAAGAAGGAGTATGGAAGCCGGACGATCGACAGTGCCTATCTACTCCTTGTTTAGGTTTGCAGACCAGTAATTTGTTTGAGTCACCAGCTCTAGGAAGGATGGCATCCAAGACTGGAGGGGCCTCCCTCCCCTTATGTTTAGCTACAGAATTTTCCTTCTCCTAAACGGATGACCTGGGAAGATCTACAGGTCCATCAGGACCGGGAGAGTTTGCCCCGCGCCTGGGTCCTAATCCAGGTATTTGTGGGTAGTTAATGTTACTGGGTTAGTATGTAAATGTTATATATCTACTGAAAAATTACACTCCTCAAAGTGATTAACAAACATTGCTATTACATTGCTACTGGAGGAGGGGGTGAGTAAAAGTTCATGCAGTGGAAGCAGCTATATTTGCAACAGGTTTGTTGGAAGGAGTTAAGATATGGTTTAATTTTTTTCCTTTAAATTTAGAAATTGAAAATTTTATTTATTTATATGTTGGCTTAGGAATAGGATAACGCGTTACAGAATGGCTTGATATTAAGATTTAATTAGAAAGGTGTTTGCCCAAGTTTTGGGTATTTTAGAGGCCATGAGTGTTAAGTGCCGTATCTATGCTGTCAGATACAAGTAACGTTATTTTTGATATGGTGTACAATACAGTACAGGTATAAATTGGAAGTAAAAGTATAAGCTATGTCGTGTTCAGTATGTATAATAAAGTAAATAGATATATGGGCAGATTTTCAGCAGATGCGAATACATGGAGATTGTAAGTTTTAAATATGTTTCCACTTCTAATGGGGAAATCTTCAGCTTTCGTTTAAAAATCATGAAGTTGTATTTTGCATTACAGAATATCGGTTCAGTTTTTGTATTTATCATTGCAAAACTAAGGAAGAGACAGCTATTGTTATGTAATATAGATAGCTGTAAATCTAAGTAAAAACTATAGCTAGTAAGTATATACCTGGGTAAGAATAAAATAATACTTGGCGGTAGAAATGTGTAGATGTGACCTCCAATCGGTCAGCGTGCGAAGGTTAAGGGCCGAAAGCTAAGGACCCACCTCCACGGCATGTATAATGTATGAGTGTTAGTAGCAGCTAGGGGAGTAGAGTAGACTGTTAGTTTTTAGGAAAGGATTAACTGAAATGAATGGCTCTCGTCTAGGGGAGGCCTCATGTTTTGACAAGCTTCTGGGTTTGACCTTTACTCCCGATCTGAAATGGAACACGTACATCAAGTCTGTTGCCAAGGTCGCTTCTACCGCTCCCGAAGATATCTCACTAATGATGCAATTCTCTATCTGTATAAAAGCCAAGTACGTTCAAGGATGGAGTACTGCTGCCACATCTGGGCAGGAGCTGCTAAAAACAGCCTATCCTGCCTTGACAGAGTACAAAATAGACTTCGTGGTTTAGTAGGGGATGCCCTTTTCTCTTCCCTGCAACCTCTCTCCCACAGAAGAGACGTTGCGAGCCTGTCGTTGTTTTATCGTTATTTCCATGGCAAGTACTCGTCTGAGCTCCAATCTCTGGTACCCCCTCGCCAATCTTTCACGAAAAACACTTGTCTAGCTGAAATCACTGTCAATAATTGTACCCACTCTTTATCCGTGCCTAAATCAAAACGTAGATTCCATGAACAAAGATTCTTTCTTAGAACTGCACGCCTGTGGAACTCTCTGCCGCTTGCCTGTTTCCCTTCCGACTTCAACATGGATGTCTTCAAGTCCAACACAAACAAATTCCTGATGAACCGCCTCCTTAAGTTATGACACTTTATCAAATCCCCAATACTAACTATTACTACGATACTATTCCATTGATTACTGTACACACAATAACCTTTATCCCCGAGTGGTGACCCCATGTAAAAAAAAACTTACAGAATACAGTAGAATTAATTCTTAGAATTTATAGTCAAGTAAACTTTAGTTTTATTTAACATGCAAATCAGGAAATGGCAGTAGTCTTGGAGGAAAATAATATATTGGATAAACGTAGCACGCAAGAGATGGGTGTTTGTACCGTAATGAGAAACTATTAGTACATGGCGCGTCGGAAAGACAGTCAATTTGGCCAGGCACAAAGCATTTTGTATCTATTCAGATATACTCATAGTGACGTATCTAAGATCACTGTATATTTCAGGTACAGATATAATTGAAAGTGGTTTGTTATAGATAGCAAGGAAGCCACATTTTCAGTACAAGCGAGTTTATAGTAATTGTAGATATTAAGTTTATTACTTAAATAAAGTCGTAACTTCTAATGTAGGAAAAAATAAGTCCAGGTTTCTAAAACTTCTGGGATTTGCTTTGCATAGGCTTTTTTTCGCTAGTTTACTTGGAATATAAGAATGAAACAGTGTCTATAACGAGGGAGGATAACGAACTTCAATTTATTGAGATTTTCGGACTGACTTCCTCATCTTGGTTGTTATAGTCATAACGTTTCGGCCGTTTTGCCCTCCGGCCTTCATCAGGTGTTTTGTATCGAACTGGGGAATCGTTTGTTAGGAGTCTCGAACCCAACCCTTTATTATTATTACGGGGGTACCGTGTTCGCACTCCAGCTAGACAATTACTAACGAACTTCAACTTTAGTCAAGATAAGGTTTGCAAAAAAAAAAAAAAAAAAAAGACGATAAATAAATACAAATAAAACAAAACCAAAGAAAAACAGAAATAAACGAACATGTATACATTTCTTAGAAGATGAATTAAAAAAATAGTACTTAACGTTTGTTTAGGCACCCGGGACGCCAGCCGGTTTGGCATGGCCGAAAAAGAATTTGGCCATATTTTTGGACGTGGATATTATGTACCCGTGTATCATCTGTTTATAGAAAATATTCTTCGTTACGCTGTTAATTTTATTTACTTTTTTTTGGATAAAGTCGTATCTTCTTCTAATGCAGGCGACATGAGGTTCAATCCTTAATTCGGACAAAATAATTGCGAATTACTTAGGGCTGCTACCCGGTTATGGCTGACGAAACGAGAACATGATACACCAGTAGATTAAATAAAGGGTTCGTTCGAAATTCTGTGCATATTCCCGAGTTCGAAAGAATGTTTCCCAGAGTTCGACAGAAAGATTCCCGAGTTCGCCAGAAAGATTACCGAGTTCGACAAAATACACCTGAAGAAAGTCGAGGTTTACATCGACCGAAAAGTTGTGAAAATGATGTTCAGGATAAGAACTGTAGTCCAAAAAATAAAACGTAGAACGAGTAGATCGATTTATATTCAAAGTAGATAATGATTTTCTATGGTAATCGATGGTCTCTATCGATATCGGATCATGTGCATGTAATTGGGGAATTTAGCCAACATTCCAAGGTGTCAATACCGTTGAAATCCTGAAAGTATTGAATTAAGCGTCTCTGCACATTATTCCATTCTAAAATTAATTCGATGGAATGTGAAGAACTGGAAATCATTATTAATTACATCAGACTGACCTTATCGGCGCGCATCTGTAAGCTCAAATAGCCTTTACATTGCAACATATCTTCTGCAATTCATTTCATTTAGCGAATCCAAACAACGCGTATGAATATTCACGAATGGTCTTCTAAAAATGTTGCAATGTTCAAATGCGATTCAGCGTCACGAAAAGTGTTCAGTGTTTTACCGATTTGCATAATTCATGCGAAGAAATAAAGAAAAAAAATCTAATAATAAAAAAAGTTGGTTATCGTTTCTATTCCTTAAAGTTTTGCCATTGAAACAGTTTCCTGAGAACAGAAAAGTCATAATTATCATCGGACGTGCAATCTTCAATGCACGAAGATAAAATGGTAACAATAAACGCACGGCTCTTATACTCACATATATATGCACCAATATACACTCATATACGCACAACTATACACATATATCCGCACAACTATACACATATATACGCACAACTATACACACATATACGCACAACTATACGCACATATGTGCACAACTATACAAACATATACGCACAACTATACACACATATACGCACAACTATAGACATATATACGCACAACTATACATATATATACACACAATTATACACACATATACACACAACTATACACATATATACGCACAATTATACACACATATACGCAAAACTAGACACATATATACACACAACTATACACACATATACACACAACTATACACACACCTGCGCACAACTATACAAACATATACGCACAACTATACACACATATACGAACAACTATACAAACATATACGCACAACTATACACATATATACGCACAACTATACACATATCTACGCACAACTATACACACATATACGCACAACTATACACACATATACGCACAACTATACACATATGTACGCACAACTATACACACATATACGAACAACTATACACATATACGCACAACTATACACATATGTACGCACAACTATACACATATATATGCCCAACTATACACATATATACGCAAAACTATACACACATGTGCGCACAACTATACACACATATACACACAACTATACACACATATACGCACAAATATTCCCACATATACGAACATCTATCACATATATACGCACAACTATACACATATATACGCACAACTATAAACACATATACGCACAACTATAAACACATATACGAACAACTATACACATATATACTCACAACTATACACATATATACGCACAACTATTCTCATATATACGCACATCTATACACATATATACGCACAACTATAAACACATATACGCACAACTATCCACACATATATGCTCAAATATACACACATATGCGCACAACTATACACACAGATACGCACAACTATACACAGATATTCGTACAACTATACACACATATACTCTAGTATTATATTAGCGTGTCGTAGGAACACCAGATAATCATGAACGATTATCCATGTATTAATATCGTAGTTCTTCTAACGTATTACGTATTACAGTTTACAGATTATGAATTATCCGATAAAGAAACCATATTCATTAAAGAAGAGGACAAAATGTGATAACATATTACGAACATTAAAGTAGTCAACCACCTCGGCAGAAATAACCTTCCTAGTGACACGCAATTTGGTTTCCGCTCTGCAAGATTTACAGTAGATGTGCTAACGGTTATATCTCATAGGATTAGCGATTCTCTCGGCAAAGGCTTCCTTTCTAGGGAAACTGCTCTTAGCATATCAAAGGCCTTCAATAAGGTATGGCATAAAGGCCTACTTCACAAGGTTTCTAGCTACGGTATAACTGGAAATGTTTTCTCAATCATTAAATCATTTCTCTCTGATAGGCTTATAAGAGTAGTGGTTGATGGACAAAATCCAGAGGCCCTCAGGGGCCCATCCTGGCCCGCCTCTCTTCCTGATATTCATCAATGATCTCCCAAAACACATACTTAAATCATTCGTTGACATCTATGCTGATGACACGACCATCTACCGCAAAAGGCCGTAAATGACAAAGTTCTCTGAGTCTCTCACCTCTGATCTCGAGCGCGTGGTACAGTCGAGGAAGAGGTGGCTGGTTACCTTTAATGCATCTAAAACCAAGCTCCTATCTTTACATCATCAACGCTCTGATCCCCATCTGGCATCAATTAAAATGGATGGCTCTTGCCTAGGGGAGGCCTCATGTTTTGACAAGCTTCTGGGCTTGACCTTACTCCTGATCTGAAATGGAACACGTACATCAAAGTCGCTGGAAAAATGGTGGGATCCTTCTACCGCTCCAGAGGATATCTCACTACTGATGCAATTCTCTATCTATATAAAAGCTAAGTACATCAAAGGATGGAGTACTGCTGCCACATCTGGACTAGAGCTGCTAAAAACGGCCTATCCTGCCTTGACAGACTACAAAATAGACTTCATGGTTTAGTGGGGGATGCCCTTTTCCCTTCCATGCAACCTCTCTCCCACAAAAGAGACGTTGCAAGCCTATCCTTGTTTCATTGTTATTTCCATGGCAAGTGCTCGTCTGAGCTCCATTCTCTGGCCCCCCTCGCTAATCTTTCACGAAAAACACCCGTCTAGCTGAAACCACTGTCAAAAATTTTCCCCACTCTTTATCTGTGCCTAAATCAAAACGTAGATTCCATGAACAAAGCTTCTTTCTTAGAACTGCACGCCTGTGGAACTCTCTACTGCTTGCCTGTTTCCCTCCTGACTTCAACATGGATGTCTTCAAATCCAACATAAACAAATTCCTGATGGACCGCACCCCCTAAGTAATGACACTTTATCAAATCTCCAATACTAATGAATACAGTAACTCTATCCCATTGATTACTGTACACAAAATAACCCTTATCCCCGAGTGGCTCCTGGACCTTGATAAGTGGTGACTTTTATGTAAAAAAAGTAGTATAAAGATAAGGTAATTTAATATTCATTGTATGTGATCGCATTTAACCCTCTTTTTGAATAAAGAGGATTTCCCAATCCCTGAACACACAATGTAAAAAATAAATAAAAATTAAAATAAAATATAAATAATATCGATTTTGGGACGTACGTGAAACTAGAATCTATTTTTTTGGTCTTCTATCTAGTAACCAAGTGTAGTATCTGTTCTATCTAAAGATAGTATAATGACATCGTGTGGTTTCGTTTTCGCCAGGCATTCATACAAGGAAAATATGCCACAAACTCTTATAAGGATATTGGAGATAAACCGTAATAACCAGATATATTCTGACACTACATTAACCAGATTACTTAAATGAATATTTTTACAATTTGTACAAAAAGAGTGCAATAATATCGTGGGGTCTGCATCCACGCTGAATGTCCACAGAACAACGAACTATCATAAACTGATCTGAAACTAAACATGGCTTACACTTCTAGATAAAGCCTAAAAGTTCCAGAAAAAAAAGGTATTAGAGTGAAAAGTCTTCTGGAAGCTGATGACCTCAACACTTAAAGGGTGGGGTTTTTTATGATGAGTCGCAGTTGCATTGAAGAGGTATGAATACATCAAGTTCGTCGGAGCACATTTCCCCCAAACCCTTCAAAAAAGAATTCTCAGGGATTTTCACATGGGCCATCTAGGAATAAACAGAATAAAAAGCGTAATGAGAAGTTTTGTTTAATGGCCAGCTATGGACCAAGATATTACCGACATGGTGAACAGATGCAAAAGCTGTGCTTTGGCTGCAAAAGCACCACCGATAACATATAAACCTTGGCCTAAGGCTGAACAACCATGCTCGAGGATCCATATCGATTATGCGTGACCTGTGGAGGATTTTTACTACCTGATAGTAGTTGACTCTTACTCTAAATGGCCAGAGGTACTAAGATGGAAAAAAAAAAAAAGACGACGACAACAACGAAAAATTTATTATTGGAATTGTTTGCTCGGTTTGGAGTTGTAGACTGTCTGGTTAGCGACAACGATACACAGTTCACCTCGACAGAGTTCAGAGAATTCTGAGAGACTCAAGCATATTACGACACCCCAGTACAACGCCAGAAGCAACGGCCAGGCCGAACGCTTCGTCAATACGCTTAAAACGTCGTCCGGTACACCGACAGAAAAGACCCTTCAGCAATTTCTGCAGGTTTACAGAATCACGAGAAATCCGAACAAAACAGATGCGGAATCCCCAGCAGATCCCTATGTTTGGACGGAAAATAAAATCCGTATTTGATAAACTGCTACCCAAACACATAGTACACAACAGAACCTCTACGATGCCAAGGAAACGGTTTAACAGCGGAGATAACGTGTATTTTAGACATTTTTAAAATAACGTTTCTTTTTGGGAACAGGGCACGATCTTACGAAGAATCGGCCATGTTACATACATCATTCAGGGCCCGAAGTTCCAATATAAGGGGCACCTGAACCAAATAAGGATACGCTTCTACAAGGATCAAGAAGAACCACCGCAGGACGGCAGTGAGGCGATTGAAACTGTGTATGACTGTTTTGATATAGACCCTCCAAAAGGGATGTAAGAACCGAGACGCTCCGGCAGAAAGATGAAGCGCACAGACCCCTTGGTGGTCTGCCCCAAAAGGAAGAAATACTGATTTTCACAACCGCAGAAATCAGCTTGGGAGGGGGTGTTGTGGGACAATCACCCTCCAAATGGACTGTTCTAGCCATTATATAAACCATAAACCTTTTGATCCTAGGTGTAGATTAAACACCAGAGCCACCCTAGCCTGCTCGGTAGCGTTTACTACTCTTTTCAGTTGTAACCTTTTTACGTTGTTATTCTAGTAATACATTGTTTAAACTCTATTCCGTTGTTCTGCCATAATTTATGTATATATATATATATATATATATATATATATATATATTTATATATATATATAAATTCACCTGTCATCCATGTTTTAAAAGATCGAATCGTTAATATTCAAACAGGCTTATACACACACATACGCATCTGTCATCCGTTTTTTTAAGATGGAATCGCCTGGTTGGCGAATACAAGATGCAAGCAAAGAAAGTCCATGAAGTTTTATAAATATATAGATATACGAAAATGATATGTTAGTGCTAAACAGTAAGTGAAAGCAACTATACTTAAAACTATTTAAATATAATCGCCATATATAATTTGTATCTTATGATTGCAATGAACGATATCTTTTTGCTCACAACGTTTCTATTCTTTTATATCTGTTTATAGTTTTCTGTCACGTTTTTGTACACGGGCTAAGCGAAGAGGTTGACGCTGGGAGGGGTACAGAAGGTTATTGACTGACACATAAATTAAAGAAGAAGATGTGCCACGTCTGTGTTGTCGAGAAGAATTAATACTTTCACCTCATGACAAAACAAATTATTATCCAGTTACATAATGAAATACATCATACATGTGGACATTGGAACGTGCCACGTATACACACGTTTATATTCGCTTCCCATACATGTCTTTACCGTGTCAATATTTGATGACTTCAATTCACAAATTTTATATATTCTGGTAATATATTTTATCGATTTTATTTTTATTGCTTTTTTCACATGCATTTTATTGATTTGATTGAAAACAATTCTTGATTACAAAAAGTCGCTCGTTTTAATGGCACTACCTCTTCTTCGTAGCTTTTTAACCTTTTGAGTTTAAAAATAGTAAGGTTTACGTTTGGAATTAACTTCGTATGACCAAGAACACTCCGAGCGCCTATGCGCAGCCATCGCTCATCGCTGGTAAAAGTACATTCAAAATGGTTGTGACTATGTAGAAAATACATTTTTGAGCACAAAAGTCGATTCGTTTTGTGGTACCTCCCCCATATTCATAACTTATTAACTTCTTGAGTTAAATAATAGAAGGTTTTACTTTTGGGGATAACTATCGAATTGCAATGAACACTCCGGACACCTATACAGAGTCATGGTTCATCGTTAGCAAAAGTGCACTGAGAATGTTGGTGACTATGTAGAAAAAGAATTTTGGAGCTCAAAAGTCGTTCGTTTTAATGGTACGACATTCTATTCTCCTTTGCTCTTCTAGTATTTTAGTTAAAACATAGGAGACTTTACTTTTGGAACAACTCTCTTATGACAAAAAAACATCTATGCACAGCCATCGTTCATCGCTCGGAAAACGTCATTAAGACTGATGGTGACTATGAAGAAAATACATTTTAGAGCACAAAAGTCGCTCGTTTCAATAGAACTACTACCGTATTCGTAGCTCTCTAACGTTTAGAGTACCAAAAATTAGCAGTTTTTTTTGAATGATCCTCGTATCTCTTAAATATTTAAATACTAAATATAGTGCCGAAGCCTTACAAATGTTAATGGAAGCATTTCACCTTTAAAAAACGATTAGACCGTTTTGTAAGAATATAGCTATTTCCGGCTGCAGCTTTAAAACTTTTATGCCTGGACTGTTGTTAGAACTAGTTGCACTGCTTGTTTCAAAATTAGTCATAAGTATATTGATATGCCAGTAGGTGTATGCATATCGCTTAGAGAGTTTACAGGGAAAATGCGAAATGTTATTTGCAAAAAACAGTATTCTTTAAACTAACAAATTAGCTATAGCTCTACTATTATAAAAAATATCTGTGTGTTTGTGTGTCTTTAAATTCGTTGCCTATGGACTCGAGAACGGTTGGACCGATTTTTATTAAATTTCACACGAAGGTACTTATGTGCCTAGCAGTGTTGTTTGATAGGTTTTGTATCGGAATATGTTCGATAAGTATCAGTAATCTATAATCGAAATGATCCGATGAAAGAAGGAACAGACGATATTGACCAAAGTGTATACTTTATATAGGCTAACATCACAAGTGCATTTGAGTAGTTTTATTATGAAACAAGCAGTAAGACCAGGCATATAAAATGAACAGTAGGTTCTTTGAGATGACATGGGCGCGTTCGAAATGAATGTGTCTGTTTAAAGCATGATTGATATTTACATTTTAAACTTTAACGTGACAGTCAACAATACATTATAATCTACATTGCAATGTAGACCACAACGCATTGTTGACTAAGTCATTTCGAGGAGGTATGTGAAGCTTGCTCCCGGTACACGGAGATGGGTCCCCAAATAGAGAAGGCAATCGATCTATTTTATTGAAAAATGGTCGATTTCACCGATTTCGATTACAATAAAAAATATGGTTTCCTGGGGAGATTTACTTAGCTGAGGAACGTCCTGAGAACGCAACCAGCTCCCCCGGGGGGAATAAATGATATCCACACTGTAAAAACATGGCTAGAAGTCTTAGAAACGGTCCCATTAGGATGTAAAGATGCCCCAAAAGGAAGAAATACTGATTTTCACAACCGCAGAAATCAGCTTGGGAGGGGGGTGTTGTGGGGAATCACCCTCCAAATGGACTGTTCTATCCATTATATAAACCATAAACCTTTTGATCCTAGGTGTGGATTAAACACCAGAGCGACCCTCGCTTGCTCGGTGAGGTTTACTACTCTTTTCAGCTGTAACCTTTTTACGTTGTTGTTCCAGTAATACATTGTTTAAATTCTATTCTGTTGTTGTTTTCTTTGTGGCTTATTGCAAGCCATAACACACACACACACACACACACACACGCACACACACACATATATATATATATATATATATATATATAAGTTAACCTATGATCCATGGGTTATCTTTCAGATGCAAGGTTCCTTGTTTACTTGCGATTGTAACGATGTAAGATTCCGTTGTACGGAAGACCAAATCGGCCATAATTTAAATATTTAAATTTATTTACTGAATTTAAATATTTAAATTGATATACTGTTTAAATGATAATATACGTCTACGATGTTTTTATTGGCGCTTGTCTTCGTATTTTTTAATAACATTTTTTTGCACCATTTACAAGTTTTTTTTACAAATACTTTTTTTAATAATGTAATAGTAAAATTATTTTAGTAAAATTCTATATTGGATACGTTTTTTTTATGAAGTTTAAGTAAAAAAAAGTTGACTTTTTTTATTATTAAAAATACATTTAATGAAAACACTCATTATAAAATGTTCACGTTGTTTAATTAAAAGTTCTCTATTTTAATCTAATAGTTTTATAATTTTGTTATTTTGTTACAAATTTCTAATAAAGATTATTTTAATTTTAACGGTAATTTGGTTTTCATTATAAACTCCGTCATGTTAAAGGCTTGAAAATCACTTTAAATCAATTTTAATATTAAAAAAAAGAAGAGAAATCAACAGGAAAAAAATCTCGTGTGAAAACATTACGAGATACTTTTTCCGTATAATTAATAAATGTATCTTTATTTTACTATTACAGTATTAAAAAATTTATTTGTAAAAAGAACTTGTAAATGGTGCAAAAAATGTTATTAAAAATACGAAGAAAAGCGCCAATAAAAACATCATAGACATTTTGGCCGATTTGGTCTTCCGTACAACGGAATCTTACATCGTTAAAACCGCAAGTAAACAATGAACCTTGCATCTGAAAGATAACCGATCCATGTTTTAAAAGATCGAATCGTTAATATTCAAACAGGCTTATACACACACATACGCATATATATATAAATTCATCTGTCATCTGTTTTTTAAAGATCGAATCGCTTGGTTGGCGAATACAAGTTGCAAGCAAGAAAAGTCCATAAAGTTTTATAAATATATGGATTAGTTATTAGGGCTGGAATATCAAGAGGGAAAGGTTGAGATGTTGGCTGTAAGGTGTGGTTCCTTCATTCTCTCAAGATCACTTTGGTGATATTCTGGCTGGAATCTTCTTCCTTCGTCTTTATGGCAGACACACACAAAACACACACACACAACACGACACAATCGCAATATATATGAAATATAATTAACTATTTTATTTTATTAAATCTATACAATATATATTACAATACTTTTACATAGAATTTACAACTGCTTTTCACCGTTACTTAAACTAACTATCCTTAACTAGTGTTGAGGGAACCCCCCCTCCTTATTTACGAAGAGACAAAAATATTGGTGCTCACTTCACGCTGTCCGGACGAAAAGTGATCGATAGAGGAAAGGGAATTATGGGGCTGCATTTCTGTGTATTACTCCGCCTACGGCCAAATCTCCACCTGGCCATGCAGTACGTAAGCGACTATCAAAACCATGGCACTACGATATAGTGCCACAAAAATATGGAAGTGTGAAACATTCGTTGATCATCATTTACTTTCGGGAAACATCACATCTCCTTGCTAATATATATATATATATATATATATATATATATATATATATATTATATATATATATATATATATATATATATATATATATATATATATATATATATATATATAAGTGACCTTGTTTGTGTCCTATCTTCCAAACTACACTCTTAATGTTTGGTGTGCAGACATGAAACTTAATATATAGGGAATTAGGAACCGTGGAACAGATTAGATTCGTATTTTAGCTGGTAAACATAGCTGCTACGAGGTCCCAATTGGATTCTCTCTAATGGGCATTGAAATTCTATCAAGTAGGCATTCAAATTCGCTCCAGTGATATGAACTTCTATACAACTGAATCGATCAATACACTTATTTACATTGGGTCGATGACAGACATTGTTTTGAAATATTTTGCCCAATAATATTATACTATGATTGACGCATTTTAACGCAGACATATTCAGAGGCCATGAACAGATTATACGGTTTGCGTGAATCTATTTGATGCGATGTGTTTAACTAAGTTCTGTTGAATATAGAGCCAGGGCTACGCGGATAAGAGCGAAGATTTACATACGCGCATATTGCATATTACTTTTTGATCTACATTCCTCCGTCCCATAAAATGACCGGAATTGTAATTATCATTAAAAACAAAAAAAACATGTTGATTCCAAGTAGGAAAGTTATGAATTGCGCAACGCAAAAAATAATAATGTAATATTTTCATATTAACATCCCAGTAATATCGGTTGATGTCTATATAAGACATGACATCAAAACAGAAAGAGAAAGAGAGAGAGAGAAGAGAGCGGATTGACAGTTTTTTTTAACGTAATTGATATTTTTCCCGTTGCTGTCATACATGCAAACTTAACCCTACAATTAACGTCTCTCTTTATCCGTGGACAAAAAGCTTAACTGTAAATAAAACATACGTTATTAAATTCATCTGTTGATTTTGAGTATAACGACAAATATTATGTAAATTGGATATATAATTAGCGCAATCATTTGAAAATGTGCAAGCTATAAAATTAAATATACATTCAATAACTAACAGTTCTAGTTTCTGTTAGTTATTAATAGGAGAACTGTGATAATGTTGGAAAAGCGATTTCAAGATCGAGCGCATAGAGGTTCCAGATTATCAGAGAAATAAGGAACTACCAGGTCGGATTTTGTATGTTATTTTGTATTTACCAAAAGATGAATTAATTCTTAAAAAAGAACAACATTTTATCGATCTAGAGAGGTCGATCTTTCATTGAAACTTTAATGTTCTCAAGCTGTTAAGTATATAGAATTTGCCCTTAACTAATATATCTCCTAGATGTGGCGGGAGTTGATTAATTCGAAATGATCTTTGGAAGTGATCTTTTAGGAAGAGGGTTGCTTTTAAATAATAAACTAATTACTTTGAAAAAAAAGTTAATTAAAATGAAGCGTTTCTAAATTCGAAATGGTTTATAAGAAGAATTTATTTGTAAGAATAAATTAAATAACTTTACATTAACCTGAATTTTAAAAACACTAATTACGAAATGAAGAAAACTTGGGACGTGTCTGAATTTCATTGTAAAGAGCAAATTGATTCAAAATGAATTTTCTTGGATCTTTTAGATTAATTTTATTCATGAACCAAATGCTTGGAATTATTTTTGAATTTCATTGTGAAAAGTGGGTTTATTCGAAATTTATGATCTTTTAAGAAGATTCTTTTAATAATAAATGAATTACTTGTGAAAGAAGTAACTAACTTTAAATGTTTCTAAATTCGAAACTTTTATGATCCTTAATTTTAATAATGACACAAATGCTTGGAAAATTTTTTTGAATTTTTGAATGAAATTTTAATGATCGTTTGTAAAGAAAGTTATTTTGGAAAAAAACAACAAAAGAAACAAATACTTTTTAAATGTACCCTGGAATTTGGGGAAAAAGTTAATTATGAATGAAATAACTTGAAATGCGTTTGCATTGTGTAAAAAAAGTCTAATTGTGACCGAGATGCTCTGAAATGACTTTTTAAATGTTTTTTTTTAAGAAAACAAAACAAATCTATTTGATTGCTTTGATGTATATTCTGGTTTCTGAATCGTTTATTTTTTAATAAAATTTTACCCTAATTGAGTTCTCTAACTCATGCCCTTCTTTAATTAATCCTTGAATAATTAATAAATATTCCGTGGTGGATGGTTTCTATTAGTCGTTGGGCGACAGACTTCTTTTTTTTTTTTTACACAGTGATTACCACTTATGAAGGCCTGGAAGCCACTCAGGGATAATAGAATTAAATTGGATAAAGACCTCTGAAGACCGAGGTTCAACTAAATCCATATAGGTCGACGTGATGAGTCACGTAACCCCGACTTCTTATTAAATTAAATTAAACTGGTTGCTGAAGAGAGTAATAAACCCAGTAGTAGTAGTAGAAGTTTTTAATGTTTTCTTTGTCTATTACAAGAGTAAATTGACCTTGTAATCGGCGTGATTATTAAAATCAAGAGGAAGTCACGTAACTCCGGTTCATTGTAATAAACCAACTGATAAGTTGATGCAGAATAAACTGAAATATGTATACGTCGACGTGATGAACTCACGTAAACTCTGGTTTGGTTAAAATATATTATACTGTTTGCCGAGAAGAGCATGAATCCAGTAACTGAAGTCATGTTGACCTGTGCGTGTAGGTTATATTATGCTGGAGGGTTGGAATTCCCCCATCATTTTTTTTTCACTGCCTCGATGGAGGGCAAGGATGATTACACTCCCTGGTATTTGAAACAGTATACCAGCTGACCAGGGACCTGGCGGAAAAAAATAAATTACTTCACTGAGTTACTGACGGAACGAAGAGCATGGGGACATTGATTGCTGACGGCCGGTTGACGCACCATCCACGAAAAATTAGGGACTTCTGAAATTTATGAATACTCATAACTTTCAGAGTGCATGGGGAGGGGTATCTCAGTGCCACGGTTGTTAATACACTCTTCAGCATGGCCGGGTGATGATTTGGCCATAGGCGCAGAGATACACAGAATTGCATCCCAGAATTCCCTTTCTTTTATCGGCCTCTTTTTCGTCCGGGCAGCATATTCTGTCTCTCTGTAAACGAGACGGAGCCCCCTCCTCCTCTCATCATTAGTTAGGTTAGTTAGTTTAATTCTGAAGATTATCAAGTGTGAATTGTTATTGTAATATATATTGTATACATAATGTAGAATAAATAGTTAATTATGTTTCATATATGTTACGATTGTGTCGTGTTGCGTGTTTTCTTGTGTCTGCCATAAATGTCTCCATTAAACAACGAAGCGGTCCTGACGACGAAAGAAGATTCCAACCAGAATGGCACCTGGGTGAAGATGTCATCTTGACATAATGAAGAAGCCACACACCCACATCCAAATCTCAGCTACGCTTTTCTTCTCGATACACAGATCCTAATGACTGGCCCATATTCACATCTTCATGGGACCGTTTATAAGACATTAAGTATAACACGTGGCGCCGGTCGCATGCCAGTGACATACCTGGAATAATAAGTGGAGAAAATACGAATAAGTGTAAAAATATAAGAATTATAAGAAATTAAATAACATGGAAATAGGACAATAAAGAAATTATTGAAGTATTTGAGTAAAGAAAATCTAAACTCTACCGATAAACCAGGACTAATTACTGTAGCCTCTTAGACATATGACATAAACCCTACCTTCCTCCCTAATTACAATTTATTTCCATTGCTGTAAGCAGTTAAATAACCTTTCTCACATGCTCAATCTAGCACAAGGTATCTGACCCTGGATAACCCCCCCATTTTTTATAGGTAATTCAACAAGTCTCATCCTGCACATCTATACAAACTTTATTTTGCCGTTTATCCCAATAAACCTCTCCCCATCACTGCATTCATTGTTTTAATGACAGAATAGAATTATCACTAGAACACTCCCAGACCACCCCTGAATACATCTGCTACCTTCTCCTACTGTACATACCCAACAACCACCATATCCATGTTGATATGCAAAAGTAACGAAATATCCTTATACATCCTCTTTATATATTCATCATCACTTATCAAATTCTCCCCAGCACACCTCCCAGGCAGCTTTTTACTCATAGCCTCTGTATTTTTTCACTTATTAACTACATTTTAATTTATATATAATCGTACCCGCTCTCCGCAATTAAATCCTAATATCTGCAAACATCTTGGTATCCTCCATCTAGAATTTAAGTTTCCCGTACAAATAGACCCCTATAATAATATCTTTATACAAATTCAACATGAAATTTTAATAGATTAGCCCATTCTAATCTGATATATATTTAATTAAAGTAGAGAAATATAACCTAAATATAAGGGCTACACCGCAAATAATCTATTTATAACTTACTCCCTTCACCTTACTAAACCGGCCTGAACTTGAAATTCCATCGCTTCCCGTGTCTTTCCAAACGCGTATCCTTCGAACCTAATCATCATTTGTTTCAATTCTGAAGTGTGTTACATTTTATTCCAAACATTTTGGTTTCTGCTGTTCTATAACCAAGAATTATTCCTAGAAGTAATTATAACATTACTTGTATCTGTTTGGCATACGATAATTCAAATCAGGAATATTTACATCATCAACCAAAGATCAATGTATTTTCACTCCGGACATGAGAAACTTAGAATCAGAAACAACATACTGAAATTAATTGCCGTTTGAAACCTTTTTCCTCGCTAAAAAGTGAGGTAATGTCCATTGATTATATTCTCGCCATAGCTTGAATATCCTTTACAATTTCAATATTTTCATCACAACATCTTACCTTGAATGATCACTTAAACTGGATGGAGACTGTATTTCTCACAGAAGCACTTGTTTAATTATTAATATTTATTTTTTAATATTTCGATACTGCTCTGCGCTCAACAAAGAACTAAAAGATTGGCAAAACATCTCTACAAAAAAGTGAGGTAATGTCTATTGATTATATTCTCGTCATAGCTTGAATATCCTACACCTCTTCCTTTAAGAATTTTTTTGTATATTTTCTTTATTGTCGTACTTTAATTTATTTAATTTCTTTTCTTCAGTTATATCTTTATATTTTTATATAAATTTTTATATCAATTTTTATTCTTTCATATTTAATAACTTTGTATTATTCATACCTTTATCATTTATTATTCTTATATTTTATACTTATTTATCCCATACTCCTTTATCCCTTCATATTTATTATCTTATTAACTTACCCTATATGAGAGTTTGGTTATGCATAATGTACACATATATTAAACCCATCATGGCAGACAGGCTACACACACATCTTCATTATAGATTAAAGACCTATATCACAAAGTTTAATTTAGTCTTAAGATTTCATCTCTGACTGCATAATTATTTCGCTCTTAATGTACCTATTTACAATGCCCCCCCCCCCTACGGGACAGAGTTAGACACCAGGGTCGTTTTTTTAACGTGGAGAAAAGGTACAAAAATTTGTCTCAGTCGTGAAGGACTGATCCTCCACCGAAAGAGAACAAGAAATGGAAGTGCAGCATCTGAATAACAGATACTACACTTTGATATTTGCCAAAAGTATTGGCAGACTTCGCATCCCGATTATATTACCTATCATCTTTTCTCCTCTTCTGATGAAAAGCATAACGGTTCGAAATACCATCGTATAAAGAATTCTAACTTTCTCCCCAACCATACTTGATATATCACCATTTGAATAAATGATAAAATCTCTCTGTCTGTCTGTCTGTCTGTATTTCTCTCTCTCTCTCTCGCTCTCTCTCTCTCTCTCTCTCTCTCTCTCTCTCTTTTTATTTTTTTTATTACATTTTCACCCCAAACAAGGCACATTGCCACTTTGGTGTAGGGGGCTACTATCAGGGGAAACATCTACGGGGGTACTATGTAGGGATTAGGGCAGCGGGATGTTGGTTCACGTTGCACTTGAACTTATGCATGTCAGTACAGTTGGGGAAGCAGTGACCTGGAATGGAATTCCAAAGTCTAGCAGTTCTGGGGAAGAAACTACTGGAGTAGAAAGATCTTTTACATCTAGGGATCTCTACAGTGTGGGGGTGGGATTTTGCAGCTTGTCGGGTCTGTCGAGGGTGTTCACGTCGTGGGGGCACAAGTGATTGCAGTTCTTCAGAGCATTCACCATTATAATACTTGTAGAACAGGCAGAGGGATGCAACGTTTCGACGATGGGACAGAGCTTGAAGTTTTGATGCCAGTTTAGGGCCTATCAGATTTGCGACTCTCTTTTGAACCCTGTCAAGGAGCGAGAGACTAGTAGCCGATGCACCGGCCCAAATATGACAGCAATACTCCATACATGGGCGAATAGTGGCCTTATAGAGGTACAGGATACTTTCGGGTGTTAGAAGTTTTCTAGCACGGTAGAGAGAGCCCACCTTCCTTGCAGCGGCCCTGGCAATTCCCTCGATGTAACTGTTCCAACTCATGTTTCCAGTGAACGTTAGGCTAAGGAGCTTGAGAGACGTACTCTCAGATAAAGAGTCGTTGGCCATTGCTATAGGTGGTAGAGAAGGTTTCTTGTAATTATTGAATGAAACCAGTTTTGTCTTGGTGGCATTGAACGTTACCATCCATTTTTGTCCCCATTCCACTACTGATTGGAGGTCATCCTCTTGTGTTTCTGCCATTACTTTAGATATATGTTCGTTTGTTTTCCTGTCGTGCCTGCTATAGAGTGTGGTGTCATCAGCATATATCCCCATCTCAGAGGCAATCTTGTCGGGGAGGTCATTTATGAATATCAGGAACAGCAGAGGTCCAAGGATAGATCCTTGGGGCACTCCCGCATTTATATCATATTGTTTAGATGTACGACCGTCGAGGACAACCTGGATTTTTCTCTTATCTAAGAAGGATTAAATTATGTTAAGTATTCTACCAGTGATACCGTAAGATCTAATCTTCCTGAGGTGACCCTCATGCCATACCCTGTCAAAAGCCTTAGATATATCTAGAGCTACCGCTCTGCCCTCTCCCGCTTTGTCCAGTGAATGGTATATACGTTCAGAGATTACAGTGAGGATGTCTGCCGTGGAACGGGCTTGTCTAAATCCATATTGATGGTCGGTCAGAAGTTTAGCATCTGTAAGGTGCTGGACTAGAGCATGGTTAATTAAGGTCCCAAATATTTTGGCAAAAAGTGGGAGGAGGCTAATAGGGCGATAATTTAATGGGTCAGTTCTTTCGCCAGAATTCATGAATACTGGTACTACAGAAGCAGTTTTCCAACAGCTCGGAAAGCAAGATTCATTAAGGCATTTGTTGTAGAGTTTGGAGAGATCTGGAGCTACTTCGGCTGAGCACTTTTTTAATAGCACAGCTGGGATGAGGTCGGGTCCACATGCTTTGGAAGTGTCTTTTATGATAGCATGCACCTGAGCAGGGGTGATTTTCAGATCGTCTAGCGTGGCGTCTGTCCGCATAGGAAATTGAGGTAGGGGTGGTTTAGAGGGTCCAGTGTGGAGTTTGAGGCAAACCGACTGGCAAGCATGTTAGCCTTCTCGGTTGCTGAGCAAAGAACCTCGTGATTGTTGGTTAGTGGGGGAATTGTTGATTGCCCATTATTTACTACACTGTTGTAGATTTTCCAGAAGTCACGAGTTCCTAGTTTTTGTGCTTCGATGCGTTTTTTAGTGGTTTCCGTAAATTCCCTCTTAGCTGTCGCTATTTCTTTCTTAACGTTATTTCTAGCTTCTATGTACTTCTGTTTGTTTGAACTGGACTTATGTCGATTAAACCTGCGGAATGCATGCTGCCTTTGAGCAATGGCAGTTGCGCAAGTCGAAGTAAACCATTGGGGAGAGTGGGGCTTGCTATAGAATTTCCGCATGGAAACATGCGCTTCGATTGCAGTTTTGAACCATTCAGTGGTCTCGGTTGCACACTGTTCAGCAGGAAGAGAAAAAATATTTCCCCATGGGGCATCTCTGATAAGATCTCTGATAGCTTCCCAGTCAGCCTTTTTATAATATCTCGTTGTTTTGAGCACTGGCTCTTCAGTTTTGGGTCTAGAGTTTAGGGCGATTTCAACCATTAACACCGCATATCTCTCTCTCTCTCTCTCTCTCTCTCTCTCTCTCTCTCTCTATATATATATATATATATATATATATATATATACATATATATATTTCTTTATTGATTTCTATATAAGCTGCAAAACAATTAGTTTAGCACTACATTAATTCGATAAGTCTCCTACTAAAGAATCGATCTTATTCTTTTAATATATATGTATATATATATATATATATATATATATATATATATATATATATATATATACATATATATATATTTAAAATTGTAAATCAATGAATTTAAAAAAAACTCTCATTGAAATGAAATGAAGTGGTTGAGTTTCATATCAAAGAATGTTTATTATTCTAAGCAAGACAAAGAATGCTTTAGAAAATTAATCTCCTTAACCAATAGGGTTTCGATGTCTACCATCTCATCAGAGGAGAGAAAATATTAGCAAATAGTTATAAAGGTATGCACCCTATTTGCTAAAGTCAGTGAGACATGGAAAGTCAAAGTGAAAATAATACATTTATCAGAAGTCCTGTAGCAGGAGTATTTGTAGAAAAAGGATATACATATATATATATATATATATATATATATATATATATATATATATATATATATATATACACAGTATAATTGGGAGGCGTACATCACATTGTCAGACAGCTAAAATGGCAATACGAAGCGAATGGCACTTTTAAATGCTTTTAGTTAATTTAAACGATTTTAAATAATTTTAATCGTCTTTCCATTTAATTAATTAACTATTATTTTTATTATTTTTCATCACTCAACTGAGGATGACTGATGGAGATCGAAAACTTTGGTGAAGACGGCCTTTTTTATCCAAATTTCACCTCAAACAAGGCACAGTGATACTTTGAAGTAGCGGGCTACTATCGGGGATATAAGTTGCAGGGGTATTATGCAGGGAGATGAGTAGCAAGATGTCTGTTCACATCATATTTGAACTTCTGCATGTCAGTACAGTTGGGAAGGCAGAATCCCGGAAGGGAGTTCCAAAGTCCAGCAATTCTGGGGAAGAAACTATTAGAGTAGAAGGCTTTCTTACACCTAAGGATCTCTACTCTACTAGGGCTGGGACTTATCTGCTTGTCAGGTTTGTCATGGGTATTCATGTCGAGGGGTACAAGGGCTTGTAGTTTGTCAGAGCATTCGCCGTTAAAGTACTTGTAGAACAGGCAAAGGGCTGCAACATTTCGTTGAGGGGACAGAGGCTGAAGCCTAGATGACAGTTCAGGACCTATCAGGTTGGCGACTCTCTTTTGAACCCTGTCGAGGAGAGACAAGTAGCAGATGCACCAGCTCAAACGTGACAACAATACTCCATACATGGGCGAATGGTGGCATTATAGAGGTACAGGATACTTTCCGGCGTAAGTAATTTTTCTAGCACGGTAGAGATAGCCCACCCTCTTTGCAGCGGTCCTGGCAATGCTCTCAATGTATCCATTCCAGTTCATGTTCCCTGTAAACGTTAGGCCGAGGAGTTTAAAGGAAGTACTTTCGGGTAATGTGTTCTTGGCCATTGCTATTGGTGGTAGAGAAAGTTTCTTATAATTATTGAAGGAAACAAGTTTAGTTTTGGTAGCATTGAAGGTGACCATCCATTTTTTGTCCCCATTCCACTACACTCTAACAGAATGTTCGGAAACTAATCTGTCAAATACAAAAATGGATTGTAAGAGAAACAACAAGACTTGTCTCTTCTCTTCAATAAAGCAGGCATAAAGGAAAAATGCTGGCCACACACACACACACACACACACACGCACACACATATATATATGTATAGATATATACATATATATATATGATATTCCGCGTTTCATCCACGCTAGGATTCTTTGTAGCTTAATTGCCATATATATTTTTATAACTTGCTACCTAGCTCTACCTACGTATTGAGCACTGTTGAAATAAATACTTAAAGATTCCGCATAAAATTATACTTTCCTATATTAATTTATGTGATTAAATGAAGTAGTCATATATATATATATATATATATATATATATATATATATATATATAACACGGAAATTTCATAATTGTCGATGCAATAATTTATTTCAACCTTATGGTATTTTCAAGCATCTAAACTAGACAATTACAAACAATTACAATTACAGACAATTATGTAATTTCCGTGTTATATTTTTATGTTATTGCTCTGTTTACCACATTGAGCTCTCATACCCGGATTTCCTCCTGGAATTATTCCATTATAACACTATATATATATATATATATATATATATATATATATATATATGTATATATATATATATATATATATATACATATGTGTGTGTGTTTGCCTGTTATCTACTTAGTTTTCCGTCTGTTTGCATTTTTTCAAGCCACTCTTCCGAGCACACAAGGAACTATACAATCTATGCGAATAAAATTGAATCCAAACATTAAGAGAAACACGATATCAATCACATATGCGTGGCATAAAGGGATTACAATACACAAATCGGTGCGTACTTGCCTCTATTTATTATCTAGGGAGACGGTGGGATCGTTTCTCTTGCATTTTGCTTTATTTTTTATTTTTGTCCAGTTCCCTGGTCAGGGGTTAATCAACATGCTCGTCTGGGTATTGTTCTACTAACAATAGGTTAATTTTATGGTCAGCTCCAAGCTTACGGATTATTGGCTCGGATATTTCACAGATGACTAAGGATAATAAAGATTGGTGGACGTGGAAGCTGAAATCGGTTATTTTCAAATATTTGTTCATCAAAATCAAGTCTGTTTTTGTCGTCTCTCTTGTTTTACCACAGTTGCGTGTACTCGCATAAATGTCCATAACTTACACAATCAACATGTTACTTTGAAAATGGATCGCATAACTGCGTGCTTTATATGTGCCTAGAAACGCTTGATTTCCAATATAGAAACCACTGAAGTAAATATTAATTAACTTTGTGCATTGTAAACGTCTGATGTAATACGTACTTTCTGTGTGAGTGCGCACTGTTATTTCAACATATGGAACAAATTAGCATTATATTTGTGAGTGGATAAGATGTTAAATGGTCCTCACAAAGATTACAATGAAAACAGATTAAATGTATATATATATATATATATATATATATATATATATATGTGTGTGTGTGTGTGTGTGTGTGTGTGTGTGTGTGTGTGTGTGTGTGTGTGTGTACTGTTCGTTTGTGTACATGCGCGAGAAATACACTCTCTCCTCCGCACAAAAGTAACCACATCTTAAGTCTTATCTACAAGATACATAACTTAAAATCTATTTCGTCACCTTGAGCGCTACTAAGCGCATGTATACACCGCGATTGCGCGTATAAATGCATAAACATTACCTAACCTTTTGAATAATTATACACGAAACAGTAAAAACAATTTAAAAAATTGTGGTAAACACAATAAAGTGTTGCATGTTTTACAATTGACTTGATGGATTGATAACTATGCTGCCTTTTCAAAGTAACAATTTTCATGCTAATTCGACTCACTGCTGCCAACAGCTCGCTAATTTAAATCTAGACGCCCTGTGGTCAAAACTCGTTACTCCAAATCTCGAGGCTCTGTTGTTACAAGTCACTTCCAAAAACGTGAGAATCTGCTGTCAAAATTATTAGCTCTAAAACATGACAAACTGCTGAGAACACTTGCTACCCCAGCATCTAAAATCCAAGTAAAAAGAAGTCTCGGAAAAAATAAAGCTTTTTATATAGAAGCGTCTCATTTTCATACGAAGTGACGATATCGCACAGATATAAAGAGAACAGCCGACCATTTGTTTCCCTTTTCATCGTTTTACCTGCATGGGTGTCTACAAGTTTTTACCAATTATTCAAGCGTTTGATCACAGAAGAGTAGCGTATTTCTGGCCACATAAATAAATGTAAAAATAAAAAAAATAATAGTAATTAAAATTTTCTTTGGACTTATTATGGAATTCGAAATGTTATCCCGGAAACTGACTAAACAATTTGCGAACCTACTCGGTTCCGAGACTGCTGCCTGATTTCTACTTCCGGTAACCGACTAAAATAAATTTAAGCCTTGATCGTAAGCTGTTTACGATTTCTATTCTAGCCTACGAAAGAACTATATTCTCGGAAAAAGCTTGGGAACTCCACATTATATACCATCTTTTACACACACTGTGTTAGTAATTAAGCATGTATAATTGAAAATCATTGAGATTCCGTCAAGATTGTTATCATGCTTTCCTACATAGAACGTTCCCACAAACTTATTTGTCATAGCCCTCAAACACTGGCCTTTCATACATATATAAACTCGACGTTGGCCAGGATTAAATGAGAATCCACGAATGTTTGAGATTCCCATATTTTTATTGCCATCGAAATCGATAAAATCGGTCATATTTCAATCACACTGATTGATTGCCAGTTCTAGTTCATCATCCATCGTGATGCAGCAAGAGAAAGCTTCACAGTCCCTCCACAATGACTTAGTTCACGATACATTGAAGTCTACATTGCACCGTAGAGAAGGGACCGTTGATTTTACATTTTTTTTTTACAATTAATAGCTAGAATAAAAGTTTAAAAAAAGTCAAGTATCATGGTGCAATTGTGCTTTAAACAGAAACATTCTTTTTGAATGCGCCCCTGTCGTATGGAAGAATCTACTGTTCATTTTTTCTGTTGTGCTTTTCAGCTTCTGTGGTTATAAAAATTATCAAGTGTACTTGTGATGTTAGCTGTTAGGCGGTGTAAGGTGTTAACTTTGGTCAAAATCGCATGTTTCTTCCTTCATCGGATTGTTTTAGTTATGAATACTTATCGAATACACTCCGATACAAAACCTCTAAAAACACTTTCAGGCACATAACGTACCTTAATGTGAAATTTGATAAAAATTGGTTCAGACGTTTTCGCGTTTATAGGAAAGGAACAATCCCACACACGGATACACACAGCGTTATTTTTATATAATTATAGAGATTCGATAGATAGAAATCCATCTCAGCGAATCACATTCTACTTGAATTTTAGGAATACAATCCCCACGGCGGATGGAAATAATGAGATCACAAGTTACAGATTACAAGCTATTTTTGCATGGCTTTTAAATGCTCTTTCTTTTAACGTAAGATGTTCTCCAGACATGCAAATTTCTTATTCTTATTGTTATACGTATTAGTCCCAGCTGTTCGATGCCATATTAGTGTTTGAGTGTTACAGTTTTATCATGGTCTATAAAAATATTTTTCCTTTTTTTCTCCCTTCCTCACTTCCCTGCTCTAACAAATCTGTCGACCTGTTTCACAAATCCAAAAACTTCATCATGAAAAGTCTCCTGAAAGAATACAAGATTAAACTAGATCCCCCACTACTAGGTCTCTATCTCTAACATTAGGGGGTCTACGTTTCAACTTTCCAAAGGCTGAAACCCAATTACAGGAGACTAAACCAAACCTATTATTCTTAAGCGAAACTGGCATTTGACCGACTATTTCCCTAAACGAGTTCGAGATTAAAGAATACTATAACTTAACATCAAAATCTGACCCTCATAATCGCATGGAATATGTACCTACATTAATGGATTTCATTTTGGTACGAACATCTCCAGAGAAGACCCTTAATTGCCCTATATATTCTTTCAGGTTGCACGTGCTCACACGACTGCGTTTATATTTGCCTCCATCGCCCACATAATAGCGAAGTTACTATCTTTAAGAGAATATCTGAGAAAATTGATCACAACGTGTCTGCTCATCCTTCGGCTAACATTCACGTCTATGGAGACTTCAATGTTCATAATGTGGAATGGTTAGGTTCACTCAAACAAGACAGATGATGAGGGGAGGTTCTTCCACGATTTCATTATTGCTTATGTCCCTAACTAGAGCAGGAACTTAATCGATTAGATTAAAAAAATGGGTGATTTCTCCGATTTCGATGACACTAAATGTATGGAAGGGTGGAATATTCGTTGATCCTTCTTAAATCCTGGACGTCGTTAGGTTTCATTGCTAGTTAATAATATCTAAGACTTCTTAGGAGGGTGGCTAAAGTGGACTTTGCTTTAGACGTATCATTTGAGATAGAATTCTTTCAGTTCATTGATAGTTTTTATTGTATAGTCTAGGTCTGCATTCAGTTATGAATAGTGTATCATTTCTGTATAAGCTGTCTTGCAAATCTCTCGCCGTAAATCTAGCTCTAATCTTCTGGAAGAGGAATAATCCAACGAGATCGGTGATTTAGTTGTGTCAGAGATCCCATCACTATACCGAAGTTTTCCATGGTGTCTTTTCTAGTCCAAAGAATATCTATAATAAAACTATCATTTGTTTGTTTAAATGTATGTATGTATGTATGTATGTATTGTTCAGTCAGTATAAAAATCACCAAAACCCTTTTCTCACAACTTGCCCTGAGCTATGTTCATACTTCGTTTTGTCTCCATTGGGATCTTCCGACCACTCGGTTGTCTCAGTTAAGATAAAAACAAAATGCAGACGTACCCCTCAATCGTACAGTATATCGAGAGTGTATGGCTGACTTGGATAGCTTTCATACATTTATATCAGATCTACTTCTGCGTTTTATATTTAAAAAGAACCTGTCCTATATTGTATCAGATCTGACGGTATGCTTAATTGCATTTAGATACCGCTTCATACTCTCCAAAATATAACAACAAAACCCTAAGAACCAATCGTGGTTCTCTCCAGAATGTGATGTTGCAATTGCGCACAGAAATTTCTTTTTCCATAGCTATCAACGTAATAGATGTACTGAGACTAAAGCCGCCCCCAGGACTGTCAGCAGCCACTGTAAAAGTGTAATTAAGAACGCGAGAGAGTGGTATGCTCAGTTCGTCAAGTCAAAGTAGCTGAGCAGCGGTTTGGTTCCCACCAATTTTGGCAAATAACAAACAGGGTCCTGAACAGAATCGTGTGCTCTATCCTAACCATCATTAATGAACCTGAGGTAATCTCGTCAGTATCAGCCAAAGCCAGACCCTTTGCTAAGAAGTTTGCAGCTAATTCTATCCTTTGCGATCAAGGCCGCAAACCTCCCGTACTTCCTTCTGTGTCTGAAAACACGCTATGCGTAATACAAATTTCTGTGCGTGATGTTACCAAGCTAATCAAAAACCTTTATTCCAGTAAAGCGACTGTCCTTGACGGCATTCCAATTTTAATGGTGAAAAAGCTTAAACTAGAACTAGCTCCCCTACTTACAAAACTGTTGAAGCGTTATCTTAAGAAGAATTGCTCCCGAACGCCCTGGAAAACTTTATAAGTATGCCCGTATTTAAAAATAAAGGTGATCGGTCATCTCCCTCTCAATACAGACAAATCAGTCACCTGTGTATCATGAGTAAGTTGCTGGAATCTGTGTTGAATAGAGATACTTATTTATTCAACACAGATTTCAGCAACTTACTCATGATACGCTTCAGCAAAAATAAGCTTCTCAATGACATGAAATATAGTCTCTGTTCTGCCATATCTACATCAGATGTGCTAACAGTTATATCTCATAGGATTAGTTAGTCTCATGACACAGGCTTCATATCAAGGTAATTGCTCTAAACATATCAAAGGCTTTTAATAGGGTATGGCATAAAGGTCTACCCCACAAGAACTCCAGCTAGCGTACTACTAGAAATGACTTTTCAACTATTAAATTATTTCCCTCTAATAGGTTTATAAGAATAGCTGTTGATGGGCAGACATTAAAAGCTCACAGTATTTATATTGGAGTCCGTAAAGGGCTCATCGGCGGCCCAACTCTCTGCCTGATCTGCATCAATGATCTCTCAAATTACATCTTTATATCATTCGTAAACATTTATGCTGACGATACTATCTATGGCAACACTTCAAAGGCTGTAAATGACCAAGTTCTCTGATTCTCTCTTCTCTGATCTTGATCATATAGTGCAATGGGGAAAGAGGTGGCTGGTTAATTTTAATGCATCTAAATCAAAGCTGCTATCTTTACATCATCAATGCCCTGATCCTCGTTTGGAATCAATTGAAATAAATGGGTCTCCTCTTGAGGAGGCTGCATATTTTGACTTTTATTCCTGATCTGAAATGGAACACGTACATCAAATCCGTTGCCAAAGTCGCTGAAAAAATGTGGGATCACTATGCCAGTAGATATCTCTCTGCTAATGCAATCCTCTATCTTCATAAGAACCACGTACGTTCAAAGGATGAAGTATTTTTGCCACATATGGGCAGAAGTTGCTAGAAGCAGCTCATCCTGCCTTGACAGTTTAAAATAGACTTCGTAGCTTAGTGGGGGATGCTCTTTTCTCTTCTCTGCAATCCCTTTCCCACAGAATAGACGTTGCGAGCCTGTCTCTCTTTAACTGTTATTTTCATACCAAGTGCTCGTCTCAGATACAATCTATGAGCTCCCTTGACAAACTTTCACGATAAATACTTGTCTAGCTGAAGCCACTAATAATAATTTCCCCCAATCCTTATCTGTGCCTAAACTTAAACGTAAATTCCAATGGACAAAGCTTCCTTTCTTAGAACTACCCACCTGTGGCACTCTCTTCCGTGCGCCTGCTTTTCAACTAACTACAATATAGTCGTCTTCAAGTCCAACGTAAACAAGTTCTTGATAAGCTGTCTCTTTAAATAATCCAATTTACCGAATTTCCGCTAATTACGATGACATATACTAATTAACCCTTATCCTCAAGTGGCCTCCGGGCCTTGATAAATGGTGACGCCTTTGTAAAAAAAAAAACTATAAAAATCTGGAATTTTCTTTCTTCTGTTAAAACACACACACACAAACACACACATACAGAGAAAACATTTTATTGGCTTTTCTGCTGGCGAATGTTCGTTTCTATAGTCACAAACGTATGTGGTGGTCACTTAAGCGTTGCAATCACCAACTTTTCGATGCTAAGTAAATATTATGACACATACAGAATCGATGAGATCTGCTGACAATGCTCGAAATCCGAGACAACAGACTTAAACCTTTTATGTATGTATTAGTGAATGTCCAATATTTGTTCGCTTTTTAGCAACTATATTCGATTGGAATCGTGTCTGCAAATAAAGTCAATTTATATCCGGTTCGATATCGCGAGTCAACAAATTTCGGAAACGTCTTACAGATTAGCTATTACGCTCTGAAGGCAAATAAACGCGGCAATTATTAATTCAATGAAACAAATGAATCCAGATGACTGGTTATTATTATTGGATTAACGTTGTCTTCGTAGGTAATCGATCAAATAAGACAGAAGCAAAAAAAAAAGAAGAAAGAAAAGTAAAAGATATCTTGAGAGGTTTGCGATTCAAAGACTGTTGGTTGCCATGCAAAGTGATTGTCTACGTTAAATAATTCGCGTGAGTTTAGTTTTCATATAGGGATAATTGCGTTGACACACTTGTTCCCGTTAAATCACATAAGTTAAGCAACATTAAGCCTCGTCAGTACCAGTAGGGTGGCCGTTTGGGAATATCAGGGGCCATGTGTAGAAAGATCTCGACGCTTCCCTGCAAGAATTGTAAAAGACAAACACGCATCACTGATAGATCTGTTTCTGACCAAAATCCCCGATGATTGCGTTAGGAATGCCCACAGCCCACTTGGAAATGCTAATCATGTAGTGATAATAGTTGAAATCGCACTAAACTCTAGAGCCAAAACGGAAGAGCCATTACTAAAAACAACAAGATATTATAAAAAGGCTGACTGGGAAGCCATCAGAGATCTCATCAGAGACACCCCATGGCGAAATATATTCTCACTTCCTGCTAAACAGTGATCAAATGAGACCACTGAATGGTTCAAAACAGCAATTGAAGCACATACTCCCACGCGGAAGTTTTATAACAAGATCCACTCTCCCCAATAGTTTACTTCCACATGTGCAGCTGCCATCGCGCAACGCAGATTTAACCGACATAAGTCCAGTTCAAACAAACAGAAGTATATAGAAGCCAGAAGTAACTGTAAAAAAGAAATAGCGACAGCTAAGAGAGAATTTACTGAAACCACCCCAAAACCCATTGAAGCACAAAACTTAGGAACACGTGACTTCTGGAAAATCTACAACATGTAGTAAATAATGGGCAATCAACAATTCCCCCACTATCCAACAATCATGAAGTTGTTTGCTTAGCAACCGAGAAGGCTAACATGCTTGCCAGTCGGTTTGACTCCAACTCCACACTGGACCCTGCAAACCATCCCCTCTCTGACTTTCCTTTGCGGACAGACGCCACACTAGACGATTTGGAAATCACCCCTTCTCAGGTGCATGCTATCATAAAAAGTCTTGACACTTCAAAAGCATGTGGACCTGTCTCATCCCTAATGTGCTATTAAAAAATGCCCCGCCGAAGTAGCGCCGGTTCTCTTAAAACTTTACAACAAATACCTTAATGAATCTTGCTTCCCTGCCTGCTGGCAAACTTCTTCTGTAGTACCAGTCTTCAAGAATTCTGGTGAAAGAACTGACCTAGTAAATTATCGCCCCATTAGCCGCCTCCCACTTTTTGCCAAAATATTTGAGTCCATTATTAACCAAGCTGTAGTCCATCACCCTACAGATGCTACACACCTGACCGACCAACAATACGGATTTAGGCAAGCCCGTTCCACGGCAGACATTCTAATTGAGCGTATATACCATTCACTTGACAAAGCAGGGGAGGGTAGAACGGTAGCTCTAGATATATCTAAGGCTTTTGACAGGGTATGGCATGAAGGTGTTCTTAGGAAAATCAGCTCAGAAGGTATCACTGGAATAATATTTAACATAATTAAATCCTTTTTAGATAAGAGAAAATCCAGGTTATTATCGATGGTCATACATCCAAACAATATGATATAGATGTGGGAGTGCCTCAGGGGTCTGTCCTTGGACCTCTATTATTCCTAATATTCATAAATGAGCTCCCTGACAAAATTGTCAGTGAGATGGGTATATATGCTGATGACACCACTCTATAGTACCGACACGACAGGAAAACAACTGAACACATATCTAGAGGAATGGCAAAAAACACTAGAGGATGACCTTCGATCTGTAGTGGAATAGGGACAAAAATGGATGGTTACATTCAATGCTGCTAAGACTAAACTTTTTTCCTTTAATAATTACAAGAAACCTTTTCTACCACCAATAGCAATGACCAAATACTCTTTATCTTAAAGTACATCTTTTAATCTCCTAGGTCTAACGTTCACAGGAAACATGAGTTATAAAATTACATTGAGAGCATTGCCAGAAACGCTGCGAAAACGGTAGGTTCTCCCTACCGTGCTAGAAAGCTACTAATGCCCGAAAGTATCCTGTACCTCTATAAGGCCACCATTCGCCCATGTATGGAGTATTGTTGTCATATTTGGGATGGTGCATTTGTTACTAGTCTCTCACTCCTAGACAAGGTTAAAAAGAGAGTCGTCAACCTAATAGGTCCTGAACTGTCATCCAAGCTTCAGCCTCTGTCCCATCGACGTAATGTAGCATCACTCTGCCTGTTCTACCTGTATTTCAATGGTGAACGCTCTGACGAACTGCCAGCGCTTGTGGCCCCTCGACGTAAGTAGCCTGACAATCCCGACAAGCAGAAAAATCCCACCCTTCACAGTAGAGATCCCTAGATGTAAGGGAGCGTTCTATTCCAGTAGTTTCTTCTCCAGAACCGCTAGACTTTGGAATTTCCTTTAAGGTTCCTGTTTCCCCAACTGTACTGACATGCAGAAGTTCAAGTGTAACGTGGACCGATATCTTGCTGCCCAACGCCCCACGTAGTACCCCGTAGCTAATGTCTATGATAGTAGCCTCCTACAGCAAAATGGCAATGTACCTTGTTTGAGGTGAAATTGCAAAAAAAAAAAAAAAAAAAAAATCTCCCCTGACCCGAATATACATACTACTTGGGAAAGTTTGGAAACGATGTTTCTCTGAAACTCCTCCTCCAAGGGAAGCAAGGTCAACCCGCATAGCGTAGAATGCCGCTGGCTATAATCGCGTTGATACACTGGTTCTTATTAGATCACCGAAGTTAAGCAACGTTTAGCCTGGTCAATACGAGTTAGGTGATGAATAGGGAATTCTAGGCATTGTATGTTATTTCTTCTAACCGAGATATACAAGGTGCCTGCAATAAATTTCCAGACTTTTTGTACAGACATTTAAATTGTCGTTGCTCTTTTTAAATTTAGTATGTCATTGCTATACATATTATGAGATAACTGATAAATCCTTATGATTTCAGCCCCAGAAAAATAGCTACAAAAGGAATTGGAATACACCCTACTAAAGCCTGATGGTGAAAGCTGGTGAATTTAAAAAATGCAACCTGGTCGTGAGGACACTTTAGAAGAACGATATACATTACATTTTAGTTTAAAACTGGGAATAATGCCACAGAAACGTATAGAATGAGTTATACTGTCTTTGGACTATCTTGCTTAAATCGAGCTACAGTTTTTGAGTGGTATAAGAGATTCAAGGAAAGCTTGATGTCTGTAATGTGTGAGAGGAGAAAGGAAATCAGAACACCAGAGTTGATTAGCCAAATAATGAATTTCATAGATAAGGAAAAGAGATTATAAATGTACAGTTTGATGTCAGTGTAGTAACTGTGCACAAAATTATTCGCGAAGAACTGAAGATGCGGATAATATGCACGAAGTTTGTCCCAAGAGTGCTCAGAAAAGATCAGAAAGCAATACGTTATCATGACAGCAGGGAGAGGGTCGAGCTGATCAATTTAGATCCCACTATTGTTAGTGCTCTGGTGACCTGCGATGAAGGCTTGACCTACTGCAAAGAGTTAGATACTAAGTATGCTGACTCTCTCAGACCCAAGACGACCAGAAAGACAAATACATCTTAAAACTTATGATAATCTCGTTTTTTTGACAGGACGGACATGATTTACATGTACTGGGTTATCACTGGACAGACAATCAACACGGAATACTATGTTGAGGTTTTAAGGGAGTTCAGGAAGAAGTCAGCGTTATTCAAATCGGGCGAGTGACATTTCCACTTAGACAATGCACCAGTCCACAATTCCATCCTTGTAACAGACTATTTGAGCAAGTGATTAGAGTGCAATGTGTTTACCGTCAATAAAAGATGAAAAAAGGTCTTGTAAACTTATAAAAGCCACCTTATACATGTTCAATTAGGACCGCACGGTAATTTGAATTTTACTTTTTATTCCGGTCGCATAGACAAGAAAAGATTTCAAATTGCATTTTTATGATGACCAAAAACGCATTCATGACCCGAAAGTTTCATTTCATTTTTGCAGATATTTACAGTGTGAGCCTCAAAGAAACACACCTCTTTCATAGACGTCGGTCAAAAGAAGAGATGCGTCATTGAATCCCATAAAGAGAAAATCGAACCGATCGACATTCATTGGCGTTTGTTGAATGGTTAAGATTCTTATACAGTTAATAACAAAAAAGATAAGAGATGGGTTCGTCGATTTAAGAATGGCGACAAAGACGTGACAAAACGCGCTTCGGACTTTGACAACCGAGGCATTGTCCATCGCTGACAAAAGTGTACTGAAAATTTTGATGGCTTTGTAGAAAAATAAATTCTTAAACACAAAATGCCATTCGTTTTACTATTACTGCAATCAGCTTTCGTAGATCTGTGTTCAACATTTAAGATTTTAGTAAAATATAGGTTTTACTTTGGCGATGACCTTTGTATCTAGAGCATTGGAAAAACAAAGTAAAGAATTATTGATTGTTATTGATAACGTCGCTCGAATTTAGCGTAAAATAATCTCTAATGATCAGCCAATATTTCTTTTGAGAATTAGTAATCACTTTTGCTATGGGAGATAGATTCTGTGTTTTATATTTTTTTAAGGCGATTCTATGTGGTTTTACGCGTTTGCAAGTTAAATATAATGTTACAGATAATAGTTAACTCGTGAAATGTTAAATGGTCCAGACACTAAAATCACCTAAAATAGCACAATCTCATTTTTATAGCCGATCCCGATTTATCGTGCAAACACTTATATGCAAGTCCATATGAAGTAGATCTATAAAAGTGAGAATTTGTGTTTGAGGACACTTCTAAGCCTATATACTCAACGAAATTTTGATATACAGACTTGATATTTAGTATATAAATATTTAGACGAAGGAAAACATTTCAATCGGTTTTCATTCAGGAAAGGGGGTTGCTAAGGGATAAAAATAGGAAAATTCGAACTTGGGGATCATCGGATTTTTATCTATCAACTGTTTTACGAATGCGCATGTGCGTATCGTTCATATTATGTTTAAAATACGTAAGTTTGCAAACACTTTTTAAGGATCGTGTCAAGATGGCCTAATAGTTATCGTTCTTGAATGACTGTGTGATGATTTTGGTTCAAGTCTTAGCTCAACTATTTTTTTCTCATAAGAAATGCCTTTTTTAGAAAAAAACACAATACGCGCATGCAAATGTCTCATTTATTTTTTCGTTTTTTTTTACTTCTTCTTTTAAAGAAATTTAATGCAATGTTAATACCAGACAACGCCGGGTACGTATATATATATATGTATATATATATATATATGTGTGTGTGTGTGTGTGTGTGTGTGTGTGTGTGTGTGTGTGTGTGAGTGTGTGTGTCGGGGGGGTCACTGTGTATGCATGTACGCATAAAGATTAATACAAGAAGTGTTTATTTTAATATCTGTTCTATGTTTATTTTTAGTGTTATGTAGAATACAAAATTATTTTAGCAGCTAGCAACAAAATCATGCCCCTTCACTGTTGAGGTCCCAAAATACCAGAAAGCTTTCTTCTCTGTTAGTTTCTTACTTGAAACAGTTTAACTTTGGAATTCTCTTTCTGCTTGTCTGACTGTACACATATACAGAAGTTCAAGCATAACCCACATCAACACCTTTCTTATTAGTAGCTCCTTACGTTCAAGTGGTGATACGCCTTGTTTGGAGTAAAGGTAAGTAATTTATATATATAGTACTCGACATACAGTACTGTTTCATAACATATCAATGTGGCTATACAAGCAGCTTTCCCCAGCGGTGGATCGAACATACAATCGAACAAGTTAGTTGGCAGCTCTACCCACAAGGTCCCTCATCAAGTGTCTATTAAAGAAGCACTTCCCCATAAGTTCACAGTGCTCGAACTGCTAGTTTGTTTACAACCAAACGGCGAGCTTCGCTTAATAGCCAAACAGAGCATCGGGTGAAAATACATTTGTGGAGGGAGGGGCTCTAATAGTATATATATATATATATATATATATATATATATATATATATATATATATATATATATATATTAGTAATTTATAAAATATATATGGCGATTAAGCTACACTAAATATTCTGCGTTTCATCCACTATAGGATTCGTCAGGCTTATGCGCGAATTCTGTGGTTGCTTCTTGTTTTTATATATGTTGAGGATATCTAGTTAGCCAATCAGCTTTCTAGTATCCACCGCGCCCCTTCCTATCAGCCAATGGGCATGCATTTTATCGAACAAAGGATCTGTTTTAGAACTAGGTTAGTGGTTTAAGGTAGATCTTTCCCTTACTTTTTATATATATATAAATATACAAATAAATATACTTATGTGTACACACATACATGCACATATATATACATATATATATACATATATGTGTGATCGTTTATGTATATTCATGTTTATTTAATTTATTTATTTGTTTGTTTTCTCTTGTTATTGTTAGTTTTGAAGTATCGTTATCCTAGAGTAAGTTTTATTTTGTAAACACAGTTGTTTGCTATTTCTCGTCTACAGTTTAATAGATTTTGAGGTTCTTTAAAGTACAGGATAGCAAATTTTTCATGGAGGCATAATTTACATGGGTCGTCTAAATGTCTGCACGTGGTAGCTTGTCTCATTATTTTCCATTCGACTACCGGCGAATGCCCGCTTTCTTTGAGTTCCCAGTATTTATTCGCTAGTGTTGTTTTTATACGGTGTTTTTTTATTTTTGAATGTACTTTTGTGGTCATAGTACCGGGTTTTGAAATCTAAGGAAGTCATGCCTATGTAATATTTCTTGTTATTCGGGTTTTCTTTCGCAAATATTATTGCTTGATAAACTACACTTTTTGTTAGACATTTATTTTGGACTGGGCAAAGTCTTTTAATTATTTCTTGGATGATAAGTGGCATTTTTTTCTGTTTATTTTTTAACATCTATTGACAAAAAATAATTTGTAAATTTTCTTGAAAAACACTTTTCTGGGCATTCTCCTAACAATTTACGGTTTTCATAAAAAGCATTTATCTTTTCTTGTAAAAATATCTTCTGTTTACGAAAAAAAAAATTTTTCCCTCAATTTTATTAAAAAAGTTTAAGTTTTCTTGAAAAGCTTTAATCTAACAATTCACGGTAAAAAATATTTTCTTGTAAACAAAACAACATTTTTTCATAAAAAATTGCAAAAAAATAATGAAAATAATAAACAATAAAAAAATGCAACTTTTCTGAGGAAAATAAGAAAAAAATATCTTTTCTGTAAATTTACAATAGTTTTTTGTCATTTTTATTGATTGTATTTCGATTTTTTATTGATTGTATTTCGATTTTTTATTGATTGTATTTCGATTTTTTATTGATTGTATTTCTATTTTTTCTAGTTTGTTTGGTTTGAAATTCGTCTTCGTCTGTTATTTTGCTCGGCTTACTCCTGGTTACTGCTGGTCCAGCCCGAATCATAATGATGAAAAATCCCAACGATCCGGGTCAAATTCTGCAAGAGAACCAACAAATATATACGGGGTGTTCATTATACAGGTCGGCCAATAAAAACGATGAGTCTTCATCATTGTAGCGAAATCTTACAGCCGAAAAGTTGGTAAAAACATGAAAACTACTTATTTTTGTCAATTTCAACAATAAGCATGGCTATCTACCTAATTATGATGCCACAATTATTTAAGTCTTCTATGATTCAACGAAAAATAATTTCGGCTATGTTTGTTTCGTCACGTGTCATGTAACGTAAACACAGGGGAAATAGCTAAAATTTCTAATTTTTTTAAAACTATTTTCTTAAATAACTTATTTCTACCTTATCGTTTTTCATAAGTTTTGGATATTTTCATTACTGCAACATATTAATTCAGTAGATACTATTGGTTTCGCTTGGAAATTAATATTTCCATTTCCAGATTTCGCTACAATAACAAAGAAGCACCAACATATTTACAAATATTCTCATTAATTATATTTGAAAGCAATATATTTTCTCAAATAATGTTCGATAATTAGGATATTTATTTGAATAAAAAACAACAGTTTAATAAACTATTTCCTTTTTTAAAAACTCATCCTACATAATTTTTATATTCTTTTCTTCTTTTTTCTTCCTTCTAGATTATCATCAATCTTAGTCTTACTTTGTTGTTTTATTCTGTAAACATTTTTCTTTTCAATTTTTCTATCGATTTATCAATATATATAAAAGCGAAAATGTATGTATGTATGTTTGTGTGTCTCCTAAAAACTTTCAACAGACACAACAAAAATTCACAAACTCGGTATCATATTGAAGCTCTATCCTTTGCCCGAAAAATATCGACAAATTGGCCAAAAACGTTAATTTTTCACCCCGAAATCGACAATTTTCTACAGCGGAGGGGTCAACAAAAACCGTCCTCTCATAATGACGACCGGTTCTACGCATGCGTCAGATGACGTCATGACCTGATTTAGTTTAAATAGTTGAAGAAGTGACTAAATTTCATGTACGTCGTGTTAGTTCAGTTGGTTAGCACATTGGGTCATTATCTGAACGTTTTGGGTTCGAATCGTGGTGCGAGATGTCTTTTTTTTTTTCGATTTTTTTAAATTTAAATATTGAACCAGTATTATTTAAGCCATTTTTCACGTAACGTTCGTTTTTCTGTTTTTTTTTTACTTCGCTTATTCTTAGGTTTTCATTAACACCCACACCCCGACCCCCCCAAAAACATCCGGGTACCCACCGATTTTTTAAATTTTAATATCGAAACAGGCTTATTTAAGCCATTTTTCACGTGTTTTTTTTTGTTTTAACGTTCGTTTTTCTATTTTCTTTTATGTTTTTTCGAGTTTTACATTTAACATCGTTCGTTTACCTTACTTAAGTTTTTTTGTGTTTTTTCTCGATGTTTTTATTACTCCCCCTGTACCCCCCGCTTTGCATTAACACCCCCACCCCCTTCAAACACTCGGGCAACGACGGGTACATCCCCCCGCTAAGCAAGGCTTTTTAACGTTGGTTTTTCTTAAGTTTTCATTAACACCCCCACCCCCGACCACACACACCGAAAAACACCCGGGCAACGCCGGGTACCCCTCGCTAGTATTTAATAAAACACTGTATTTTCATACAAAAAAATCGGCTACATTTTTTAATTTATCCGATTTTCCAGTGCGTGCTCACTTACTTATCTATAGTAAAATTGTCATCATGGATGAACGGACAGTGAACGTGCATTGAATGATTAAAAACTATTTTAATTTAAAATATTGCACTTCACAATTCGCATGGCGTTTGCAATAACCATTAACAAGGCTCAGGGACGATTTTTACATTTTTGTGACCTACATCTACACCATGATTGCTTCTCACATAGACAAGTATATGTTTGTGTTCTACAGTCGGCAAATAACACAATCTCTATATCTGCACAGAGAAAAGGGGCACCTTAAAATATAAGCCGTTATAAAATGTCATCTTTTCCTCTTTTACGCAATAAGAACCCGCTTTTCGACCAGATTGTGATTTGCAACAAGAAGTAAGTTCTTTACAACAACTGGCGACGCTCAGCTCAGATGCCGCCGAAGGTCCACAACACTTCCAGAAGCGAGAGTTGCAACAAAAGGAGTTTATGGTGACTGTTTGGTGGTCTAAAACTGGTGTCATTTATTACATGTTTTTTGAATGCTGGCGAAAGTATTACGGCGAAGAATTACTGTCAATAAATGGATAAAATGCATCAGAAACTTCGACAACAGCACCCAACATTAGTGAACAGAAAAGGCCCAATTCTACTCCACGATAAAACTCCACGTTTCGAAACTAACCCAGCAGAAGGTGAACGAATTAGAGTACGAAATTCTTCCTCATCCGCTATACTCTCCAAACCTCTCACCTACCGACTACCACGTTTTTTAGGCATTTCGTCATATTTCTGCGCGAGAAATGCTTAAAAAATCCTAAGCGATATCCAAAACGCCTCGAGCGACTTGATCTCCGCCAGAACATAAGATTTTTACGTTACTAACATAAATACACATGCTTTGCGTTTGCAATAGTGTTTTGACTCTAATGGTACTTATCAACCAACAAATTTTTGCTAAAGACGAGATATGTTCATCTGGATTTAAAAGCTAAAAACTACAAGAACTTTCTTGTCAACCTGATATTTGTATTTCTTTCATGTTATTAGCATTGCTCGGTAACAGCAAGATAGAGATACATAATAAAACTATTTGTTTTCGATTCGCTCTTCATCTATTTATTTTAAACAGTCGATCGTAATTATGACTTTTCTCGTGATCCATACTTTCAATTTCTACATGGTCACGTCGTTGCGATTTGGAGAATCAGCGAGTCGCATATAACATAATATTGAATTTATTATGGTATTTAAGAAATGGAAATATAATAATAGACACAAATCCGAAATTTCTGTGATTCATAAAGTACGTTTGTTACATTATACGTATTTTTTTCACTCACGTTCACCCTTAACAAGACACACCGCCACCTGGACATAAGGGGCAACTATTTAACTAGTATATATAACTAGGGACTATGCCTAGGAAAAATTAAAAGCATGTTGGTTTACGTTCCATTTAAACTTCTGCATATCAGTACAGGCAACGAAGCAGGTAGCAGGAAGGGAATTCCAAAGTCTAGCAGTTCATGTGAAGAAACCATTAGAGTAGAAAGCTTTCTGGTATTCGGTGATCTCAACAGGGAAGGGGTGTGATTTTGTTACTAAGCGAGTTTGTCGGGGATATGTACGTCGAGAGGCCACGTGCAACGAGTTCATTAGAACATGCTATTAAAACATTTATAAAACAGGCACAAAGATGAATCAATGCGGCGATGGGTCAGAGGTTGGAGCTTAGTTGACAAAATGGGCTCTATTAGATTGAAGATTTTTTGGACCTTATCCAAGAGGGAGAGACTAGTATCACAATGAATCGTTCATAATAAAGAAAACCCAAAATGTTGATTTGCAGTAATACAGAAACAATAAACACAGCACTATCATTGAAATGTGTGCGTGCAAGTACCCGTTCTCACATGTTGAATTGTCCGTTTCGTTAATTATATGCATCGCTTCTCTTGGAGATATCCGTGGTACTCGAAAAACGGAGGTTCATAGTTGACCACGAAAAAGCTTTTGTTATTAAGAATTGATTCTCATCGAATATTGCTTGTCAAACAAGAGACTGGAAGGATGGAGCAGTTATTAGACCGATATTAAATGGAGAATATTTCCGTTTCCGGTCTGATTGGTTTAACAGATTCATGTGTCACGGTAGAAGAGAATGGTCTTCTTTATTTGTAAACATTGATAGAAGCAATTATATGTGGAAGTGGATAGATAGAGAGCCATATATATGTCTACACACACATACATATATATACACAAAATAAAAAGGGGAAATTATTATAGACTAGAAGATGTACCCGGCGTTGCCCGGTAGTAAACGTAACGTTAGACTCCTTTAAAAAATGAAGTAAAAAAAAAAACGGAAAGAAACTGAGACATGTGCACGCGAGTATTGTTTTTTTTCTAAACAGTGCACTTCTTGTAAGTATAAAAAAGTACTCTCGCTGAGATCGAAACCACAAGATAAAGATAGTGAATCAAGTACGACCACCATGACATGATCTTTAAAAAGTGTTTTTTAAATTGTACTTATTCTTTACATATTATGAACGATCCAGGCATGCACAGTCGTGAAACAGTCGTGAAACAGTTCATAAACAAATAAAAATCCGATGACTCCCACGTAAAAATGTTGTAATGGTTACCCTTTCGCAGCCCTTACTTCCGGATTAAAACCGATTAAAAATTTTTCCTCGTGTCTGAATGCCCTATATCCCAAATTACATATCTGTATATAAAAAATTAAAGTATCCTTACACACATTCTCACTTCGAAATATATTTATATTACAGATTGTATAATAAATTCACATCAAAGTTTAATGTTAATATGTATATACATATGATATAATCCAGATGTACAGGGTGGAAGGATAAAATTGTCGCCCTAGAAAAGACGACGTTATTTCATTTCCGTTAAATTATAACCGGTTTTCTTTTTTTGTTGATGGCCAGTTGTGTACAAATCTCAAGAGCGATAGGAGCCTTTTATCATGTCTGAAAATGACACAATGTTCAACAAGCGAGATTGGAGATGCGTCACTGTACAACTTATGCTCTCTACAGATCCAATTATGACACCAGGACCATTGCCAACACCCTAAAAAGGCATCGCTCGATTAGCATGAATAACAGGGGCGTCTTCCGGGCAATTAAAATAACGGTTATGGTCTTTGATTCAACCTCACATTTTCGAAGTCGGCTTGAAAGTAAACACCAAACCCTAAGTCCAATACCCCATCATCAATTATAAAACAGATTTCTAACTCAATCGTAAGTAGACTCAGCAATAACTCAAGCGATGAAAATGTATTTAACAGGTCAATCAATATCTACGAAACAGTCCTAAAATATAGCGGATACAAAAATATTGATATCAAATATAAGCAACAAAGCACCCATAACAATAAAATTAAAAATAGAAGAAAAAGAAATATAATCTGGTATACGGCACCATAAAGCAAATGTTAAAAACGAAACTTGGCAAGAAATATCTAGATCTCATCGAAAGCACTTATCTGTAACCAGTCCCTTACACAAAATTCTCAATAAAAGTAACCTAAAGTTATCATACAGCTGCTGCAAAAATTTAGAGATGATAATTAAAGCACATAATAACTAAATATAAATTAAACCACGGAAAAAAACAAAATAAACAATAAAAAGTTGACATCATGACAAAAATAAAACAAACAGAAAAACAAATACGTAATTAGATGAAATAATAATAATAATAATAATAATAATAATGATAATAATAATGATAATAATAATAATAATAATAATAATAATAATAATAATAATAATAATAATAATAATAATAATAATAATAAACCAACCCTGGACAACAATCATAGCAGAAATAAAAATAAAAATACTAATAATGAACAAGATAAATGCAAAAAAACACCGAATGAAAACAACGCTAGCAAACAAATACTGGGAACCCAAAGAAAGCGGATGTTCGTCGGTAGTCGAATAGAAAATAATAAGACAAGCAAACACAGGTAGAGACCTAGACGATCCATGTAGATTATGCCTTCATGAAAATTTTGCAATCCTATACTTTAAAGAACCCCAACAACTATTAAACTGTAGTGGAGAAATAGCGAACAACTGTGTACACAGGCTAAACTTTACTCTAGGATAGCGATACAAAATAATTTAAAAATTATCGATAACAATAGAAAATAAATAAATAAAGTAAACATACATATGCATAAATCGTCATATATATACATATATATAAACTAACATAATATTAAAAATAAAAAATATAGACAAAAAATTACATTTAACTACACCTAGGTTTAAAATAGGTCAGATCACGAGATATCTATGCTTCCCACTAAAAAAACACACAGAAAAAAGATCAACAATCGTATTTGGCAAAGAATGACAAACAAATGGGTAAAGGCTGACAGTGATGCCGTGGCTTAAGCGGTGGTTCATTGCCTCATGTTGAAAATTGACACAAATTTTTACTGAAGTCAGATTTTAATATTATGAAAGTTTTAAGAGTTGTCTCCGATTTTTACGGTTTCAAGTTCATGCTTATTTGCAGTGATATAAGGATTTTAAATAACTTAGTGTTACTTCTCTTTGTTTTCTCATTACTGAATAAAATTGTGATTACGTGTATTTTTCTACGTTTAATAATGTAAATAAAAGCAAGCGCGTCTCTTCGTGTCTGTGTATAAAACAAGCACATTCTTACGTGTTATTTTCTTTTTGTTGACGTTGGTTGTTTACTAAAGTTTGAATCATGTTTAAACTAAACAAGTTATGTTTTATTTTATTCTTAACTTTCATAATAAACCATCATTAGTGTATCGACGATAAAAAAATAAACACGTTTGAACTTTATTTATGACCATGTGGAATTTTTATTGTATCGTTAATAACGAATAATAATTGTGGAAGCGAAATAAACGAAGGGGAAAGAGTAAGCTACACTTTTAAATCACTCTAACATGTTCATGAAAGCAATCGAAGCTAATCAAGATGTTCGTAAGAGGGTTTGTGACTGAGCGGATAATCATGAAGAATCCAAATTTCAAGAATGGAAGATAATAATGCCGAATTGAAAGCCATGGCATAAAAAAACACCACATTAGCCGAAATGGATCCAGGTGTTTCCATCGTGGAAAAACCGGACATTAAATGTGATTATCGACTGCTTAGTGGACACTCTAGAGAGAATTTAAAGCACAATTATCCAAGAAAGAAAACATTCTTCACTTAGAAAATGCAGGATAATTCAGACGGTGTTGAACTTTTCTCATATAATGTATGGTCTAAAAATGAAAGTACAGATTGGATTGTGGACTCTCGAGTTACGTGTCACATGAGTTATGATATTCAAAATAATTATTAATTTCCGAAAATTGGATGTTGCAGAAGAAATGACCCTTGGTGACGGATTCTCAGTTCACACATTAGGAGTAAGTACAATAGAACTGGATGTAAGTGCACCAAAAGGGAAAGATGCCGGTTGTATACGATTCGATAGTTCTTTAATTATGTAACATTTTATTAAGTGTGTCCAGAGCTACTAAATCTGGAAAAATCTCGCACATTCACTGAAGCAAGTTATAAAATTCTGGACAAACAGAAAATCGTGTAATGTAGCCGTTACGTCGCAAATAAACAAAGAAATAAAACAGGAACAGAAATAAATAAAATCCTGGTCGGCATTTACCGTTATAATTGCTTTAACACCGCTTAAAAAGTATAGCCCGATGTATATTTTTCCTCTCCAACCCCTCGCTGACCGCAGTCAGCCATTTCTCGCCTTCGCTTTATACGTCCATTTTGTTTCTCCTTCGAGTACGTGATGTCCTTTTCTCTTTTGTTCTTTTTCTTCTCATGCACACTTATAAATTTGCATATGTGCATTTTTCGACTACTGCCACTGCTGATAAGCTCTTCGCAACAAGCCATTCTTCGCTGCTGCTGATATTTTCACACGCGCTCATATGCACTATATTTCAATAGTAGCTGTGTTGTAAAGGCAGCCTTAATTTTATTTGGCTGTTTTTAGTAGCGTTCTTACTTGAAACAATAATGAAAGCTTACAATAGTACATTTGGCAATTGATATATATATATATATTTATCCAAAAAGTTCTCAACAACCTTAATAGAAGAGCGTATTTGAATGTAGCGTTTTTTAAACTCCATGCTGCACGACATACATAATGGTAATTATACAGTATTATGTTTGTTGTAAAGATAATACATAGTGCTCAATATCCTAGACAGAGCTTTAACTGGAATTTAGGTGGAAATAAGTCTCCCCAAATTGCCCGTATTCTTTGCATCTATCCAGTTATTTTCACTTACAATTATTGTTTCAGTTTTCTTGATTTCATGTGGTGTTTCTCTGAGTTTTTGTTTTACTTCTGTAGCAGTTTCTATATAAACGATTAACGTTTGTAGCTCATGTGCATAGTTTCTACCTTCAAGGGGTTTCCTTAATATTACAACCCTTTTCATTATTGCTAACCGTTGTATCTTCTCAGTCATCCCTCCGATTCCAATCTCTCCCAATCTTTTTTCAAAGTTTTTTCGGGAGTGTTCATAGTGATCCTACTATTACTGGTGTTATCTTAACTTTCTTTATCTTCCATATACTTTCTTTATCTTCCATATACTTTCTTTATCTTCCATATACTTTCAGCTGACGGATTCTCTGTATCCACTTCGCTTCTCCGATACCATTTACATTCACCCTGTGTCTGCTGCAACGGCGAAATTTTCGACCTGACAAGACTTTTCCTTCTTGTTAACTATTATGACATTCATTATTGGGTTTATCTGTTTGTACGTTCATGTCCCATAGGATTTTCTAATTTCCATTTTAAAGTTCTACCGTTTTGTGCATGTTTCATTTTCCTAGGAGTTTGCATAATTTACATGTACTGTCTTTCCCTCTTCACCGTTTCTATTAGACTTTTTCGGCTATTTTCTGATTAATTTTTCTGATTTATTTTTCTGATTCATTTTCTGCTTCATTTTTCTGATTTATTTTTCTGATTCATTTTTCTGATTAATTTTCTAATTCATTTTTTTATTTATTTTTCTGATTTATTTTCTAATTCATTTTTCTGATTCATTTTCTAATTCATTTTTCTGATATATTTTCTAATTCATTTTCTAATTCATTTTTCTGATTTATTTTCTGATTCATTTTCTAATTCATTTTTCTGATTTATTTTTCTGATTCATTTTCTAATTCATTTTTCTGATTTATTTTTCTGATTCATTTTCTAATTCATTTTTCTGATTTATTTTCTAATTCATTTTCTAATTCATTTTTCTGATTTATTTTCTGATTCATTTTCTAATTCATTTTTCTGATTTATTTTCTAATTCATTTTTCTGATTTATTTTTCTGATTCATTTTTCTGATTTATTTTTCTGATCTATTTTCTGATTCATTTTCTAATTCATTTTTCTGATTTATTTTCTGATTCATTTTCTAATTCATTTTTCTGATTTATTTTTCTGATTCATTTTTCTGATTTATTTTCTAATTCATTTTCTAATTAATTTTTCTAATTCATTTTTCTGATTTATTTTTCTGATTCATTTTCTAATTCATTTTTCTGATTTATTTTCTGATTCATTTTCTAATTCATTTTTCTGATTTATTTTCTGATTCATTTTCTAATTCATTTTTCTGATTCATTTTTCTGATTTATTTTTCTGATTCATTTTCTAATTCATTTTTCTGATTTATTTTTCTGATTCATTTTTCTGATTCATTTTCTAATTCATTTTTTTATTTATTTTTCTAATTCGTTTTCTAATTCATTTTTCTGAAACTTTGCTCCATAGCAACATTATTCATTTGTCAGGAAATAATACAAATCGAGACTCATCAGAGAAAACGACATTGATCGAAAAATTTATAAGTCTCTCCAGTATTTCAGGAGCCCAATTTTTATGGCATTGATATTAGCATCACAAAGAAGAGGTTACCATAGTAACCCAGCTTGTGAACATACCTGGCAACTGTTCTAGGAGTGACAACAGCTTGTGGTGCAATATCAGAGGCTTTGTACCAAGGATTCCCTTCAACATTTCTTTTAACAAGACGCAATGTTCTTTCTCAAGGACGGGGTGACCTGGATGAGGTTTTGCTCACCCTTTGTCCTCTAATACGAATCGTACGATTACTCAATTAACAGTAATATTGAAAGATTTCCTGCTATTTTGCGTTGACCCACGATTCGTCCTCGCAGAAAGTCTGATAGGGCTGATGCTCCTTTAGTTCGTGGTTTGCTGCAATGTTGTTTGGCGTAATTTTAATAATAAGTTATTTCGACACTATTCTTATCTGTTAATATAAACAACTATATATTAATGCTAGAAAAATATGTATTTTAGTGTGTATTCTTCTGTGTCATGTATATATATATATATATATATATATATATATATATATATATATAAGACATACATATCACTTTTTAACTAAAAACTAAATTATAAGTCAGACTGATTTTTTTGTTATTACTCACAAGTAGAGTAAGCATTCCCCATTGGAAGTTATTTTCCTTATTCACATATATGAATATGAACAAAAAACACTTAATAATGCGTCATCTTTGTGGTACTATCGAAACCATGCTTTTATAGGCGTAGTTCCGATACCCTGTTCTCTTAGTTCTACTTACTAATTATAGTAGTTACTTTGATTTTTATTAGTAGTAGTTTTATTATTATAATTATAATAATAAGTATTATTACCATTATTAGTATACGTTAATTTTATTTAAGCGGGAATTTCTGTTTGACATGAATGATTTTTTATTTGCTTTCTTCTTCTTTTTCTTTCCTGCATGTGCCTAGACTTACTTTCGCGTTCACCTGTTTTCCCGGCCAGTCACTTAATTCTATAAAAGTTTATTTATTTCGTCTTCTTAGTTCCTCTTCCTCTCTCTCTCTTTTTCTCCCCGTTCTTCTATTTCTTTCTTCATTATTATTTTCTATTTTCTATCTTTCCCTAATCCTTAATCTACGTCCTTCTCTTCCCCTTTACTTTATTTTATTTTATCTTATCTATTTTATTACGCGTAAACATTTTCTTTTCTTTCTTTTACTTTCTTTTATTTTATTCTTTTATTTATTTATTTTCATCCTTTTCATTTTTCATTTTATTTTTGTTTTTTTTTATTTTTTATTATTTTTTATTTCTTATTTTTAATTTTTAATTTTAATCTTTTATTTTATAATTTTTTATATGTTTAATTTTTTTATGGCTAATTTTTCTTTTTTCATTTTTCCTAACAGTTCAGTTTCTTTTAATTTTCGTAGCCTGTCTACTAAACCCGGTTTTATTTTTATTTTATTAACAATTTGAAGTTATTTCGGAGTTAATTTTTTAAGCTCCTGTTCTATAATTATAAAAATTATTAAATATATTAAATTATATGTTGATTAATAAACAGATCCACCGGACCTATATAATATTTTTTTACCGGACTCATTATATAAACAAAGAAAATTGCTAAAGGAAAATGCCTACTTCGGACCATTACATTGTGATATGGATTACTCAAAATACAGTTTGGATCATTTTACAACACTGCTTTCAAAGACATTCACTTCGGATTTTACCATGTAATTTGGATGTGAATTTTTATATCCTTTTCATTAACTTCTTATACTCTATTAAATTTAAATACTTAAGCAACTTTTAATTATGATTTTGCATGTCTCACTGACACTAGCAAATAAGGTGTAAACCGTTATAACCATTTGCTAATATTTTCTCTTCTGAAGAGATGGTAGACATCGAAATCCTCTAGGATTAGGAGTTATAATATTTCAAATGCATTCTTTGTCTTACGTAGAATAATAAAAATCTTTTGATTTGAAACTCAAACATTTCACGTCATAAATTTTAAAATTTATTGAATGACTAAAATTTGATTTATTTGCTCTATCTTGTATATCGAGCAATTTTTATTTAGATGGGATTGTACTTATAGAATATTACTGCCAATAATATTTTGTAAGATGTAAGACCTATAATCACAGGTTTCCATACCAGTTGATTGTTAGATAATTTTATATATATATATATATATATATATATATATATATATATATATATATATATATATATATATATATATATATATGACCGTTCCGGCCGATCTGACTTTCAACCCGCATCTTGTCAAAGATCTTTATATCTGCCTCGTAAACCTGTACAAAATTTGTAGGTACTTGAGCAGAATTTGAACTCGTCGTAAATAACCGGCCGCTCAGCTTTTCTTGGAAGTGAACTAAGATGCCGATCATCCAATCAATGCGCGGAAAAGTAACAGACGATCTTAAACGACCGTTCCCAACAACTTTATACGAGATGATTATCTCTTCCTTGGATGAACAGTTGCAGACGCTGGAAGATGTCGTTTCGTATTGCCAAACAAAACGAATTATCGCTGCAAAGAAAGATTGTGCGTCTCCAAAAGAGGATCCGTTAGGGATGGATGTGGCATGAGCTGTACCAAGACGAAATACTGTCATTAGACGTCAATAAGGACTGGCACGTTTTTCCAACTTGCCAAACTGAAAATCTCGACAGTGTGAAGATTTATTTACCTGTGTGCCTACGAGATTCAAAATCAAAATAATCTCATGAGAAGTTATGGTGGGATCTTAGCATGCCACTACGAACTGAGAGAATTTTTTCCTACGGAACATATACCGGGAAAAGGTCTACTTTACATAAGTTACAAAGATAGGGAAAAAATAAAAAAAATACACGAAAAACACAAAAAGTGCTAAACCCCCCCCCCCAAACTGTTGTTAAAAATATGAAAAACACAAAAAAATTTTTTTATTAATTTTGCTTGACCAGAACATGGTTAAAAATTATACATTAGTTACTAAAATAAAGAAAATAATGCCAAAATAATACATGAAAAACACAAAAATAGTGGGTTTTTTTAAGTTTTCTTGAGAAAATATGAAAAACACAAAGTTTTTTTTCAATATTGTTAGACCATTATTATTATTGTTGAAAAATATTATTGTTGAAAAATATATACAACTTACTTGTTTTTTTTTTAACTTAAATGTTTTTTACAAGAACAAAACAGAAATTGTTACGCTAATTATTTCTTTTTTTATTTTCATTATATATTTTTCTGGTGGAGAGAGAATTTAATAGCAGATGCACCAACCCAAATATGACAACAATACACTATACATGGGCGAATGGTGGCCTTGTATAGGTACAGGGTACTTTTAAGCGTAAGGAATTTTCTAGCACAGTAGAGAGAGCCCAAATTCCCTTCAGAAGCCTTGGCAATTACTTTAATGTATGTGATCCAACTCATGTTTACTGTCAACGTTAAGCCGGGAAGTACTTCAGGTAATATATCTTTAGCTAGAGCTATTTGTGGTTGAGAAGGTTTATTGTAGTTATTAAATGTTACAAGCTTAATCTTGGCAACAGTGAACGTTACTGGTGATTTTAGACTCTATTCCAGTAGAGATTGGAGGTCTTCCTCTACAGTTTTGCTTTGGATATGTGTTATTTTGCGTCGTGTCGTCGCAAATATGCCCATCCCAGAGACAATTTTATCAGGGATTTCATTTATGAATACCAGGATTTATAAAGGTCCAAGGGTCAATCCTTGAGGTGCACCTGCATTTATATCATATTGTTCGGACGTACGGCCATCGAGGACAACCTGGATTCTTCTCTTATTTAAGAAGAATTTTATTATATTTAGTATTCGTCCAGTGGTAGCGTATGATTTCATATTCCTAGGAAGACCATCGTGCCATACTCTGTCAAAAGCCTTAGATATATCTAGGGTTATTGTCCTCTCATCCCCTGCCTTATCCAGTGCCTGGTATATATATATTCAGAGATTACTGTTAGGATATCTGCAGAAGCACGGGCTTCCCTAAATACATAATGATGGTCGGACAGACGCTTAGCAACTGTAAGGTAGTGGACGAGAACTTGATTAATTATCGACTGAAATATTTTGGCGAATAAAGGGGGGACTAATGGGGCGATAATTTAATGGGTCAGTTCTTTCGCCAGAATTCTTGTAAACTGGTACGACAGAAGTAGTTTTCCAATAGCGATGGAAGCAAGATTCATTAAGGTATTTGTTGTAAAGTTTGCAGAGAACTAGAGACACCTCAGCGGTTCATTTTATAAATAGTACAGCCGGGATGGGATCTGGTCCACATGCTTTTGAGGTGTTTAGCTTTTTATGATATCATGTACTTGAGAATAGGTGATCTTCTGATCATGCAGTGTGGTTTCTGTCCACAGAGCAAAATCAGTGACGTTGTGGTCTGCTGGGTAGAGTTTGAGGCAAACTCACGTGCAAGCATGTTACCTTTCTCGGTTCCGTACAAACAACCTCATGATTGTTAACTATACCGTTATTTACTATACTGTTGTAAATTTTCTAGAAATCACGAGTTCCTAATTTCTGCGTTTCAATGCATTTTCGAGTGATTTCAGTATAGTCTCTTTTGCTTGTGCGACACGCTTACGTGTAAATATCATACATAGTTCCACAAAACAAACCCGAAGAAGGTACTGTCAGAATAAAGACTAAGATGCTTGCGTTAATTTGAATAATGGATGTAATAGACAAATCTTCCTTTTAAGAGAAAATATTTTATTGATTGATTAAATTATTAAACGAATACTCGATAATTTAATCGCTTATTTCCGTTGGAAATTTATTTAAATGTGGAATGATTTTGTTTCACGTCTTTTAAATCTTAAGTTTCATATTTTGACTTAAATTTTGCTATTTGATTTTTAGATTCATCGGTGCATCATTATTGGCGGCCATGTTTTATGTGTTCATTAACCTATTTGACATTTGGAAAATCCGTCTCTGCCTTTGTACATGTCTTTTGAACGCGATTCTTAGTAATTACCTTTCAGTTAATTCGGAGAATAACAGTGTTTGATGCTTCTCTTTCTCTGCTTTGTGTCGTTTATTTCATCTTAATCTCGCTTTTATATCAAATGAAATCTTTAGATGCGTCCATGTATTTCTAGAAGATGGTCTGTCTGTCTGTAGGTTAGTCGGTCCCGCTACTTATAGGAATATTATTTTCAGTGCTAAACGAACAAATTAACAGACGTAGCATATTTTATTACTAATTTTCATCCCAAACAAGTCGCTGCGGGAAAGCATGTGAAGGTTCCTCACCGTGCACCGCGATGGGCCCTTAACAAGAGCATGGAAATAAATTGATCTGATTGAAATGTGCGATTTCACCGATTTCGATGACAATAAAAATATGGGAGTGTGAAACAGTCGATCTATCCTTATTCAATCACGGACAACATCGGGACTCCGTGTTAGAATATATATATATATATATATATAAAATTGAAACCCGTATATAAACTACGTTTACAAAGCCAGTCAACGCAAATATTTTTAAATAAACAATATGAACGAATATTTATTCATTTCAGTCAATATATGTTCGCAGATACTCGCCTTTATCAAGATTTCTGTTTCTTTTTCTTACGCCACATGGCGACACTGTTAGTCGGGATAAGTCCGTTTGGTGTTGTGCAACGGTGTTTTTATTTACATAATATCCAGGATTGCACTTGGGATATGCGTTTTACAGCACCAAACACACTTATACTGCCTAACAGTGCCACTATGTGGCGTAAGAACAAGAAAGGAATCTTGATAAAAGAGGAGTATCTGTCGAAATATATTGATTAAAATAGATAAACATTCGTTTATATTGTTTATTTTAAAATCTTTACGTTGGCTGGTTTCTAAACATATTAGATGTACGCGTTTGTTTCAATACATATATATATATATATATATACATATATACGTATATATACGTATATATATACGTCTATATATATTATGTATATAATTATTTACTATAATAATTATTAAATACCTACCGATACTAGTGTTTCATCCTTTTGGAAATCATCGGTACAGGGTGTCACGATAAGCATCGGTCGATATATATATATATATATATATATATATATATATATATATATATATATATATATATATATATATATAAATTAAAATGTAAATATATAAAGTATTATTCATAGTAAGGGGTGATAAGTAGTAAAATGGATTAATCCTAATCTTATAAATACAACACTGGTAAATTAAAAAAAGTATATCCATTTTGAATTATGAAACAGACGAATCTCACATGTAGAGTAAACATTTTTATAACATCAATAGGTTAGCCGAATTAATCAAGAGTAGGTTACTAGATTCGATATCTGGAACATTTTTGGTTCTTGTGATTAAGGGAGGTGGTGTTTGATCAACACTGTTTGGGAGCCATGATTTTATATACTGTTTTGTTTTTAATCCCCGAAACGGTGTTTCATGGTAAACAACTGAGGATCCCTTAAATTAACATTTGGACTATACTGAATTCGAGAGAGCAGTTGGATGCATTGATTACAGGTGATTAAATGACTTACTGACTAAATAGTTTTCCAACGAATGATAAAATATATTTAAAAACATTAAATAATTTTTTTATATAGTTTTAAAGGTAAAACAACTCTCAAGAAGATATATATATATATATATATATATATATATAGAGAGAGAGAGAGAGAGATATCTATATATATATATATATATATAGATATATCTCTATATATATCTGTATATATATCTGTATATATATATCTGTATATATATATATATATATATATATATATATATATATATATATATATATATATATACGCTACACAACCAACTTGTCCAATTCAAATATATATTCGTATACACACATACTGTTGACTTATTGATCACCACTTGTGTTACACGTGGGCGTTTTGCTAAAGGCTAAGTCTTTGGCACCGGTTGAGTTTGCAGAGGCTTATTGAACTGCATCTTGTAATGACAGTCGGTCCATACATCTTCATCCAACCTCCTATGGTTCACCATGCAAAGATGATTTGGAGATCATATCTTATATTTGAGAGCTTCGAGTCGTTCGGTCGTTTGTGGGTCGATGCTTTGATCTATAGATCACACGGAACGTAATCTCTGCACTCGTAAAATTGACAACAGATTATCCTCTCTGTAGATGATTCATTAGATCGATCAGCGTTTCATTTCGTTTGTTACTGATTCTTTATGCTTAATGGAGACACGGTTTCCATGTGAAGAACAATGCGTTCGAAATTCCAAAGATAATTCCAACCATTCCCTACCCCGGTGCGGAATGGGGCGAATTTAGTAAGCGTGAATCATCATGGATGTATCTGAGTGTTTTTCTCGCTCTGACATTGATATTAAACCCGTACTTTTTCTATTGGTATTTATTTGTTCGTCAACGTAAGCAAAATGTGATACAAGGTCGTTTTTAATGCAGGGGTAAACCAACTCCTCAAAAAGGTGCACTGGCAGTAGGCAAAATTAAAAATTGCCTTACTATGAAGGGTTTCCCCCTATATTGACTAAGGACAGATCTACTTTTTCTATTTGTATATATTTGCTTTCCTACAAAAACAAAATGTGACACGAGGTCATTTTTAATGTGAGAGTAAACCAACCTCCAAGCACTGTTGAAGTAGCAAAAATGTTTTAGTATACAAGGTTTTTCTCTAAATTAATTAAAGGCAAAATAAATTAAAAAAAACTCTGTTCCGTCTGGCTGCTTCCCACCTTACTACAACCTGGTTGTCTTCAAGTCCAACGTAAGCAAATTCCTAATGAACCGCCCCCTTAAGTAAATACTTCATTAAATCTCCACACTAACGTACTGTATTTGCAATAACCGTTATCTCTGAGTGGCTTCCGGGCCTTTATAAGTCGTGACCACCGTGTAAAAAAAATATAATGCAAAGGTTGGTTGGTTGTTTTTGTTTTACGGCATATCAACCGTTTTCGGGTTATTTAATGCCGAATCCAAAGATTTTGAAGAAAAATGTTTTTAATAGAATATATTTGTTGTTTTCACGTCGGTTTCTATTTAACCCATAGTTGGAACCCTAACAGGTACTACCACTCCGGGTCAGAGTGGACCTGGGAGCAATGGTATTAAAGGGTGGCTCCACACTCCCCAAAGCCCGCAAGCTGGGGCCTCACCACAGGATATAGTTTAAGGTCATATCCAGGACCCCCATTGAGGGACTATAACCCTCTGCAGGGGGGGCAGTCGGCGTATTCTAATGCCCCACCGACAGAGGCCATAATGCAAAGGAATAAATCAACAACGTACATGGTTCCATTAGATTGTTAACATGTTTTACTGGTAAAAGAGCCGTAGAGAAATATCATTGCTGTTATTATCACAAAAGAAAGTAATAACACCCATTTTAAAGCATTTTTTTAGCTCAGGATGTGTCATTTGGATTATTTCAAGTTTTTAGCCTTCCAAACATATTCATTTATATACGTAATTCTTATTTTCAATTTGTACGCAACGCTCCAAATGCAGGTAACATTTCATTAATTCATTCTGCACGGCTAACGCGATACCCTGCTAATTACTATTTTTTTTTTAAAGCATACCGTTGATCAGGCCAACGTACTAACACTATTGCTTGCTTAATTACACCATGTGGACCAGGGAAAAAGAAGAATAAAAACAGGTTTTTCACTGACAAGTATATCGGATTTAAACAAATAAATATGTTCGTATAACAAATGCGTTGTTGTTTTTTTTATTTTTTAGCTTTCCAAACGTATTCATTTATATAAGTAATTCTAATTTTCAATTAATGTGCAACGCTTCAAATGCAGGTAATATTATTTTAGTTATATTTTTTATCTATAGTTTTATTCTCACTCAGAACAACGGGTACAATATATATATATATATATATATATATATATATATATATATATATATATATATATATACATAAACACACACACTCACACTCACACACACACGCATATATATATATATATATATATATATATATATATATATATATATATATATGTATTCTAGCAAAAGTACCCGTCGTTGATTGGGTTCAAAAACAGCCTACAGAAAATGAACTCTAATTTCTGAAAGTATGATAGGTTATGAAAAGGAACGGTTGTAAATTTGGGTTAAATTCGGGGGTATCAAAACCAAAGCAAAATATGATGAAAGTAAAAATAACATAGATAAACCCCATAATTTATTATACCATACCTGTTCACACTGAAACACTTATCACAATATTCTGTAGATCTATATTAAAAAACCTTGTTAAACTTTGTGACATATTTCCATTCTATGGAGGTCAGGTGCGAACGAACACCCCATAATTTTATTATACCATATTTCTTCAAACTGAAGCATAATTATCAAAGTATAGTTACGCAGATAGATATGAAAAGTCTTTATTAAAGTTTGTGCCTATTTCCATTCTATGGAGTCCAGGCATGAACGCAGACCCCACAATTTTATTATACCATCTCTATTTAAGTTGAAACATACTTATCAAAGTATTTGTATGTACATCTATATCAAAAACACTTGTAAACGTTTTTTTTTAATTTTTTAATTTTTTATTTCCATACTTTGTGGACCAGGCGCGAACTCAGACCCCAGAATTTTAATGACCTACCGTTCTGCCAGATCAAACATACCCATTCCTGTGTCTCGATACATCTTCTATCATTATATGTAATCAGTTTTTTAAAATAGTCAACCATATAGGAGCCTATTCGTGACCACACACACACACACACACACACACACACACACACACACACATTCAGCTTTATATATATATATATATATATATATATATAATTATATATATACTAGGTGGCTGCTCAGAGTTGCCCTGTCGAATAATACGCTTAAATATGATATTTTAATTCGTGCAGATTGGGTACGTATTATTGTAGAATCAATCCTCTATTGATTATTATTTATTATGAGGAATAATTTGGCCGATGGACTAATTTGCCAAAAAGAAAAAAAAATAGAAAAATAATAATGATAATGCCGTTCCTCAAATGTCTGTCTGTGTTTGTTTACAATATCACGTCAGCTGATATTTGGATTTCACGATCTAAAAAAAATAGTTCTTTTACTCTTATAGATAAAAAGAAGTATTTTTACAGGTGAACGTTTTACGTTACACCGATCAAGAAGAAATAAAAATTGTTTATAATAAAATAATTTATATCTACAGAATATCTGGTTTAACGTTACGAAAAGTGCGAATCTACTTATTTGACGATATCCGTTTTAAACGTCGGCGTTGCTTCTAATAACTCCACATCTATAACCAAGCATGCGACAGATTAACTGCATGAACGAGTCGTGCAAGTACTGTTTCTAAATCAGTTCTGCATCAATGTAGATTAGTGGGTTCAATCCGGGGAGGAAACCTATACATTTCCGCTTTAGCGATCCATATTACCTTATCACACACACACACACACACACACACACACACACACACACACACACACACACACACACACACACACACACACACACACAAACACAAACACACACAAACACAAACACACACACACACACACACATATATATATATATATATACATATATGGCAGTTTCTTTCAGTCTTGATAGACTATTGATACCCATTGTAAGTGTGCCTGTGCGTGAAATTTTGTGGCAAGAGTTGCGCATTACTAACCCCCACATCTCTTGAGTCGGCGTTGTTAAATACCAGTGACAAATTGAATATAGTAATCTTCTAGAGGTTGAAGTTTCAATCATTGGTACGAAGTATATAATTACCATTTTTTTAGACTGCTCCCCTTCATAGCTGGCATAACGAGGGTAACCTATCAGAGTCGATAATATAAAAGTGCTATTCGATATTCCCTGCAAATTACCGAGTTCAACATAAAACTTTTCGAAGTTATGAAGAAGATCGGTGGTTCCATCAGTCGAAATGTTGCGATAATAAAATTAGAACATTAATAAAAACAATCCAAATAACGCAAATAATGCAAATAATACGATTAAAAAATAGTTAGGTCATGTTTATGCGTATAGGGTGTAACAGGTTAAAAATAAATCAGTATAAATGACCACCATGAAATAAAACAATTATTTATTAATTTCGTTGCAGTTAAATACGATAGGCAATTGATTGAAATAGTTCACGATCTCGTATTATTAAATACTTCTTGTTAGATTAAATAGGAAGCGTGTTATAGCAGAGCCATTAAAAACCAATATGGCGATTAACGATTGTTCGAACATTAAAATCAACTTTAGCTAAAAAATGAAAACGTTATTACGAGTTGATTTCATGTTTAGTTTATTTTACAAAATCTACAGAATAAATTCTTCTTGAAATTTAGCATTTTTCTATGCTTCAGGCAATTTTCTAATAAATGCACACGTTGGAAATACTCGTGTGAATTATCATCTCGTGCCAGCTGTAATATCACTTTCTCCAACACCTACGGCGTTTTCCATAGAATAACAACTAAAATGTCTCTCATCATTCATGTCTACATCTTCCATTATCGATATTCCATTAACAAGATTTTACTCCCTCTTTTCTCTCCTCTCGTTGCACCAACATAGCTCTTTATTTTGCCTTCTTCCTTTTCCATGCAACGTTTTGGTTGGTTCCAGCAAGAGGAAACACATCTTAATATAACAATCACAAAAGATGGAATTCGCTGACAACTCATTTATTTACACGTATTCATTTTTCAACAGAGGTTAGGTGAAAGATATAATTACCAAATGAAACATTACACGCACTTACTTTTTAGGATTAATGTTGAATATGAGACAGACAATAACCAATGATCTTGCGAAAAATAGTTGATATTAAGGATAATTGTTTAGAGAAATAAAATTGGTCACTGGGATGTAAAAATAAGTTTTAGCTAAAATGTTTACAAAAAAATTACTTAGCTATGTTATATATTCGTTATCATAAAAGGAATAGTGTCAAGAAGGAGATTCGTGTACGTGATCGTCTAGTTTCTAATCTTATTGTTCATGTCTTCGTGGGTGTGTGTTTGTGTACATGCATTTCTTAACATACCTTTTCATTCATGTGTCGTCGGTTGTTCCTCTGGTGTTCATTGTCTCTTGGAGGGGAGCTGGCCTGTTGGATGAAGAATTCACTCCAAGATGATAATTAAGGTTTTATGTTTTTATTCACCTTCCAGAGGTCGACACAGAATGGAGGTGAACCTTGCTTGTTTGATGATACACGTCAGCGTCCTCCCCAGCCCAGGGGGGGGGACAGCTGAAAAGCCGCCTGTCTTCTTCAACACCCGAAACCAAACTGCCAAGAAAGAATCAGCTTACCTCATCACATGACACCACGTCATCTGGTAAGCTGACCCTTCTTTTGCAAACGTGTCCACTGTCCACGTTATTAACCTCTCTCTCTTTCCCTCCCTCTCCCTCTCTCTTTCTCTATTCTCTTATAGAGACACAGAGAGAGAAAATAGAAAGAGTAAGAAAGCCAGAGAGGGGGGAGATGCTCGTTAACAGCTAAATATAAACAAAATATGGTAGATCCACCTTGACCAATTGGCGTACGTGACCATTAGGTTACTCGTTAATATGATGTGTCGTTTGATTACTTACTCCACCAGAACTCACGAATAAAATGTGTCTTTTTTTGGATAACGTACCGGAACCCACAGGTCGCATATTGGAGTTGAGCGTCTAGGAGTTGTTGAGATGGATTGGTACACATTCCAAAAAGATGACATGGATTGGTACACATTCCAAAAATTCGGTAGAGGAACTACACGAAGATATGCAGACTCTCGGGAACTCCGAGACAAATCTGAAAAAAAATTCATAAAATATAAATTGTTGTCCTGTTCCTCAGAATCAGAATGGAAAGAAAAGTTTTAGGTATCTCTCATTGGTTTATTGTGTTCATATGATCTGCATTGAACAGCACCCAGCAGTTGAAGACAGAGAATCTCCGGACAGAAAGGTATGAAACTTCTTCCATTTTTCCTCCCAGCTATATAATATAACCAGTTTTCATAACCCGCTACCCAATATATACACTTTTTAACATTGATTGGAAGAAGTAGTACCCAATTGGGACACTCTCTATCCAATTTAATTATAGCTAAGTAAAATAAAAATCAAACATTTTATGCGTAGGTTAATAATGAGGTAGACAATATAAAATTCCACTTAGAAATTAAAATTTAGGATTATGATCGTCAAACACCAGGGAAGAGATAGGAATGCGGATAGTTCTATTCAATGAAAACGACAAGTTGAAAAAAATCAAACGCTGATTTCAAGTCCTGCGTAATTGCCCCCCGCCCATTGTTAACAAGTTAAAAACGAGGATAAAAAGATATATGACAAACGAAAAAAGGAAATAGAATAAAGAAACATAAAGTAGGGTTGTTCGTCAAGGTGTGGCAGTAATTAAAATGACAAAAGACTAAACAATAGAGACGTGTTTAGGATTCACAAAGTGTTTTAAAGGAGCAGTTGACGACAATGGCGAGTTGACGACATTCGCGATCTTGATGGCAGCTGTACACAGATCTTGCCTTGTAGCAGAGGGAGAAATGAATCTATCAACTAATGAATAAGACCTCGACAGGAAAACTAGATATCGTTATTTCCATGGCAGGTGCTCGTCTGAACTCCAATCTCTGATCCCCCCCTCGCCAATCTTTCACGAAAAACACCCGTCTAGCTGAATCCACTACGAAAAATTTTCCCCACTCTATATCTGTGCCTAAATCAAAACGCGGATTCCATGAACAAAGCTTCTTTCTTAGAACTGCACGCCTGTGGAACTCTGTTCCGTCTGCCTGCTTCCCTCCGGACTACAACTTGGATGTCTTCAAGTCCAATGTTAACAAATTCCTAATGAACCGCCCCCTTAAGTAAAAACTTCATCAAATCTCAACACTAACGTAATGTACTTGCAATAACCCTTATCCCTGAGTGGCTTCCGGGCCTTGATAAGTGGTGATCACTGTGAAAAAAAAAGAGTTTAGAGAATAGTTTACCACCATGGTGTCACACACGACCTAGGGTGCAAAAATGTGTCGGGATCTGTGTTTTCATTTAGAATTGTGTTTTGCATTTTTTATATACTTGTGAACCAGTGTGCATTCTCTCGGCAAATGGTGAAAAGACTACGACAATACAGCTTTGATAAGAAGGCATGTCGAACGAGAAGAAATCCACGTTAGAAAAAGTTGGGGTTAGTGAGTTGTCGCGCTCGAGAGGGTTCTTCAAAAATTGGCAGTTTCTAAGGAATATCAAATTCACAAACAGTCTCCAGTTTTATGTTTTTCGGGCCATGAAAGAGGACGACGTTCATTTTTTTTCAATTTCTGCAGGAAGTTGTAAACCTATTCCAACATAAAAGCGCTTGTTATTCTCAAATGGCAATCTAGTATTGACAACATTGCTTAATACAGCGATGTAATACGAACGTTTGTTAACGTAATTATGCCTGCCGGTATTGAAAGGAAATGATACAGTTCACCTTGGTGCTTTCGTTGCAAAATAAAATAAAAATAAGTCAAGCACCAGAAATTTTCTGAGAAATAAAAAACAGTATAGAAAGACATATTTCTCAGAAAATTGTTTCATTAAAAAATTTGTTTCATTATACTCGCTATGAAAGATACATCTCGAAAGAGAAAATATTCCTTTTTTCAAGGTGATACATACAGTTATATACATACAGTTATATACATACAGTTATATACATACAGTTATATACACACAGTTATATACATACATAGAGTTATATACATACATTTATATACATACAGTTAGAATAAAGCTAGAAGTTATAAAATTCATCTGCAAATATTTAAATAATATTTTGTCTTTTCTTTTATAAATATATTAAAATCTAATTAAACATCAGAGTTCATCTAGTCAAATATGACTAACAAATATTTTATCTTTTGATTAAAACTTACACAAAAAATGGTCGTATTCTTTATAAACAAAAGAGTTTTCGTATTTCATAGTGACTTGATTTTAATCTTTTTAATATTATTATCGACATACTTAACAGTCTATAAAAATCTCAGAAATATTAAGTTTATATATATATATATTTTAAATATACTCTGAAATTTACTGTCGTCAGCAAACGAAAAGGATGCTTATGAAATTTTTTTTTTTTTACACAGTGATCACCACTTATCAAGGCCCGGAAGCCACTCAGGGATAAGGGTTATTGCAAGTACATGAGTAGTGATGTAAAAGATTGTATTATTACGATTATAAGAAGCGCAAGTGAAGCATGCAGTGAACGAGGCATAAAAAATGACTAAGTTCAGCATTTGCCCGTCCCCATTTAGCCCCAAAAGTCCCCAGGGAACGTCAAACTCTGGCGAAAATGAACAAACGGTGCAGTTTTAGGCCGTAACATATGTAAATTGAGTTCTGCCCCATGCAAAAAAGAAATGACTAAGTCCATCATTTGTCCCCTCCCTATTTAGCCCCCAAAGTCCCCAAGGCCTTAACGTATTTAAATTTGAGTTTAGCACCATGCAAAACTGCTAAATAAACATACACAGAATATTTTAGAAAAGTATGGTAAAATAGTTAAAAAATTGGAGTGTTTTATTAGCCCTAAAAGAGCCCCTGGGGCACACCGAAAGGTCATTGCGAAGTATAGGTAAATATTATATAGAAATCAGTTAGTTACAACTTTTCAGAAAGTTTTATAAAAATCCAAGGCATCAATTTTTTTTAATAAGCACAAAAATGTCAATTTTAGCCATTTTAAACCAAAAGGCATCCCTGGGGTGGGGGGCAACCGATATTTTCTGATCCCTTCAGTGTAAAGAATTATCTATCCAATAAAATATACTCTAAGAGATTCTTCCCTAGAACTACTAAAATTGCTAATTTCTTCCCTCTTTTCTGCTTCTCTGACTTCTCAATTTACTAACGTGTGCTAACGCGTAGACAATTAAATGTAATGTAAACAGAAAACAGACATCTCGGTGCTTAGCTCTCTTCATAGTGCGTTTGTAGACGTGGTCCCAAACAGTAGCACCCTACGTTCATCTAGCAATATTCCCTTTTTGAGGTGGATAAGAGAACAATGATGATGTGTACTATTTAAGGGGCAATTCGCCTCCTCCCCCCACCAAAAAAATAAGACAGATTTTTTTTTCGTCAATCTAATTTCTATATGTAATCTATACATATATGTAATTTTATGCCTTTTTGTAATTTTATGCCTTTTTATAATTTTATGCCTTACATATCTGGACAAAGCATATGATTTAATATTATCATTTCTATATTCAGGATATTCGATTTCTTTTTATGAATCCCATTAACGACAAATGTAGATTCAACAATATCTTCATTAGTTAAAATTCGGTGACAGATCGAAAGCAATTAACTTCATTTCTAATACTAGATTCGTCATGGTGTACATTTATTAGAAATGTGAGTATCTTATTACGAAGATATCTAGAATCCATCTTCACGTAGGTTTGCGTTTCGTTTTAGATGCAGATTTTTCTCATTTCTTTAAAATCCATTTATCGTGTTTCATTCAATAAATGTTTTGTGTGCGAATAGCTAATTTTGTACCAGGGTATCTAGACATACGAAGTGCCTTCATTAAGTTTCCATACTTTTTTCGTATGAACACTTTCATTGATAGTACACATATAAAACTCTAGTCCCCTTCAAAGTAATCTCCTCCGGCTGCAATGCACTTGTTCCAATAACTTCTAGAAGGCACCATGGGAGTCCTCTTTTGTGATCATATTAACGACCCTCGTTACAGCCTTTGTCATCTCCTTAATTGTTTCATTACAGCAGCATCTAAAGTTTTTCCTGAGCATAGGGAATAGCCAAATTCACAGGGAACAAGGTCGGGGCTATAGGGAGGGCGAGGAACAGCCTTGATGCCCTCCTTGATTAAGTAGTCTGATATTTCTTTTAAATCTTAACTGAGAACCTTCGGGACAAACTTCGACAAATCTTCAACACCTTCAGTTCAGCGCGAATAATTGTATGTACAGTTCTCACACTGACATCAACTGTGCACTTCTGTCTCTACAGACATACGACGGACCTTATGTTTATTTGACTAATAAACTCTGATGTTCTCACTTCCTTATTCCTCCTACACCTCTTATCATATCTCACAGACACCCTGTCTTCTTTGAATCTCTTATGCCACTCTAAAAATTGATGCTCGATTCATACAAGGTCCAAAAGCAGTCTGAATCATTCTATACGTTTCTTTGTGGTTTTTGCAAATTTAAAACAAACTTTTATTGCCTATCCTTCTTATAAAGTGTCCTCACGTCCAGATTGGGTTTTTGAAATTCATCAGCTGTGACAATCTTTAGTAGGGTGTATTCCAATCTCTGCTGTAGCTGTTTCTTTAAACGTAAAATCAAAAAACTTGGTCAGTTATTACATATGATGTATAGCAATAACCTGCTGAATTTTCAAAGTCTACGGCAATTTTAAATGCTTGTATAACAACTCTAGAAACGTATTGAAGGCACCTCATTCGTACCGCATACCGTGTATATATACATGCAGTGTATATGTACACTCAGTGTATGGGTACACGTAGTGTATATATACACTCACTGTTTCATCAAATGTATATGAAATATATCCTTCATAGCTGTATTGTTTACACCGGCAATTTCGTCTAGTGGGCGTATATACGTGTCTCTGTGATGTATGTATAACCTGCTCTCTTAAGTACATTACTTCGATTCGTCTTCTGTGTGGATGCGTGTATTTACGCATATTGACGTATACAGTGTGGGGCATAAAGCCTGTTACAAAATTTCGGAATTATTTTTATGATAATGTTAAAATAATTTTACTATTTTTGTCATTATGTAACATATGATTTCTTATATTTCAGAATCAATGATATATTTTTGAACACTTTATGTGAAATTGAAGAAAAGACCTCCAGAAAAATTCAAGTTCGGGAAAAACGCAAATTCAACAGAATGTTCATAAAAAGAACGATTGATCGATACATTGAAACTTCATCGATCAAAGATAGACAACGATCAGACCATCCTCGCAATTCCAAAACATCTAAGCTCATCAGAAATGTTAGGGGAAAAATCAGGTGAAATCAAAGAAGATGCATGAAACGAATGGCAAAGGAAAGATCACCAAGAACTATGCAAATGATTTAACCCAGTAAGCTCACAAAGCCACACCTTCTCTCTAACCAACAATTGCAGCGATTCATCAGAAGTCGATTCTTGTTAAACCGTGTCATAAAGGACACGCTCAATAACATCATATCGACAGATGAAGTTATTCTCATTTCAACATTCATGTGACCTAATTGACCCAAGGGAGCGTTTTGCTCCCCATTCGCGAGATCAGACTACCCAGGAGCCTGGGAAGAACCGGATAACTATGCTGAGGTAGAACGGCGGATATCCCAAAACCTGAATTGAAATGTATAGATATATTTTGCTTTATTGTTTGAAAATCAGAGATATATTTGTTTTTTGTAGACCAATGAACTGACTTTCTTGTGAACATTTGTAAAGAAAAGAGAAAAGGAGGTGAACCCTGATGGAAGGGTGGATACTAGACTGGGTGTATGTTATCTTTTTCTCGACAGGTGAACCACCGATGAAGAGAGGGAGGTGTGGAAAGATAAGGTCTCATGGCAAGCTGTGGAAGGGGCAGACCGGTATATTGAGGAATTAGATTGGTTCTGTCGAAGCAACGGAGCATAAGCGGGGTGAATGTGACCTAATTGACCTAAGGGAGCATTTTGCTCCCCATTCGGGAGATCAGACTACCCAGGGACCTGGGGTGGACCGGATAACTATGCTGAGATAACTTTAATAGATCCCGGGCAACGGCGGATATCCCAAGACTTGAATTGAAATATATAGATATATTTTGCTTTATTGCTTGAAAATCAGAAATATATTGTTATTTGAAAAATAGGCAACAGGAAATGTGAGAATGTTAGAATAAGCGATAGTACTTGTTGACCTGGAGTATCCTTCAGACTATAACTTTGAGGTCATGGGAATTGAATGTTGATTTTGGTCCCCAGATTTAAAAACTATTGACTATAGTCGAGTTGCACACACGCAATCCGCATCTGCGTGTCGTAATTTGATTGGCTTAGGAGACTTTCCACTCCGACATAGTCCTCACTATATAATATTAACCCGCTCGAAAATGTAGCAGATTCCAATTTGATTTCGAGGGGCACATATTGCATGGAATCTCGCAGTTCCCAATGATTGATCACGCCCCCTACTTTTACCTGTCTGAGTGCCGTCTGCGAAGACTAAAGATTTGAGACTCTTAAAACTTGCTAAGAACTGAACAATATATTGTAAAAAGTCTGTAATATATTTTGTGAAATTAACCTTCAGTAGAATAGAATTCAAGCGTCTGTTGTCTTTCTTGCCTGCATGAGTTTTGTTATTCGTTTTCAGCATACCAGGAATTTGATGTGACCGTGAATTTGATGTGCGCCTCTCGGAGATTTAGAGTTTTCTGAAGTTTAAGAAGACGAGCAGGGGGCCCTTGCGTGACATCTGAGGGAGTAGGGCCACATTCACACAAAATGATAGTATCCTTTCGAGATGTCGTGAAGCAATGCCTCATAATGCAGTAAGGATTCAAAACACAGAAACCAATATACATTATTGTTTCGGAAACCATTTCTGAGAGCAGAAAATCTGTACTTGTTTTCCCTCTCAAGGTGTCAAGATTTACAAAGAACTTTACATTAGGGACATTCTTGAAGGTGCACTGATCGCATGGTGTAATTCTGTACACGCTAATGAAGTTCGGACTTCCCAACAGGATGATCCGACATACCACAATGCTTATGTAAGACACTGGCGCTCTAATTATAATTTATACTATATTTCTTTACGCCCATATATGGAGTATTGTTATCACATCTGGGCTGATGCATCTGCTACTAGTCTGTCACTCCTGGACAGAGTTTAAAAAAAGAGTTGTCAACCTGAAGCTTCAACCTCTTGCCCATCGGCGAAATGTTGCATCCCTCTCCCTGTTTTACAAGTATTTTAATGGTGGATGCCCCCACGAACTACAAACCCTTGCACCCACGATAAATCCGACAAGCAGCAAAGTCCCACCTCTACACAGTAGAGATCCCTAGATGTCAGAAAGCCTACTTCTCTAATAGTTTCTTCCCCAGAACTGCTTGACTTTGAAATTTCTTTCAGGGTTCGTGCTTTCCCGACTGTATTGGCATGAAAAAGTTCAAGGGTGACTGCAAACAGCCATCTTGCTGCTCAACTCCCTACATAGTATCCCTGAAACTTATTTCTCTGATAGTAGCCTGCTACATCAGTGGCACTGTACCTTATTTGGGATGAAAATTCAATGACTAAAAATAATATATGCACACACACACACACACACACACACACACACACACACATATATATATATATATATATATATATATATATATATATATATATATATATAACCGGGTGTCGGATTTTTAAACATTCCCATTAGTTTTTAGATCTATTCAAGCTCCCAAAATGCAAGAGACAAAGTTTTCCTGAGCCCTAGTATCTCATATTAAATCCAAACTTTAAATAATTTTTAACATTTTATTTTATTTAACCTGCGTTCAAAAGTTATTTGTTTGTTGCAAAACCTTTTCTTGTATGAAATCATTACTGCCTTCGTATTGTAGCATTCCTGTTTGGTCACAAAATATTTTATAATTCACTAACATTATACATTAGTTCCATCGTCCATCGATACCTACAATCTCATTGAAACACTAGAAATCAAGCCTGGTATTCCAATAAACTATCAAACATGACGACTCTCATCTGCAAAACCTAATATGTAACAATATTTGCTGATAAAATTATATTCTATAACAGAAAATGGAAGAAACTCTAGAAAACGATCTTTACTCGGTAGTGGAATGAAGCTGTAAGTGGAGGGTAACATTTTTTCCTCTAAGACGAAACCCCTTTACTTTAAAGACAACATAAAACAGATAAGATACCCAAGAGCTTCACTTACAAACTTCTCAGCGACATGAAGGTAAATCAGATTTTTTAAAGAAAGGATCTGCTTAGATTTTATTATATCCTGTGTAACGTAAAATATTCCTCTGCAAAAATTATTCCTTTTATCTATAAAAGAGAAAAGCTAAAAGTTTTTCGATTTTCAATATTTATCTGATGAATTTCTTTATAAAACATATCTAAGAACACTGCCAGATATATAAATTAGTTTTGTGTGAAATTTTTTTTTTTTTATTACATTTTCACCCCAAACAAGGCAAATTGCCACTTTGGTGTAGGGGGCTACTATCAGGGGCAACAACTACTGGGGTACTATGTAGGGATTTGGGCAGCAAGGTGTCGGTTCACCTTACACTTGAACTTCTGCACGTCAGTACTGTTGGGGAAGAAGGGACCTGGAATGGAATTCCAGAGTCTAGCGGTTCTGGGGAAGAAACTATTGGAGTAAAAAGATCTTTTACATCTAGGGATCTCTACAGTGTGGGGGTGGGATTTAGCAGCCTGTCGGGTTTGTCGAGGGTGCACACGTCGTGGGGGCACAAGTGATTGCAGTTCGTCATAGCATCTACCACTAAAATACTTATAGAAAAGGTAGAGGGATGCAACATTTCGTCGATGGGACAGAGGCTGAAGCTTAGATGCCAGTTCAGGGCCTATCAGGTTTGCGACTCTCTTTTGAACCTTGTCAAGGAGCGAGAGACTAGTAGCAGATGCACCAGCCCATATGTGGCAGCAATACTCCATACATGGGCGAATGGTGGCCTTATAGAGGTACAGGATACTTTTGGGTGTTAGTAGTTTTCTAGCACGGTAGAGAGAGCCCACCTTTCTTGCAGCGGCCCTGGCAATGCCTTCAATATAATTGTTCCAACTCATGTTTCCTATGAACGTTAGGCCAATGAGTTTGAAAGATGGACTCTCAGATAAAGAGTCGTTGGCCATTGCTATGGGTGGTAGAGAGGGTTTCTTGTAATTATTGAATGAAACTAGTTTAGTCTTGGCAGCATTGAACCCGACCAACCACTTTTGTCCCCATTCCACTACAGATTGGAGGTCTTCCTCTAGTGCTTCTGCCATTTCTTTAGAAATGTGTTCATTCGTCTTCCTGTCGTGCCTGCCATAGAATGTAGTGTCATCAGCATATATACCCATCTCAGAGGCAATGTTGTCGGGGAGGTCATTTATGAATATCAGGAACAATAGAGGTCCAAGGATAGAACCCTGGGGCACCCCCGCATTTATATCATATTGTTTAGATGTACGACCGTCGAGGACAACCTGGATTTTTCTCTTATCTAAGAAGGATTTAATTATGTTAAGTATTCTACCAGTGATACCGTATGATCTGATTTTACTGAGGAGACCCTCATGCCATACCCTGTCAAAAGCCTTAATTTGCAAAAAGATAGGCTCAGCCGTTTCGGAAACTATGGGGAAAGAACTCACACACACAATGTGACTTTTATATAAGAGAATTATAATGAACGAAAACAATTCCTTCAGCAATTGCATTAACAATTTGAGACATTTGAGAAAAACACTTTTTTTTCGAAAGACTTTTTCGTCAGTTACTATATCAGCCGATGTGCGTCTTAACATTATTATGGAAACCTAAGAGGTTACTTAGGCAATTAGACTTTTCTCTGTCAAAATGTTGTTTGATTTGGTCCTTAGAGGTACAATTTCACAGACATAACTTCCTCTAGAAAGTGGTGGAGATGTATTGACGATATCCTAAGAATAGCGATGGATCGATTCAAGCTATTTTTGTATCAGAGCAGACTGTTCACTAGAGGGACTGGTTTGTCCCCACGTGACCATTTCCAAATCTTGTTATAGTTAGAAGTAAGTACGAATATTAAACTACCGTTTGAAATTCCCACTCAACGTGAAAAGCGAATCAAAACTTGGATAATTTAAAAACGAAATAAAGCAAAGTTTTTGAGATATATGTATCTTGGACTTGACCTTTACTCCTGATCTGAAATGGAACACGTACATCAAATCTGTTGCCAAGGTCGTAGGAAAAATAATGGGATCCTTTTACCGCTCCAGTAGATATCTCACTGCTGATGCAATTCTCTATCTATATAAAAGACAAGTATGTCCAAGGATGGAGTATTGCTGCCACATCTGGGCAGGAGCTGCTAGAAGCAGCTTATCTTGCCTTGGCAGTACAAAATAGACTTTGTAGCTTAGTGGGGGATACTTCTTTCTCCTCCCTGCAACCACTTTCCCACAGAAAGGGTGTTGCGAGGCGGTTATTGTTTTATTGTTATTTCCATGACAAGTGCTCGCCTGAGCTCTAATCTCTGATCCCCCATCACCAATATTTCACGAAAACCACCCATCAAGCTGAAACCACTGTCAATATTTTCCTTGTTCTTTATCTGTGCCTAAATCAAAATGTAGATTCGTTGAACAAAGCTTTTTTTTAAATTAGAACCGCACGCATGTGAAACTCTCTTCCGTTTGCCCATTTCCCAACTGACGACACTTTGGTTGAGTTCAAGTCCAACATAAAATAATTCTTGTTGAACCGTCCCCTTAAGTAATCCAAATTATCAAATTTCCATTACTAACGATTACTACGATATTATCTCATTGATTACTGTACACTCAATAATCATTATCCTCGAGTGACCTCTGGGCCTTGATAAGTGGTGACATCTATGTAAAAAAGTAGACATGCTTAAAATTAAAATCCTGATTAAATTACATTCGAACTTTAATGCAAACCTTTTCTTTATAAGAATGATAAACGGCTTCTCGATATCCATGCTTCAATCAAGAGGTAATTACATTAATTCATCTTCATTTTACCCAACGTAACATGTTGTTATCGTAAGAATTAAACAGTTCTACATGTGTTGTTTGATTGTATTTATTTGGCCAAGTGGGTTCTAACGTATATTTCTAGTAGTAGAAGTAGCAGACATCGCAATAGTAAATAATATATACTTCAATTAGATTATATCCAAGTTGTCTCCCTTTTATCATACTATTCAACGAAAAACTGCTTTCTCCTTCTGAAAGTCAAATGAATCTAATTCTACACATTCTATGGATGTACCCCGAGGAGGTATCTCTTTTCGCGCATCGTTTTCAAATTCATTAGATCCACTACAATCAGTTGGCCATCTCTGCATGGCTTTTACGATTAATAGAAACAATGTTCTCATTATTTGTTCCAGTCGGTCGCACTTCCACAACATGCGGCAAACAAAATATAAAACGCATATATTTATATAGTGTTCATGTATTTCTCTCAATCGGACCTTTGCAACAAATGACACTTATTGTTTCGTGGTCGTAATGCACAGTGTATTATGTTGTTACGTGTTTATCTATTGCGTTATTATGTTGTGTTATTTTGGGTTGCGAGCCCCAAAGAAAAATATAAATATTGTACGCCTCTTATTGTTTTTAATGAATGGTTCGGCAGAAATAACAGCTGTTTTTTTTTAAATTGCGATATTATTATAAATACATTTAAAACATGTAATTTTATAATTTAATAATTTATTTTTAGTTCAAAATGTGGATACTTAAATGTAAGTCATTTGCATACGAGAACTAAGTGAAAAATAACTAGTCAGTCATAAGTATTTAGAGACAATATTGTTGGCATTTTATCTAACGACATCAGATATTTCCTTAAAGATACACAATTTTAAACTGATTCTCTTCGCACAGAAGATACACTGCAGACAAAAGCTTCTTGGCACACCATGAACAGTAAAAACAGCACACACACATAATATGGAAATACACATAGAACTGATGGAGGGATTGGATGCAAAGTTTCATAAATGTATTCATATCTGCATCACCCAAACTAGACATAACATGAAAAAGATCACATTCCATACTTGACTTTATAACATGGCAAATGAAGAATTGTTACAGAGGAGGTTATGAAGAGGATGGACGGCTGTCTGAGCTTGCGAAGATAACGTAAAAGGAAATTCTATCAAATCCTAGGTCAAGAAAGGGATTCTAGATCCAAGTGATCCCGGGAATGACGTCAAAGAAATTCAAAATAGTGAGGTAGACTCCCTGAGGTAATGTAGGTCAGCGGGACTGTCCTACATTTCGACAAGCAAACAAATTGTTTCGTATGCGTAGGGGTACGGATGGTGTCTGTTTATTCCGAGTCAATTTTCATATTTATGGCACATCGGCCCTTTTGGGTGGTCTATACAATAAAACAGAACATGCCATTTTATATATCCTTCACGTCTCTTGACCGTGTCGGCTCACCATAGAACGAAAGCTAATATGTAAGTCACATTCTCGTAATAATTGGACTTTATTCGTTTCATGGTCGAATGTCGCCCCCTCGTCCCATGCCTATCCTTAGTACGAGGATTGGAATTTCTCTATCGATTTATTTTCCATACAAAGATCCCTCTCGCCGCTCCTACGAGAATCTTCGTTTTTCACGACGGTCTGTCTGACTCGAAAACTCGAACTCTAAACTCAAACCGAAGACTTACTCTATAAGCACATGTTCCCTCTTTTTATATTAAGGTGTGTGTGCTCGGGCTGTAGTTCCTGTTAACCAGCTTGCACTGAAAATATACCTTCTTGCCTGTCTTGTGACACATAGGTGCGTGGACGTACACGCTGTAAAGTCAATGGGTTTGATATATATCACCGATAACCTTTGTTCCCTTTGAATTCAACTAGACACAAACAAGTTGCGTTCAACTCAGTACCGCGTGAACAGCGTTATAGACACACAACACATATCTCTCTGCTATTTTCCACACACACTCCACTCCATGCTGTCATTGTTGTCACTGAAAAGCTAATCATTTATAGCTCTTGCGTGTTAATTAAAAAAGTACAAAGACTTTGTTTTATGTTTATGTTTGATTGTTGTGGAACACCGAATTGTACGCCCCCCAACTAGCGGCACAACCAGTCTTATAAAACAACACAACTCCATGCGAACTATGAGTAAAAACCAACTTATATACGATCATTCGTACATTATCAATCATTTACAATGAGCTTTTTGGTTCGGTAGTAATTTGACCATATGTAAGTGTTAAGTTTTGAGACATTGTGTTGAACACAGATGGCGGCGTAGTTCAGATCAGTAACCAAGATGGCGACCAAGAATCAAATGTGGTCCGTCGCGTAGGTAACCTTTTAAGTTTTGAGATATTATTTTGAACAAAGATGGCGATGTAGTTCAGATTAGTAACCAAGATGGCGGCGTAGTTCAGGTCAGTAACCAAGATGCCGGCGAAGAATTAAATGCGGCCCGTGACGTAGCAAATGGCGAACTGATTGAATCCAAAATTCGACGATTTTTATAATAATTTGGCGACGTTTTGATTGGTTGTTTAGCACAGCCGTTGGTTATAAAAATGATTGGCGAATCCATTCGTCTCATACCCCCCATCACAACTCAAAAACATTTTACAGTAAGAATAATTACTGGACAACTAGTTTTAGATGATGAAAAAGCTATATAATATATGTTTTTAGTTAAATTTCTGTCGTGTTACGATAAATGTGTACTTGAAAAACCATCGCTATCCTGATGCGGAGAGTGGACCATGCTCTCTATAATACAAACCGTAATTAAAACAAATTATTACAGGAAAGACATATGTTTAATCGGTGTGCCCTCTTTTACCTTACTATGCATATTTTTGAATACTTGTAAAATATTTGTGAATGCTTGTAAAATATTTAATTCAGGAGAATTCAGAATTAAATCCATTAAAATAAAAATTAAATTCCTAAAGTTCAATCCATTAACTTCATAAATTAAATCCATTAAATTTAGTCAATAAAATCCATTAAATTAAGTCAATTAAATCCATAAATTTATTTAATCAAATGTGTTATGTTTTCACCCCAGACACAGCATGTATCCATCTGATTTAAGAAGTTTAAAAAAAGAAAATATTACTTCAAAGTATAAAACTAATTGACGATATGTGTTAAATGCATTCAAATACATAAAACAGCAATTCTTCCCTGTTTGTCAGAAACATCGCTCTTGAAATTTGAGTACTATTGAACAAAATAAGGGATGGGAGAGTGACGAGGCTTCTGAAACTTAACACAAGGTCCGCTTTCTACTTTCCTAAATGAAGCCCATTAAAACATAGGAATCAACTTTAATGATATCAATATCTTAATTGCTATCTGTTGTATTCAATTTCTGAATTCATATAACTTAAAATGAACACAACATTTCTAATCAAATTTATCAAATCTATTAAAACATAATTAAATATAACAGAAAATCAATTTATACTTGCGGCTTGTCTGGTAATGGACACGTTTCTTCGCATAATCAACACATGTCTTGACTATACGTGTATATTTCAGTTGAATTGGTTCGTCTTTTTTGTTTTTCACTTTCATCTCATGGTTTACAAGGTTTATCGTTTGAAGTTCATCAAATCCATTAAACATAATTAAATTAAACAAAACTCAAATTCATACTTGCGGCTCGGCTGGCAAACAGTCTTGACTATACGTGTGTATGTTAGTTCAATTGGATGTCGAGGATGTGCAATAAAAGTGTCATAAAAACATGGCAAAGGAACTAAGAACTTTATCAAATAAGGTGGGAATATTAATGGATATTCATTGGTATTTTAGCGCACATTATTGCAGACGACATTTTTATTTCTACTGGTTCGTCTTTTTGGTCTTTCGATTTTATCTCATGGATGATGGGGTTTATCGTTTGAAGTTCGTACTGACGTTGACTTGCGCTTAAATTACACCAAAGTGCAATTCGAAAAAAGTCGCTAGATCAGTTTTTGGGAGCAATCGATTATTTTCACTTGTCTGTCGACACCGAAACTTTATTGGTGCAATTCTGTCTTTTCTCTGACGGCACAAAACAAAAACATAAAACACAAAAAATACAAAATAAAACATTACAAAAAAGCAAATATAAAGCACAAAATACAAAAAGAATAAAAAACATAACAAAAAAACAAATATAAAGCACAAAATACAAAAAGAATAAAAAACATAACAAAAAACAAATATAAAACACAAAATACAAAAAAGAATACAAAACATAACAAAAAACAAATATAAAGCACAAAATACAAAAAAGAATACAAAACATAACAAAAAACAAATATAAAGCACAAAATACAAAAAGAATAAAAAAAATAACAAAAAACAAATATAAAACACAAAATACAAAAAGAATAAAAAACATAACAAAAAAAACAAATATAAAGCACAAAATACAAAAAGAATAAAAAACATAACAAAAAAAACAAATATAAAGCACAAAATACAAAAAGAATAAAAAACATAACAAAAAACAAATATAAAACACAAAATACAAAAAGAATAAAAAACATAACAAAAAAAAACAAATATAAAACACAAAATACAAAAAAGTACAAAAAATATAAAAGCAAATATAAAACACAAAATACAAAAAAATTACAAAAACATAACAAAAAAGCAAATATAAAACATAAAATACAAAAAATGCAAAACAAAACATAAAAAAAAGATAATATGAAACACAAAATACAAAAGACCAACATCCTTTCAATTCACTAAACAAATTCAGACCATATATTTCCTGTACTTTACTTAAAAGCGTTTGGCTTAAATACGCATTTTTTTAATGAAAATCCTTTCTAGTTACTAAATGATGGTTTACTGCAGTTTATATCATATTATGTAATTTCGCAAATTGTAAAAACAGATAAATTGTCTTTACAGATTTCCTACGCTTATTCAGGTTTATCTCTATTTTAATTTAATGTTTAGTTTGGTTGTCAATGTTATCTCTTTCTGCTACACAATTATATAAGAAGTTCAAAAGAAGACAAATATTTTTGTTACTAGGAATTACTGAACACTCAGGATCGGAATTGCACGGATTCTTCACCGCCATCTTTGTTCAACATAATGTCTCAACACTTAACAATTAACGATAAATAAACGGGCATAACAGAGGCAAAAATCCCATCCAAATAATTCTTGTATTTTTTTTATTTGCAGACTGTTATCCCCATCTTCATAGTTGTTGCTGTTTCATCTTCTGACCTCTTTCATGCGATTAACCGCTTGGCTCTCTTATCTATATCCCCAGTAATTACTGCGTTCCATAATTGTCTCATCACGTTTGGGTGAACTAAACCCCTGGCTTGCTTTGGGTAGGATTGCAACCGCTATCTTCAGACAATGCTCAACTGGAACCTTATATATCCAACGCCTCTATTCACTGCACCCCGAGCGTGAATAAGCGTATTTCTGTCGAGGTCCCTGGCGCAATGGATAGAAGCTGTGAATCTCTATGGTTCAAGGTAACCATTTCTGAAAATAGCAGTTCCAATCCGACTCAAACCAAGCCAAAGGTTTAGCTAGCCAAAACGTGGTATATTAATCAATATGGCCCCAAGAAGCCTTGTGAACTCAAAGCTGAATCGGATGGATTTCCAGGAAAAATATCCAGATCGCAACAAATCTATCTCTTCTACTATATGAAAGAAACTTTGTGTGAGAGAGTTCGTTCCCTATGGACTCGAAAACAGCAAGGCAAAAGTACTTTATGCGCCTAGCAGTATTTCTAGATAGGTTTTTGTATTGGAATATATTAGATATGTATCATTAATCGATAATCGAAATAAACCATTGAAAAAGAATCAAGCGATTTTAACCAAAGTTAACACCTTATACAGCCTAACATCACAAGTGCATTTGAAAAGTTTTATTACCACAAAAGCCAAACGATCAGGCGATTGCAGCATTAACAATTTATATGTCAAATGGATTTTTTAAATTCTTAATGCTGCAATGTTTTAAGTTATAAATTTGTTATATTTTTTACTAGAATATCTTAATGCTTGCATTTTCTATGTAATCTATGATTTTCCAGTCCTAGCTTTGAAATAATATTTTCTTTTTTTTGTGTTCAATATTATAGACATTGTAAACAATCCATGAAAATAATTATTATTAACTTCTTAAATTGACAAAACAAAAAATCCAATAAAAAGCCGAAATTAAGTAAATAAGCAAAAAGAAAACATAAATAAAGGAGATGAGAAGAATTACCGGATGACGTCTTAAGCGAAAAATTATCAGCCCTAGCACAGCAAAGAGCATCACTCTCTCTACATAACCCAAATAAGATGGCATGCGAGCGACATTCCTGCTGATTTATGAAAGTGTCAATAGCAAATCAGAAAAAATCGTCACTAAAACGTCAATGTTGAAAAAAGTAGTTTTGGTATTCAATAGCCAATGAGAAAAAACCGTATCTCACGTTCCTTACTTATTCTGAAGAATTTTGAACACCAGTAATTTTATTATAACTTTTGTTTTAATGAACGAAAATTGAAAATTTTTATTTCAAAATATAGCTGAGAGGGTGGCCTATGAACTGTAAAAATTGATGCAATTTAGTCGCAAAATGAGTGAAGGGTGAAGGTTTAAAGCAGTTCTAAATGAGTAAAACTTACACTTAATCGTATATTCAAACACTAGCGTGTTTAAATGATATATAAATATAATAATATATACGAAATCCGTATTAATCAAAATATCATATATAAGCATATTTGACGACTGGGTGATGCCTGGTGGCCTGCTAGTATATATATATATATATATATATATATATATATATATATATATATATATATATATATATGATGAAAATAATGGAAATAGTATTTCAACAAAATAAAGAAATAAAAAGGAACAAACTGTGTTATGTGTTCACCAACGTTTCCTCTTTATTTCATCCAGAGAAAGTCTCGAAATAAAGACGAAACGTTGATGGACATATAGCACGGGTTGTTCCTATTTATTTCTCTCTCTCTCTCATATATATATATATATTTATATGGTTTATATATATATATATATATATACATATATATATATATATATAAGTGAGCCCACTTGTGTGTGTGCGGCACGATTTCCACAAAACACATCTGTCAAATATTGGTCTACACACTGCTGTAAACTGTATATATAAAGACTTTTGACTTGTGGAACTAATTCGATTTTGATTTGGTTGGTAAAAATAAGCTGCTAAAAAATCACATTTGAAAAAGAGATTACATTTTAACGGATTCTTATCCATGAGACGATAGCTCAAACCATAACGACTAAGAGTGGAGAGCAACATTGTTTACTTTCGATTTTAGCCTATGGCACCCAAGTAATATCTTTTTACTTTTTAAATTACTACTATAAATTAGGTACAATATAACAACCAATAGCTATTGACTGTATACTGCATTATACTAAATACAAAATATGTAAGAATAAAAATATATTTAAGGGTATTTTATGTCGCGATCACGCATGGAGGCCACTGCTATATATTTGGTAAAATATAATAATGAAAATAGAATTGGCTGTCTAATAAAAACAAATCTGAAATATGCATGTAATTAAATGCATCTTACGACTAGGCTTGCTATATACAGGGCGACCAAAAAACAAAAACAAAAGCTAACTGGAGGCCATCTAGAACATATGCTGTAGAACGGAGATAAAAAGGCCAAAGACCCCTGTGTTTTGATGTGATTTAATTAATATAATAAACTAGTTATGACCAAAGTTTCATTTCATTCGGACAAAACACGAAGAAACGGGGCCTAATTAGAGTTAAGGCTCGTTATTTGGGGCCACCCTCTCTCTCTCCCCCCCTCTCTCTCTCTCTCTCTCTATATATATATATATATATATATATATACATATATATATATATATATATATATATATATATATAAAGGAGGGTAGAAATCAACAATTGTAGGTTTTTAGACTTTTATAAAATTTTTAAATATTTTAAAACATTTTTATAGCGCGTATCGAGCCTTGTTTAACTCTCTTGAGATATTTTTATATAAAAGTTTTTAGTTAACATTTTATAGAATCTCCTTTTTTTTAGGAACGGAGGGGAGTGAAGCGATGGAGAAAAGTACAGGAGAAAGACAAAGAGTGAGACCTTAAGAAGCGAGAGAGAATGGAAGAGATAGATAGGGATCGTGAAAGAAGAGGAGAAGACGAAAGAGAAAATAAGATAGAAAGAAAAGATCGAGAAGGAAAGAGAGACATAAAAAAGAAAGAAAGAGTGAAAGAGAGAGAGAGAGAGAGAGGGAAGAAAGAAAGAGAGATAGAGGAGAGTATGAAAAAGGGAGAGACAGAAAAAAGAATATGTGTGGGAACCAGCAAGAGGGAATATAAACCGAGGATTTTTGTAAACGAGGAGAGAGAAGGAAAAAAGACACCTAGGAATAAGGACACATGTGCAGTCAAGCGAGAAGTTACCCCTCTTTCTCTGTAAAATCTGAAAACACTCCTCTCTGTGACTGCTATTTGATCAACGAAAAACACAAGGAATAAGTACTTTTTATGAACATTTTCCATTTTTTCATTCGTTTATTCCGATATCTTACTTTGTATTATTTTGAAAGGTAACAACAAAGGAAATATAACATTTTTGAACATTCACATTCAATCTAGTCTTTTACAGTTGATAAAATGTTATTAAAAATCTGAAATGTTCATAGTTTTTCTTCTGTTAAATGTATTATCTATTTCATGCTTTTTTATGCTGTAATACATGAAGCAAGCTATAAATGAAGAAAGGCAGAGAGAAAGGCAAAGAGGATAAAGAGATGCAAATACGTGGTTTAAACGAACGAAGTCAAGTGAGAATGATAATGAAAGTCACGTTTGTGAATTTGGCAGCAAATCCATTTCGAAGGCCCAAGAATTACCAATTCAACCGTTCTCAATCGATGCAGAGTAACTGAATTTGTTTATGCGTTAAAATCGTTGCAGGAAGCATCGGTTTTTCTCCTCATAGGGTAAATGCAGTGCAAACAAAAATCAATTTATAATGTTTGTCCCCGTGAAAAAATGTTTTCTGATTGGTCGAATCAATTTGTTTTTTTTTAAATAGAATCAACCATAGAAACTCGAATTGAATAGAGACGTCCTGTCGTTAACATTCGCGTACAAATTCCACAGAAATATTTGTCTACCAATTTGGATCGCGTCTGCACTAACCCTCGCCCTAACCCTAACCCTAACCCTTACCCTCACGCTCACCCATACTCTGACCCTATTTATATTACATTTGGACTAAAAAAAAATCTAAACTAAAAACCATGCGCCCTAATGCGCTAATCAACGGATTAAATCGAATATTTACGTTGTAGACTGAAGCAAACTTGCTTGATAAATCGACCGTAGTGGATGATATTCAATCAATGGAAGAAAAATCGATACACTAGAGCTTTTGATCCTCTACACAAAAACATTAATAAGACTAATCAAACGATCTTATTGTTGGCATTCTGCACTAAACGAAATCAAACGATAGTAAATGTTGTGAATCGTATTTTTGTATAAACAGCCAAGTCCGTCCAAAGATGGAATACTTTACTGGAGATGTTATAAATATAAAAAGGAAGACTTGACAGAGTACAAAATAAACTTCGTGGCTTAGTGGGAGGTGCCCTTTTCTCTACCCTGCAAACTCTCTCCCACAGAAGAGACGTTGCGAGCATACCCTTGTTTTATCGTTATTTCCATGGCAGGTGCTCGTCTGAACTCCAATCTTTGACCCCCCCTTGCCAATCTTTCACGAAAAACACCCGTCTAGCTGAATCCACTGTGAAAAATTTCCCCCACTCTTTATCTGTGCCTAAATCAAAACGTGGATTCCATGAACAAAGCTTCTTTCTTAGAACTCCACGCCTGTGGAACTCTGTTCCGTCTGCCTGCTTCCCACCTGACTACAACCTGGATGTCTTCAAGTCCAACGTTAACAAATTCCTAATGAACCTCCCCCTTAAGTAAACACTTCATCAAATCTCCACACTAACGTAATGTGCTTGCAATAACCCTTATCCCTGAGTGGCTTCCGGGCCTTGATAAGAGGTTACCACTGTGTAAAAAAAATAAATAAACATCTCTGAAAGCAAGTCGGAATATATAAATGCTAGAAAACATTCGTAATTTGAGTTGCCATTCGATTATTTGTACATGCACTTCTAATGCAATCTTCTACAAAAATCAAATCCACCCTAAGATATGGCAGTATTGCCACCTCTGGAGAGAACCGGGAAGACTATTATCTTCTGTCTTGACAAGTTACAAAACCGTCTCCTAAATCCAGTGGGCGTTTTTGGCGCCCTGTTTCCTCTTTCCCACAGAAGAGACATTGCGAAGCTATCTCTAATCTACTATTGTAGGTTTTCGAATAAGCTGCAATATTTTCAAGCTTTAAAACATTCGCAACAAACATTCATCAGATGCAACAATTGTGAACAGTTTCTCTTCACTTTCTAGATGTGCAAAAAAAAAAAAATTAAATAAATAAATATCCACGAGTAAATGTTCTTTTCTGTCATTGGAACACAATACAGTAGGTATCCTTCCTAACTGATTATAACATGGTCTTTTCAAGTCTAATGTAAATAAATTCTTGTTGAACCGTTCTCTTAAATAATAAAATACCGAAATTCCACTATTGCTAATCATTACGGAGTTGATTCACTGTCTAACTGGCACACTTTAACCCTTATTTAAAAGTTGCCTTTGTGCTTTGAGAAACCGTGATTTGCAATTTTTAAAAATCACACCAAACTCTATCCTATACAAACTTGAACGCCCACTGAAAAAAATATATCGGGGAAAATTTGGTACTGGTGCATATTGTTAACGAGACATATCTCAGCGTTCGCTCGGCTTTAGCGGAAAATCCCGTAAACATCCGGATTATGACGAGCGTCGTCGATAAAATCATAACAACGCTACGTAAAAGAAAATAGCAAAATGAATAAATGGAAATGTAACACCAAAAATGAAATAAAACAACTTACCGTAATTAGGTGTTTTATTGTTTTTTTTTGTTTAAATAATAACTGTCAAGAAAAGCTAGAAGAAGGAAAAATTAATTTTTTGATGGAGAGTTTCCAAGAATTTTTTTTTGCTTTTTCAAATATATTTTGCCATTTTTTATGCTTAAAATTTTTTTTGTTAAGGAAAACTGGGAACACTTATGTTACCGTGTTATTTTTTAAAAAAGAATATCTTCAAGTTTAATTCACGTTTTACGATATCTTATTTATTGAATATATTTGGGAGTTTTTATTTCAACTTCAAAACACATAGCTTTTGTATAACTCATTCTCTAACACAGACAGTCACGTTTCCAAATATAGTGTAGAAAAGCAATCATCACTTCTAGGTTTAATTCTATTTATAGTACACGAGGCTTGTGTGTCAAATACCCATACTTAACTCAGGATAGTGATTGACATCACTCATCGTTATCTAGCGCGAGATTAGTAGCCGTTGCTTCAAATGACAATATATATTCTTAAAAATAACTGGTTAGATGCCCCATTAACTAATATCTGTTTTGCCACCTGCTTAACAGTGTACTCATGAGACCACTGAATGGTGCAAAACACGCAGTGAAGTATATGTTCAGACACAAATATTATACGAACCCCACTCTCTTCAATTGTTCACTTCAACTTGTGCAGCAAGTATTGCGCATAGGTAGCATGCATTCCACAAATTCGCCCGTCGCAAGTTTATAGAAACTAGAAATGAGTGTAAAAGTGAAATAGCTGCAGTGAAGAGAAATAAACGTATCGAACTACAAAAATAGGATCTTGTGATTTCTGGGAAAATTATAATTTTGTGGTAAATAAAGGAACAATTACAAATCCTCCAATTATCCAACAAATATGAGGTCGCTTGCCGAAAAACCGAAAAAGATGACCCGCTTACCAAGTCGTTTGCTCCAAACTCCACCTAAGACTGAATCAAACTACCTCCTTCCAAATTTCTCTTTGTGGACAAAGGCCACACTCGTATATCTGAAATTCGCCTCTTCTCACGTCCGTGATATAAAAAATAAAAAATAATAATACAATTTAAAAATTAAATAAAAGACCTCCAAGATGTGGGGGCCTGATCTCATCCCTACCATACTAATTAATAAATGCTCCGCTGAGCTAGCCCTAATACTCTCTAAATTCTCAACAAATACCAAGCCGAGTCTTGCTAAAACCGTTGAGTATTTAAGCAATGACACACTAGTTGACTATATTTCTGGTTAAAATATTGATTTACGTGAGCCCCTTCTACTGCTAATATTTAAACGGTAATCTCTTAATGCACTGCACTGTGGAATGATGCCACAATGAATGGTTTCATTTAATGCTATTAAAATTCTTTCCTTTAATAGCTATAATATCTTTTACAACGACCAATTGCAATGAAATATAGTAGGAACCCAGCTTTCAAACGCCCAGGTCTTACATTCACAAGAAACAATAATTAGGACAAATATATTAAGGAAATTGCCAAGTGGTCTCATCTCCCGTGCTAGAAAATTACTTACATTAGAATACATCTAGTATTTTTACAAAGCTATGATTCACCCATGCATTGAGTATTGTCATATTTGGTAGCAACCGTATTTACAGTACAGGTAAACATTACCTGAGGTGGCTGTGCTAACTTATTTATACGAAAGTTATAACTATTTTGTTTGTGTAACTTTAAGCTTTTAGTCTGTAAACTAGAGGCTAGGTGACGATAGGAAAGTATAAATGATGTTAAACAATGCGTAACGATTAAGCGGCCATATTGATGACTGTGTATATTCTGGAATAATAGAATTTCATGGTCGCAGATTAGGCGGAATGTTAGTAGTGAGAAATCATTATTTTCGAATAGTGAAGTGTAAAGGTAGTTGTATGTGTATGAGTGTTTAATCTAGTTAATAAATGTGTCAGGTTAAGATAGTTGCAATGGTTATATATTTACCCAGTTTAGACAGGAAGAGTGAGAAATTTTCAGCTTTTCAGGTAGAGGGGAATATACGAACTACTTTGTCTATAGATCTTGGCAATCGGTATGGTGTAGCTCATAGGAAGTAGGTTAGAATTTTATTATAACGAATAAATGTATCTGTAACAGCGGTCAAATGTTATATAAAATGGTGGGTACAAGTTTAGGCATAATAAATTTGTATGTAGCATTCGCTTTTGCAGACCTATCGTAATTTTGACCAGAGGGGAATTTCTGCAACCATTTTATATATATATATATATATATATATATATATATATATATATATATATATATAAGTGAACTTGTTTGTCTGATTGCCTGTGTGCGAAACGATCTCAACCAAAACAGTCTGTTAGTTTAGATTTGTTTGGATATACATTTAAGATTGTTGTAGACTCTTGAAAATTCAGTATGTTATTGCTATAAATCTTATTAGATGACTGAATAATTTATATGGTTTCAGGTTAAAATGAACAGCTACAGCAGGAATTGGAATACCTCCTAAAAAAACCCTGATTGTAACAGCTAGTAAATTTCAAAAGAGCAATCTGAACCAGAGGATATTTTCGAAGAACAATATGCAATGAAATAAAAATTAAACAAAATGACGCAGAAACGTATGGAATGCTTTTGTAAAATCTTGTAAGAATCGAGTATTAGTTTGTGAGTGGCATAAGAGATTCAAGGAATGCAGAAAGTCTGTGAGATATGATAAGATGTGTGCGAAAGTTAAGGAAGTCAGAACACTAAAGTTGATTGGCTAAATCTAGAATCAAGAACCGTCGCGCGATTATAGAGACAACCTGTGCACACTCTGATGTCAGTGTGGGAACTGTACACACAATTACTTATGAGGAACTAACGCTGTGGAAAGTGCACTAATTCACAACTCCATTTTTGTCATAAACTATTTAATCAACATGGACATCACGACAGTTCCTCACCCTCCATATAGTCCAGACCTTGTTTCCTGTGACTTTTGCTTATTTCTGTAAACTCAAAGAAAACCTTAAAGGCTGTCATGATGAGAAAATTGAAAAAATGAAATAGGCTGTGACGAAGGTTATTGATACGATCACACAAGAGGACATTCATGGGGTTTCTACTAATTGTACAACAAGTGCATTACAGTTGAAGGAGATCACTCTGATGAAAAAACATGTGGTAATCACAAAACCATCGGCCAACTCGGTTTTGTGAATATATTGTACCACACAGTTTCATATGTGTATTATCAATAAAACTACCACACAGAAAAAGTCTGGATACTTATTTAAGGCATCGCACACACACACATATGCATATATATATATATATATATATATATATATATATATATATATATATATATATATAACGAATGTAAGTTTAATGCCATTAAATATTATTTCAGACAATACAAAGCTTTTATTGTTTTTGTCCAAGAGTTAGGTTTAGGCATAATGCCATGTGATCATCGCAGGACATAGAAAGAGATAAAACTGTCTGTTTTAAATGCTAAGTGTCTTTCCCCGCGGCGTATTATTCTCCCGAGCAAATGTGACACTTGAATATCCATCGCTTTCTTTGTATACAACCAAACGACTAATAAATATATTTTCCATATGGTTGAAGTGAATTATGGCGATTACTTATCCTTCGAAGAAGATGCACACACATGAAGACTGACCATTTTCTTCATACTTTCTGACTATTCTTCCACTGTCTATTTTAATTGTCTACCTCAACACAATTAACTATCATTAGTTAATTATCTTAAAAGCGTATTCAATAACGCTACTACGAAATGCTGTAAAAATCCAAACTACTCTGTCAATTTTTAGTCTACAGACTCGAGATTTGAGATAAGGGGCATTGAAATTTGGAATAATCTTTAAAATAAATTTTCGGCCAGAAATTTGGCTGACAAGGGGTCAAAGTTCAACTATTTGACCTTTGAAAACTCTACAAAACTCCACCACTAATTCTGGGTCGAAACAATTGAAATTTTAAATGTAGATTTCTTGGAAATGGATTATTTAACTGAATTCGAGCCCAACACAATAAATGTTCAGCGGTCAAAATTGTAGTCAAAGTTTTAAAAAATTTGAATATCATGCAAAATTTGGTCTAAACGTGAAATCTTACATAAAGTGTATTCAGACATAGGGCAAGATTTTAACCGTGTTTTTTGCCAAAATTTGGCTACCAAGGAGTCAAAATTTGACCCTTGCGGTTTCTAGCAATCTATTAACCTAATTTTGGGTTTAAACATTTGAAATTTTACATAAAAAGGTATTCAGTCAGACAGCAAGCTTTTAATGAGTTTTTGGGCGATAATCTGGCTGCTAAGAGGTCAAAGTTGAAAGAGTTGACCATTGTAGACTCTATCAAAGCTCTCCACCAATTTTGAGTCTAAACACTTGTAATTTTCGATGTAAGTTACCTGGGCAGGAGTTAAACTTATTAATATACTAGCGGGGGTACCCGGCGTTGCCCGAGTGTTTGTTTCCGGGACGGGGGGGGGGAGTTTTAAAAAATGTTATGGTAGGTAAGTAGGAAGGATCAAACCCGGAGTCATGAGTAAAAGTAGGAAAATAAAGTGTGAATAAAAACAAAAAAACATCTGCAACGTTAACAGTTCGGCCACCAAGAAAAGTCCATTCCAGTTGTTTAGGAAAAAAAAAAAACGACTACGGTAGGTCGGCGCGAACGTGAAAATATAATGTGAATTGTCCAGCACGCTAACCACTACGCCACAGAGCACTGCAGCTTAGTTTAGTGATTTTAAATAACTTGACATGAAAGAACTACGAAGCCAAACCGGTGTTCTCTTCTCAACTGTTCCTTGTGAACGATCCCCAAACGGTGTTAAGTGGTGGCAGGGGGAGGAGGAATTTATTAGAGAGAAAATATTTTACCACTTCCATTGATCTTAACCGATTTTGGCCGTGACTTCTCAGCAGAAAAAGTATAGAAATCTAAGATTATCGAGGAATTTGAGAAATAATAAGCCTATAACACACCTCAGGTATTGTTCTGCCGTTTGTGCATATTATATTTGCATGAAATATCTTGATTTTTAATCCTATTAATGTCAAAATCAGACGGGAAAAATGAGTTCATTTTATTTATATAGAGAAGAAGAAGAGAAGAGAAGATATATATATATATATATATATATATATATATATATATATATATATATATAAGTAATAAACAGTGCATATGGCCTGCGCAAAGCTGGGCTGAATTGCTAGTATATTTTTTTCGCGCATATTTTCGCGCCTTTTAACATCCTTTTTGTCTGGGTCATTTTGACATTTGCTTTCCTATCTTATATTTAATTCTATCACCATTTAATTTTTTCCCCTCTTCTTCTTCCCTGATATTTCTTATTATGTCTCGGCAGTCGTGTGAAAAGCATATCTTATTTTTCTTTTATCAATATTATTGGAATTTTCCTCTTTTCTTTTCTTTGAATTATTCCATGGATTTCGCCTTTTGGATTATTTTGGACCATCTTTCATTTGGATTATTTACCTTTCACCAGACTATGCATTCACGTGTAATCACCCTTTTCTTCACCATATTCCCTCTGCTTCACTTTTTGTTATCAAGTAAGATCTTTGACTTACTTGTAGTCTCATCAAATATTTTTGTATGCAAAATCCGATCCGCATTTTGCTAATTCCTACCCTCTGATGAGAAGAAAAGTATTTCTTCGAAACTCTGCGGATTATGGACTATCCACTTATCAAGCGTTTCCTTTTCAGATTAAATATGTTTTTTAACTCTTTTTCAAAGTGTTTTTTTAACATGTTTTATTGACTGTTTGTTTATATATATATATATATATATATATATATATATATATATATATATATATATATATATATATGAGCAAACAGTTAATAAAACATGTTAAAAACACTTTGAAAAAGAGTTAAAAACACATCTAATCCGAAAAGGAAACACCCGACAAGTGGACAGTCCCCAATCCGCGGAGTTTTGAAGAAATCCTTTCCTTCTCATCAGAGGGCAGGAAGTAGCAAAATGCGGGGTCGGATTTTGCACACAAAAGTATTTGATGAAACAACAAGTAAGTCAAAGATCTTACTTGATAACAAAAAAAAAAATGAAGCAGAGAGAACATGGTGAAGAAAAAGGTTATTTTTATTTTATTTTATATATATATATATAATTTTCTCATTTTTTTTCAAATAATGCATGGGGCATTTCACCGGATGCCAAATATTCACCCGCCATAATTCCAACCGAAAGGTATTTTAAAGATTTTAACCGCCCCTTTAAGTGTAATTGTTTGAATATCTCTTGGACTTGGTACACTGGGTATATTTGTCAGGTCGTTTTTGAAATTCTTTTTCATGAGTTCACTTGCTCCCTCCCCTTCTTTACCCCTCCCTTTTCTTGGTGTATCTTGTGCTGCTACTGCTTGTTATATCACGTGTTGAATGCGTGCCTTTCGATTGATAAAAGGAGACGTGTGCGCCATTTTGTTGGAACTTTTGATCGCGAGAAAGAAGTCGGCTCGCTATCCCGCGTCAAGAGAAAAGACGTTAAATATCGCAAGTTTAAACAAGAGAAACCAGCAATTTGGTTTCTTTTTCTTCAATCGGGATTCGTCAAGGAAGACGACACAGAATTAGCCAGAAAAGACTGTTTAAAAAAATCAGAGTTGTAAACGAAAATACAACGACCTCTTCACCGAGAAAGGAAGAGCTATTTTAAGGCCTAGAATTGGTCTTGTAAAAAAAGAACACTAACTCCAGTGGGGCGTTAGAATTCACAATTCTGGCATCAATTGAAATGGATGGCTCTCGTCTAGGGGAGGCCCCATGTTTTGATAAGCTTCTGGGTTTGACCTTTACTCCTGATCTTAAATGGAACACATACATCAAGTCTGTGGCCAAGATCGCTGGGAAAATGGTGGGTTCCTTCTACCGCTCTAGAAGATATCTCAATAATGATGCAATTCTCTATCTATATAAGAGCCAAGTACGTCCAAAGATGGAGTACTGCTGCCACATCTGGGCGGGAGCTGCTAAAAACAGCCTATCCTGCCTTGGTAGAGTACAAAATAGACTTCGTGGCTTAGTAGGGGATGCCCTTTTCTCTACCCTGCAACCTCTTTCCCACAGAAGAGACGTAGCGAGCGTGTCGTTGTTATATAGTTATTTCCGTGGCAAGTGCTCGTCTGAGCTCCATTCTCTGGTCCCCCCTCGCCAATCTTTTTCAAAAAACACCCGACTAGCTGAAACCGTCGTCAATAATTTTCCCCACTCCTTATCTGTGCCTAAATCAAAACGTAGATTCCATGAACAAAGCTTCTTTCTTAGAACTTCAGTCCTGTGGAACGCTGTTCCGCTTGCCTGTCTCCCTCTCGACTTCAACCTGGATGTATTCAAGTCCAACACAAACAAATTCCTGATGAACTGCCCCCCCCTAAGTAATGACACTTTACCAATTCTCCAATACTATTACTACACTATCCCTTTGATTACTGTACACACAATAACCCTCATCCCCGAGTGGCCATTGGGCCTTGATAAGTGGTTAACTCCATGTAAAAAAAACAAAACAAAAAAGAAGCCAAAAAGAACCAAGAAATCTTCTATAGAACAACACAGAAGATTTGGATTATTTTCTTGGATTACAGAACCAAGAGGATTGAAATTTTCTCGAATGAGAACATTTAAGTTAATGGCGCAAGGGAGGTAATTTACATACACACTCTTTTAAGAAGATGAAGTGATGACGTGTTTTATTTAAGTTTTTTGACATGCAGTAAGTCCTGACTACACCTATATTCTCACCCCATCTATCCCTTACAATATTGTTAATGGAGTTCTTTGAGAACCGCCAGGGAGACTAATTTGGCAGACACTATTAAACATAAAACTGACTATACCTTTCTTTCCCTATTTATCTTCCCATGTATTAAAAAAATAAAATTGTTTATCTTTCGTTTTTTCTCCTTCTTGGTATGCAATGGGATAACGTTCATTGGACGTCATGATAAAATTCTCGTTAAAATCTTAATTTGAAATACCGTGTATACACAAATGAACTATGGATTCTAACTATTAAAAGACTAGAACAATAGCATTTTCTGTGAGCATGCGCAGAAAGAACCAAAACATTTCAGCAATACAAAGAAATAGTCTCTAACCTAATAGACACTATCAACTAAACTCTAACTTAGTCCCATCGCCGAAACGTGGCATCTTTGTGTCCGTTTTACAACTATTTCAATGGCAACTGCTCTGACGACACCAACACACTAGTACCCTCTCGACGACAATACCCTCGACAAATTCGACAAGCAACATATTCTCATCCCTACACGATATGCCGCAAAATCTTCTACTCGGAAAGCTTTTTCCCTCAGACTGCTGCCTTTTGGAATTCCCTTCGGAGCCCTACTTTCCTGACTGTAGTGACATGCAGATATTTAATTTTAATGTAAACAGACATCTTGCTGCCCAACTCCCTAAATAGTATGTCTGCAAATTTGTTCTAATGTTCCATGAAGTGGATGATCCTAGAGAGAACGGAATGTCGTTTTCCTCCAATTGTTTGCGATTATCTGAACCGTCTCCTTCGAAGACATTGATCAGATCGTGCAATAGTAAAAACTAGGTGTTAAAAAATTACTACTTATCAAGGCCACTCGAGGATAAGGGTTATGTACTGTACGGTAAATAATGAGATAATATCGTAGTAATCGTTTATAATGTATATAATCGTTTAGTAAATTGGATTACTTAAGGGAGCGGTTCATCAAGAATTTTTCTAATTTCGATTTGAAGACAACCAAGTCTCTAATGGTCTCTAACACTTAGTCCCACGCGAGCCGTTTTTAAGGTCAGAAGAACTCTACTCGAAAACGAATAGCCTATGCAAGAATATAGAAGAGCTAGGACCACCTTTCTTTCTACTATAGAAGGCAGAAGATTAACCTAAATAAAAAAAAAATTTAAAAAAAAATAAAGAATAAAAGAAAAAAATAAAAAAGTAAAATTACCATACACATGTGCGCACTATAAACTATAAATAGATATAAAATCCGGGGAAAGGAAGTGAAGCCGACACACTAAGCAGGGTTCGCTCGCTGACAGACGCGAAAATTTTGAAAATGGGCAAACAATATAAGCTAAGTAATTTAACAAATCCTAATATTACGAAAATGGCAACTGCTTTTTTTTTTTTTTTTTCTCTAAATTTTGACTAATGTATTTTAACTATATGCGCATATATTGTCTTTAACTCTTTGCTTCCATGCGAGTCGTTTCTTATTACTTTATTTTTTATTTATTTATTCACCTTGTTTATTTATTTCTCTTTTTGCTTTTACCAACTGTGTATACCTTCTCTTTAAATGTATTTATTTAATGCATTTTAATTACATATGCGTAAAAATGGTCTCTAACACTTAGTCCCACGCGAGCCGTTTTTAAGGTCAGAAGAACTCTACTCGAAAACGAATAGCCTATGCAAGAATATAGAAGAGCTAGGACCACCTTTCTTTCTACTATAGAAGGCAGAAGAATTTTATTTAAGTAGTATACTTAATATATGCAATCACCGTACGCTTGCTTGTATGTAAGTGTCCTCCATGATACCCATACCATACCAAACCACTGCACGTGGCTCATAATTTGACTGGCACTATATTTTTAACTGCAATATACATAATCCCAGCTGTGATACTAGGGCTAATTTTCTGAATAGATGCAACACTCTGCGCCTGACCTTAATGACTACAATTCCAAATCCCATTAATTAGCTGTCCCTATAACTGGGAGGGAAAAACCTAATAGCTAGCTACGAAATCCTATACATTTTACCTCCAAGACGATTGCGTTTGTCTTACCTGCATGCATAAAAAAAAAAAAAAAAAAAAAAATTCCTCCCTTCTTCAGACTAAACCTTACCTGTAACTCAAAAATCCTAATGGAAATCCATCTGTAAATAAATAACCCCTCTTCTCTTGAACGCTAACAATCTACTCCTTCCAACCTATCCGCCACTAAACTCCCACATTGCTCCGCATCTGTAGTTGAATCGCTAACTTCCACCCCCTAATCCCTCACATGCAAACTGTTTTAATAACCATCACTAAACATCTATACATTTCTACCTCTAAGGCATGCATTACAGCTCATTCCTATCCAGTAAGGGACTTAACAGCCTATGCACACAAAGGCAGGTACTTAACAGCCAAAGTACCCAGAAACAAAGCGATATGCACTACACAACTGTCTCGAGTTTTGCAACGATTAATTACGTTATTGAAACGACACTCCTTGTTATGCAAAACGCCCCATGACTCTTACTAAAAAATACCTACAACTCCAACTCTATTCGCACCTACTGAAAACCTGCCTATATATATCTATTCACCTAATTACGCATGACTCAATACTTGCTGTCTTATCCATGCTATATTGCACTTACATCTTAACCCTCCTATCATCTAAAATAGCTCGGGCACAACTCGTAGCTCAATTCTTAATACCTACTCATACTGTAACACTATACTAGACCTAAGCTAACATTAATAAAATAAAAAAAAAAAGGGTACGACTAAAATCACATTATCTCCTCCCTAACAAGCCCTCTTACAAACATAGACGCTTACACTGCATGAACTTCACCCACCCCCTTTATCCATTAACAAGTAAATAGCATGTCCCTAAATCACTTTGAGGAGTGTAACTAATCAGTAGATATAATCCCCAACAAACTAACCCAGTAACACTAACAACGCGGGGTCGCAGAAATACCTGGATTAGAACCTAGGCGCGGAGAAAACCCTCTCAGGGCTGACGGACCCAGTAGGTCTTCCCAGATCATCCGTCTAGGAGAAGGAAAACTCTGAAACTAAACCAAAGGGGAGAGAGGCCTCTTCAGTCTTGGATGACAACCTTCCTAGAGCTGGTGACTCAAACAAATCCACCGGTTTGCAAACCTAAATTGCTTAAGGAGTAGATAGGCTCTGTCTATCGCCGGCTTCCATACTCCTTCTTTGCCTATTAGTCAAGCGCAGAGACACTATCTCAGTGATTCGACAGAAACACCCAGCGGTAGATCTTGTTTCCTGGCTAGGGCAATGAACGCCGTTCTTCCCCATTCCCAGCATGCCCCACCCCTAAAACTGAACATTTGAGAGTGCTTAAGTATAAGATATGCCTGAGCGGTTAGATTGGGTTGACCTTCTTCTAAAGGGTTGAGGGTACCGGATTGACAGTTCCTGGCTGCTGTTCCCGACTGGTAGTACAGGAGCCCTAACTCTTTGGTAGCGCTTAGAGCGGCTGCTCCATCAACAGTTGAATAATATCGGGTTGTTTGCAGTGCCATGACGCGCATGGAAAGGGACCCTGCACTCATCCCCGGTGGGCTTTCCTGAGGCCACAATCCTAATTGGAGAAAGGTCAGCTGATGGTCTACTTGTGATGCATGTCTGAAGCTCCGCATAACCTCTTGTTTAGCTCCCCCTTACCGAAACTCTTAAAAAAATATGACGACAGTACAATCTAAAAATAAGCTTAAACCAGGATTAGAGACAAACAAATTCAACTTGCCTCCTCCCTTGAGGCTCTCATTCACAAATATCCGTGGGCTTAGAACTAACTTAGCTGATGTTGAAGCATTTCTCTTAACAAATACCCCGGATATCTTAGCACTAAGTGAGACTAACTCACACTCCTCCATTCCCTCTAACCACTTTAACATGCCTGGATATCTCCCACTCTGCCGTAAGGACTCTGACAGACATATGCACGGACTTGGAGTTTACATTCGTAATACCCTTCCCTTGACTAGAGAAACAAACCTAGAAACAGATGATCAAGCCTTTATGTGCTTTAGACTAAACGTGCAACACAGTATTAGCTACTATTATTTTCTCTACCGCTCTCCCTCGACTCAGGACTGCTCCATAATAAACAAAGTATCTGACAGCATAGACACGGCACTGTCCCTCGACACTAGCGCACAAATACATGTGTTTGGTGACTTTAATGTCCACCACAAAAACTGGCTTGGATTCTCTACTCACACAGATGCAGCGGGCAGCACAACCCATAGCTTCGCTATATCTCACTCCCTATCACAAATTGTTACGTTTCCAACCCGTTTCCCTGACCAGGAAGAACAACACGCATCACTTCTAGATCTGTTTTTGACCACAGTTCCCGATGACTGCATAGCGAAGGCCCACAGCCCACTCGGGAACGCTGATCATGCAGTGATAATGGTTGAAATCGCCCTAAACTCTAGTCCCAAAACTGAAGAGCCAGTGCTCAAAACAACGAGATATTATAATAAGGCTGACTGGGAAGCCATCAGGGAACTAATTAGAGATGCTCCATGGAAAAATATTTTCTCTCTCCCTGCTGAACAGTGTGCAAACGAGACCACTGACTGGTTCAAAACTGCAATCGAAGCGCATGTTCCCATGCGGAAATTTTATAGTAAGCCCCACTCTCCCAAATGGTTTACGTCGACTTGTGCAACTGCCATTACTCAAAAGCAGCATGCATACCGTAGGTTTAACCGACATAAGTCCAGTTCAAACAGACTGAAGTATATAGAAGCTAGAAATAACGTTAAGAAAGAAATAGCGACAGCTAAGAGAGAATTTACGGAAACCACTAAAAAGCGCATCGAAGCACAAAAACTAGGAACTCGAGACTTCTGGAAAATCTACAACAGTGTAGTAAATAATGGGCAATCAACAATTCCCCCACTAACCAACAATCACGAGGTTGTCTCCTCAGCAACCGACAAGGCTAACATGCTTGCCAGTCGGTTTGCCTCAAACTCCACACTGGACCCTTCCAACCACCCCCTACCTGACTTTCCTATGCGGACAGACGCCACACTAGACGATCTGAAAACCACCCCTGCTCAGGTGCATGCTATCATAAAAAACCTTGACACCTCAAAAGCATGTGGACCCGATCTTATCCCAGCTGTGCTATTAAAAAAGTGCTCAGCCGAAGTAGCTCCAGTTCTCTCCAAACTCTACAACAAATGTCTTAATGAAGCTTGCTTTCCGGGCTGTTGGAAAACTGCTTCTGTTGTACCAGTATTCAAGAATTCTGGCGAAAGGACAGACCCATCAAATTATCGCCCCATTAGCCTCCTCCCACTTTTTGCCAAAATATTTGAGACCATAATTAACCATGCTCTAGTCCATCATCTTACAGATGCTAAACTACTGACTGACAAACAATATGGATTTAGACAAGCCCGTTCCACAGCAGACATCCTCACCGTGATCTCTGAACGTATATGCCAATCACTGGACAAAGCGGGGGAAGGCAGAGCGGTAGCTCTAGATATATCTAAGGCTTTTGACAGGGTATGGCATGAGGGTCTTCTCAGGAAGATTAGATCTTACGGTATCACTGGTAGAATACTTAACATAATTAAATCCTTCTTAGATAAGAGAAAAATCCAGGTAGTCCTCGACGGTCGCACATCTAAACAATATGATATAAATGCGGGAGTGCCCCAGGGTTCTATCCTTGGACCTCTATTGTTCCTGATATTCATAAATGACCTCCCCGACAACATTGCCTCTGAGATGGGTATATATGCTGATGACACTACACTCTATGGCAGACACGACAGGAAGACGAATGAACACATTTCTAAAGAAATGGCAGAAACACTAGAGGAAGACCTCCAATCTGTAGTGGAATGGGGACAAAAGTTGTTGGTCGCGTTCAATGCTGCCAAGACTAAACTAGTTTCATTCAATAATTACAAGAAACCCTCTCTACCACCAATAGCAATGGCCAACGACTCTTTATCTGAGAGTCCATCTTTCAAACTCCTTGGCCTAACGTTCACAGGAAACATGAGTTGGAACAATTACATTGAAGGCATTGCCAGGGCCGCTGCAAGAAAGGTAGGCTCTCTCTACCGTGCTAGAAAACTACTAACACCCGAAAGTATCCTGTACCTCTATAAGGCCACCATTCGCCCATGTATGGAGTATTGCTGCCACATCTGGGCTGGTGCATCTGCTACTAGTCTCTCGCTCCTTGACAAGGTTCAAAAGAGAGTCGCAAATCTGATAGGCCCTGAACTGGCATCTAAGCTTCAGCCTCTGTCCCATCGACGAAATGTTGCATCCCTCTGCCTGTTCTACAAGTATTTTAGTGTTGAATGCTCTGATGAACTGCAATCACTTGTGCCCCCACGACGCGAGCACCCTCGACAAACCCGACAGGCTACTAGATCCCACCCCCACACTGTAGAGGTCCCTAGATGTAAAAGATCTTTTTACTCCAATAGTTTCTTCCCCAGAACCGCAAGACTCTGGAATTCCATTCCAGGTCCCTGCTTCCCCAACAGTACTGACGTGCAGAAGTTCAAGTGTAACGTGAACCGACACCTTGCTGGCCAAATCCCTACATAGTGCCCCAGTAGTTGTTGCCCCTGATAGTAGCCCCCTACACCAAAGTGACAATTTGCCTTGTTTGGGGTGAAAATGTAATAATAAAAAAAAAAAAAAAAAAAAAAAAAAAAGTTGTAGTCAGCCAAACGGAAGAGAGTTCCATAGGCGGGCAGTTCTAAGAAATAAGCTTTGTTCGTGGAATCTACGTTTTGATTTAGGCACAGATAAAGAGCGGGGAAAATTATTGACAGTGGTTTCAGTTAGACGGGTGTTTTTCGTGAAAGATTGGCGAGGGGGAAGAGATTGGAGCTCAGACGAGCACTATCCATAGAAATAAAGATAAAACAAAGACAGGCTCGCAACGTCTCTATTGTGGGAAAGAAGCTAAAAGGGTTAATACTATCTGGCTTTCATGTTTGGTGAAATAAGTGTAAGAAGTTCACGATAAAAATTGTTAAATTTCTAAAACTATCTCTTAAGTTGGAGTCGCTGAAAAAGAAGCTCAGTGTTTCATATTTGCATAATGTTTCATTCCAAGTAAAAAAAAATGGACATAAGAGAAAAGGAACGTTGTTCTTTTTTATATAAGAATTAGTGCCGTCTGTTAGCAATGCAGTAAAATTGAATTAGTTGTGACCGTCTATAATTGACTCTTGATTGGGGTTGACTGAATACAGTAAGATTGATGGAATTCGCAAGACGTACGAGCTCAAGAAAGTTCACTTCCCGTAATTTAATTACTCGAGCACGATCAACATTCGAAGTAAGTAGTCGATAATGAAATCACATTCTCTCCAAGTATCGATTGTATTTATGATTACAAAGCACTTTGCACACGTTTCTTGTATTTTTTTATGTTGGAAATTTATTCACGATATAACACAATATATTATGTATTTAACTGCTTTTTTATGCTATATTTTGTGTGGATAATATAACTAAGCAAGTGATTACTACTTGGCGGTATGGAATTAAGCAGATAACATCACAAACTGAAAAATAGAAAGTCACACAAGATTTAAATCTGTGCCCTAGAAAAAAGTACTATCAGACTGTATTAGGTATAATGGGGTCGTAAATAGATGGTTATATTTAATGCTAGTGACACTAAGCTGCTATCCTTTAACAATTACCTATTCAGCCACAGATATCCATGACAACTAATTCCCTACCTGAGAATTCTTCCTTCAAACTCCTCGGCTTAACATTCACAGGAAATATGAACTGGAACCAATATATTGAGAACATTGTTGAGGTTGCTACAAGGGAGATAACCCCCTCCATCGGGCTAGAAAACTACTCACGCCTGAGAATATCCTGTAACTCTGCAAGGCGACCATTCGCCCATGCATGGAGTATTGTTACCACATCTGTGCTGGTGCATATGCCACTACTCTCTCCCTCTTTGATATGATCTAAAAAAAAAGAACAGTCTCCAATTTAATAGGCCCCGCTTTGTCAATTAGACTTCAACCCCTGTCCCATCGCCGCAATGTTGCATCTTTGTGCTTGTTTTACAAGTACTTTAATAGAATGTGATCTGATGAACTCTTTGCACTTGTGCTCCCTCGATGTACATATCGCTTTGCAACCAACAAGTTGAGAAAATGTTCCTTGTTGACAAAATCACACCGCTTCACTGTTGAGAAAATGTTCTCCGTTGACAAAATCACACCCTTCATTGTTGAAGTCACTAAATACCAGAAGGCTTTCTATTAGAATAGCGTCTTCCCCCGAACAGCTTGACTTTGGAATTCCCTTCCTGCTACCTGACTCCCAAACTGTACTTATATGCAAAAGTTTTAATGTAACATAAACTAACATCTTGTTAATTTTTATTAGACACGGTCCCAATTAGAAGCCTCTTACGTCCAAGTGAGAATATGCCTTGTTTGGGGCGATCGTGAGTCAAACAAAAATACAATGTTTATCCGTGACGCTAACTGTGACAGCACAGAATTTAAATTGATAACGTCCATACTGGACTTATTTCATGCGCCTGTTTCACAACTAGATTTGGAAATTATTTCATTTTCAATTTTGTTTGTTCAATTTTGATAATGATTCGACAAAAAATAGAAAACGTTCCTGATGCATATTTTTTTATGCAAACACAAAAGATCGTAAAAAATTTAAGAAAATAAAAGGCTATAATTAAGTTAAAACTTTCTGTTAGTTTTATAATGTTTGCTTGATTAAAAAATGCTGACTAACACACACACACACACACGCACACACACACACACACTCTCTGTGTCTCTCTCTGTCTTTCTCCAGAAATGAATAAAATAACCTCGACTAAATCTCATGTCTGATTCAGCAATAAGAAAATAATAAATTAAAAATTTGGATTCTTTTCTTTTTTACCTGTTGATCGATTTACATTTTAAAGCCTCGATTTAAAATCTTTTTACTTTTAATAACATTACCTGACGTTTGGAGGTTTTCGTTTGTCTCTTTCTTTGTTAAAATCTAATACATCTTACAGCTCGCTATATTGTTGAAATTAAAATTAGAAATTACCTCAGGTAGAATTTTCCTCAACAGAATAGAATAAGACTACGTGTCCCGGTAGTGACGTCACACAACAAGTTAACCGCCAGTTTTTAAGTAGAGAATCAACGGAATAAGTATTGATCTCTTAGACATATCCTCACGTCTTTAAGGTAGAATAAGTTTAATGCTTAAAACCTTAAGTATTATGACTGAGAAATCCCGACGGAGCTGCCCAGATAATTTTTAAAAGGTCAGAATGCTTTTCTCTAAGAAGCGCTGAGCTTGTGTCACATCTTACTCTAGAGAGAAGGCAATAAATAAAGCGATTTATGACAGTTATGGTCTCTGAATCATGAAGTGTATCTCTGTAACACCCTTTTGCTAATACATTTTTACAACTGTGTTGGTCTTGATTATAACAGTTACGCACGTCTACAGCGGTTTCTAAATAACTTGCAAATCCATTAAAATATTTCTACTATTTTATCATAGAAGAACTTCTTTTTAATCACTTGAGGGGTTTAAATTACAAACGCGATGACGATAAACTTCCTGCATAAACTGTTTGTCTGATTTAGGGTAGCCTATAGTCTCATCAGCGATAACAAAACTTTTCAAATAACTGACATTACACACCCCTCGTAGAATACAAGATCAAACAGCCAAGCGCAACGTTTTGTCCATAACATGGAAAAATCTAGCGCCATACCCACAGAAAAGAACTTACAGCAGTTTTTGTACAAGTCTATAAAGATGTATAAAAATAGTTTAATTCATGTTTGTGCGAAAAAATTTGATCGGTATTTTAAAAAACTGATACCAAAAAACAAAGTAAAGATAGGCGAACATTTATAGTAACAATAAAACAGTATTGTTTTTCAAGATATTTCAAAATAACGCAATCAGTCTAGAAACGTAGTAGTATAGAGAAGAGGATAGGAAATATAGTCTACATAATGCGAGGCCCTCACGTCTAACATAAGAGGTATTTAACCAGATTAGTAAGCGACTGTCAGGTGAGACCGACAGTGCGCAACAGGAAGATGAAGTGAGTGAAACCATTATTCTAGATGTGAATCATAACAACTGCGCTTGAGAAAGAAAATGAAGTCGAATGTTATTGTTATAAACCAAAAGAGCAAACAATATTGAGATCTCTAAAGAGTCATGGTTTGGGAGAAAAGTGTAAAAGGGCTCAACCTTACAGATAATAATATGCTTTTCCTTTAACTATAAAGGCCGAAAGAATACGTCTCTCGGCAGTTATGTTCGAGTTTTGCCATGCACTTGTACCGTTCCAGCAACTTCAGGAAAGTCCCATAGAAGTCCACTTATTTAAGCGTCATCGTCACAGCCTCTCTCATCTCAGTTGTCCCATAACGACAGCTTCTAAGGGTTTTCTTGAGCTTAAGGAATAACAAAAAGTCACAGGGAGCAAGGTCTGGACTATAAGGAGGGTGAGGAACTGTCTTGATGCCAATCTTGGTCAAATAGTCTGTGACAAGAATGGGGTTTTGAAGTAGTTCATTGGCGCAAACTTCACGCAAATCCTCCGCATCTTCAGTTCCTCGCGAATAATTGTGTATAGAGTTCCAACACTAACATCAAGCTATGCACTTATGGTCTCTATAAACACACGACAGTCTTTATCCATGAAATTCTTTATTTGACTAATCAACTGTTGTGTTCTGAAGTATTTACTCCCCCCACATATTTCCTCATCTTTCACAGACTCCTAGCCTTCCTTGACTCTCTTATGCCACTTAAAAACTGATGCTCTATGTATACAGGATGATCCAGAAGCAGTCTGAAGCATTCCTTACATTTATTCAAATTTAAAAAATAATTTTATGACATATTATTCATCTTAAGTGTTCCCACGTCCAACTTACATTTTTGAAATTCACCATCTATCAGGTTTTAGTATAGTGTATTCTAATATCTGCTGCAGCTCTTCCTTTGAAAAAGAATCATAAAAATAGGTCAATCATCTCATAACATGTATAGCAGTAACATACTGAATTTCCAATAGTCGTCGACAGTTATAAATGCCTGTTCAAAAAGTCTTGAAACTTATTGAAACTACCTTATTTCTTAAGCTCAAGAAAAACCTTAGAAGCTGTCGTTATGGGACAATTGAGATGAGAGAGGCTGTGACATCTATGCTGATAACACGACCATCTACGGCAACACATCAAAGGCTGTAAATGACAAAGTTCTCTCTGATTCTCTCTCCTCTGATCTCGAGCGCGTGGTTCAGTGGGGGAAGACGTGGCTGGTTACCTTTAATGCATCTAAAACCAAACTCCTATCCTTACATCATCAACGCTCTGATCCCCATCTGGCATCAATTGTGATGGATGGCTCTCGTCTGGGTGAGGCCCCGTGTTTTGACAACCTTCTGGGTTTGACCTTTACTCCTGATCTGAAATGAAACACGTACATCAAGTATGTTGCCAATGTCGCCGGAAAGATGGTGGGATCCTTCTACCGCTCCAGAAGATATCTCACTACTGATGCAATTCTCTATCTATATAAAAGCCAAGTACGTCCAAGGATGGAATACTGTTGCCATATCTGGGCAGGAGCTGCTCAAAACAGCCTATCCTGCCTTGACAGAGTACAAAATAGACTTCGTAGCTTAGTGGGGGATGCCCTTTTCTCTACCCTGCAACCTCTCTCCCACAGAAGAGACGTTGCGAGCCTATCCTTATTTTATCGTTATTTCCATGGCAAGTGCTCGTCTGAACTCAAATCTCTGGTTCCCCCTCGCCAATCTTTCACGAAAAACACCTGTCTAGCTGAATCCACTCTATATCTGTGCCTAAATCAAAACGCGGATTCCATGAACAAAGCTTCTTTCTTAGAACTGAACGCCTGTGGAACTCTGTTCCGTCTGCCTGCTTCCCACCATATTACAACTTGAATGTTATCAATCCAACGTTAACAAATTCCTAATGAACCGCCCCCTTAAGTAAACACTTCGTCAAATCTCCACACTAACGTAATGTACTTGCAATAACCCTTATCCCTGAGTGGCTTTCATGCCTTGATAAGTGGTGATCACTGTGTAAAAAAAAACAAAAAACCTTGTATATCCTTTTTAACTGGAAATAGTGAATAACGTCTTATGTCCCATTTGCTATGTAAAATGTCTACTATTCTTTAGAAGTAAACATATACGAAGTTAAAAACTTTTCTGGTAATCTTTATAATAATTGTTAAATTAATAATGTTTATCATATGTAAATAAACATACCTTCACAGAAAAATTAGACATCATTAATTCAAAGTGATTATTACAGTTAACTAATGGCCCGACAATTTAAATATTAGATGAAAATAAAAGAAATTCACGGTATTTTTGCAAATGAAAAGTTTGAACTAAAATAAATCTTATCGCGTTTAGAATTATTTCTGTTTTTTTTTTAAATTTTACATTTCATTTTGTTTTTCAATATGATTGATATGGTTGCATAAAATGAAATATACGTCATATACGTTTCCGCGTTACTTCTTGTAATTCATACTAAAAAAAGACAAAAACTTCATGAATTTGAATATCTTTCGATCTTTTGATCACCAAAAGAATAAAATTTACATATATTTTAAATCATTAATCTTATTCTATTTGTATATTGACAGCACAATAAAACAAGTTTTGAAAATGGTTTCTAAAAATTATAACAAAAATCTTTATTTCTATTTTCTCACAGCTAGTTACATGTAAGAGGCATAGTCTGACATCAGAAAAAAGTAATAGGATTATGGTAAAATAGCAGGATTCCGTAGAAATTCCACGGTGCTTTCTAAATATATAACGTTCCTTTTGAAATAATAAGTTCCTGCCGGTGTTGATTTTTCTTAATATTTTCTTCTTACCCCCAAATTATTATTACATCTGGTTTGGTGCATCTCTCACTCTAAAACAGAAGCACAAAATGTCTCACATCTATTAATTCCTGCATGCACAAATATTTGCTCCATCGTAACAGTGTGGTCTGTTTTACAAGTATTTTAATGGAATGCACTATGTTAAACTCATGGGGTTTTAAAAGTTTCTCTTTGAGTCACATGACAATTTCTCGCTCTCATATTCACACGTCCATCTTCCTCGATTGCACTTTGCTTCTCCTCGTGACCACGTGACCAGTTACTAATTAGCATATAAAAGATCGGTTAAAAGAAAACATTATTTACTCGCCGCGAAAAAAGAATTCCCGGATCGCATATAGAACGTCTACGTTGCGATTAAAACTCAAATCTCACACTAATGTATTGTGTTTATTTAACGTAGAGACGCAAACACGTGGATGGTAAAACTATGGAGAGTGATTCAATTATCCTAAGTATATGCCAATTATATTTCTAAACAGATTTTAACAGATCAGCATCCAAATATCGTTATTTGGTCCGTTAATTTGAAAAATGAATTTTTGTCGTTGAATTTCCGATTTCATTTGAGAAAAATTTGATTGTGCACACCAGCGGAAGTTGAAAAGATATGGACATCAATGAGAAGAATGAATCAAAATTGGCTGGAAAACCATTGTATTTCATGTAGAAGTCGGATGTTGAGGTTTTATTACGAACTCAACCTCCACGTTCTTTAATAATCTTGTACTTTCTCCGTCATATAAGAAAAATAAACAAGGAAAATACAAGACAAGGCACTTTCTGCATGATCGTGGATATGGCAATCTTGTGGCACTATTTCTTTGTGCCACTGTTTCTAACACACTCTGCAACATGGACCAGTGGTAATTTAGCCATGAGCGTAGAGATACAAAGAAACCATTCCCATAATTCCCTTGCTATCTTTCTGTCTCTTTCCTGCACGACCACCATGATGTGAGGACGCATATTCTGTCTCTCCGTAAATGAGGGGGGGCACCCCCCATCCTCAACACTAGTTAGGGTAGGTTAGTTAGCTTTGAAAAGCCGATTGTCCACTTTTAAATTGTTTTTTTGTAATATATATTGTATCTCTAATGTAAAATAAAATAGTTAATTATATCTTATGTATATTACAATTGTGTCGCGTGTCGTTTTTCTTGTGTCTGCCATGGATGCCTTCATAAATGTCTTAAGTCAAAAGGCGGCCCTGAGGACAAAGAGATGAATATTCCAACCAGAATGCCACCAGGGTGAAGAGATTATCTTGAGAAAAGAAAGGAGCCACACCCAGATCCAACATCTCAGGTATGATTTTCTTCTTGCTACACAGACCCTAATGACTGGCCCATCTTCATATCTTCATGAGACCGCTTTAAGACATTTACTATAACACGTCAGCCGGTGACACCTCAGTGACCGGCTGATAGTGGTATAAATGATGCACTATGACCAGGACATATTGTTTCCCAGCATGGAAATAATTTCGACCCTTAAACCCACGGCACAACCAAAAATAATGACCACTAGACGAATCGAATAAAAATAAATGGTCCATGGTCTTTAAAAACAGAAAAAAACTGTATATTTCAGGCAAAATTTAAAAAAAATGGCAGACCAGTACACACGCGCACAAAAACAACGCACTCAAAAAGAAAATTCAGAACCTGAACAAAAAATCATCTTGCACCTACAAAAAAACAGTTTACAAGGGATCGATTAAAAAAAAAGAGTATTGAAAATAACCCTTCGAAAAAAAAGTAAGAAATGTGTCCTACACAAAGGAAAAAAAACAGAGACAAAAAGAAATTGTCTCCAGTATATGCAATATATCTTTCTCTCTCACGCTTTCTCTCTTTCTGTCTCTCTCAAGATATATATCTGTATGTGTGTATATCTATGTATCTTGTTATTACATGAAAGAAAAAGAAAAAAATCCTTCAAACACGAAGCTCGAAAAATAAATTTAAAAGAGAAAAAAAAAAGGAAAGAAAATAAAGGATACCTAACATTTTTTATATGATCTTTATTTCAGGTTTATAAAGATATAGGACTTTTAAAAAAAATGCTTTTGACTTTGCAAATGTAAGAACTTTGTAGAATTTTTATGACTTTTTCAGTTTGGATTTGAGAAAATGGAACTTTGTTTCGCACTGTGTTTCATGAACAGGTGATATGTCCTTTTTCAGGTTAGGTCACAATTAACGCTGAAACAAAAGGGGACTTTTTTTGAATTGATAATGTTTTTTTTATTGATGTTTTGTCTGTTTAAAAAGAAAAGAACAAAAAATGTTACTGGTAAAAAAAAAATTGGGTTTAGATAATATGAAAGTTTTGTGTGAGAATGGATTTTACAAAATTGTTCAAAATAAGATTGTTTTTCTAGTTTGTTATTTTTTTTAACTCGTAGAAATTTTAAGTCTACCTGTCTCTCATTTGTTTAAAACAATGGCCGCACATGGGAAAGATAAACGAAGATGACCTCGTCATGGTGTTTGTGAGGGTGTTGAGGGATGGGTGGGAGAACAACGCTAGCTGCCTCTCTCTCTTTTTCTCTCTCTATCTCTCTCTCTCATTCCCTTACCTGTTAGGGTCTGTGAGGACGAGAGAGTGACTTTTAAAATAGTCGAAGATTTTTTTTGTTATTACGTAATGATGTTATGAGGGTGGTGGGGGTCTGTAATGGCATCACTGTGTCTCTATCCCCTTGTCTTCCCCCTCGTTCTCTCTCTCTACTCTTGCGTTTTAATAATTGTATAGCTAAACCCCCATGGCTGATTGCAGAAGGGCATATAATAACGAATTAACTTGGAGTTTTTTAAATTTTTCTACCAAGTTTAAAGAACAAAATTATTTATGCTTCGTTAAATTACATTAAATGATGTCTTCAATTGTTTTTTTATTAAAAATAAAAAGAGAGACAATTATTCAAACAGAACTTGAAGTACTTTTTTGAAATCTTCGAGTGTTTGCAAAAGCCAACTGTTACATGATTACGTTAATTTTTTAAGAGTTCTCTGAAATGTTCATAGTTTTTTTTAAAGAAAAATTATGCTATTACATTTCGAATATTCTCTGAATTTTTTATAATATTTAAGGAAATATTATTTGACTAACGAAATAAATTTTCCTGAATTCTAGATTATTTTTAAGGAAGAATTATTCGAGCGAATTCTTTAATTGAAGGTTTATTTGAAATTGGACCGTATGATAGGGGTCCCTGAAATATTGACTGAGAAGTATATACGTAAAATTGAATTAATTCTTAAGAAAAAAAGATTTCCTCAGTCTAGAAAGATCTCTCTTTAATTGAAACTTCAATTTTTTGGAGCTGTTAACTATACAGAACTGGTCGTTAACTAACTGACTCCCAGGTGTGGCGGGAGTTTATTAATTCGAAATAATCCTTGTGAATGTGTTTAGGAAAAGAGTTGTTTTTAAATAATAAAATAATTACTTTGAAAAAAAAAGTTAACGTGAAAAGTTTCTGAATTCGAAATGACCTTGATAATGGTCTAAAAGAAGAAATGATTTTTAAGAATCAATTAAATAAAAATAATAATTACGAAATGAAAAAGTTTTGGGATGTCTCTGAATCTCATTGTGAAGGGTAAATTGATTCAAAATGAATTTTCTATTATCTTTTCAGAAGATTAATTTTGATAATGAACCAAATGTTTGGAATAATTTTTGAATTGTATTACGAAAAATAGGTCTATTCGAAGTTTATGACCTTTTGAGAAGAGTGTTTTTAAAATAATAAATGAATTACTTTGCAAAGAAGTTAACTAACATAAATTGATTTTAACGATGAACTAAAATACTTGAAATAATTTTTAAATTTTGGAATTAAATTTTAATTATCTTTTGTAAACCAAGTTTTGAAAAATACACATACTTTTTAAATGTACTCTGAAATTTGGGAAAAAGTTAATTATGAATGTAATAACTTTTAATGCGTTTGCATTGTGTAAACAAATTCTAATTGTGACTGAGGTGCTCTGAAATGATTTTTTAAAAATGTTTTCTTTTTGAAGAAAAAAATTGTTAATACCCTATTTCATTGATTTAATGTATACCAGGTTTCTGAATTGTTTACTTTTGGAATTCCACCCCCTAATTGAGTATTCCAACTCATGAAGGCTGAGTGCCCTTCTTAATTAATTCTTTATATAATTAATAAATATTCAGTGGTGGATAGTTTTTATTGATCGCTCGGCGGCAGACTCCTTGCTCTAACAGAATTAAATTGAATTAGAACCTCTGAAGACCGAGGTTTTACTAAATCCATATAGGTCGGCGTGATGAGGTCACGTAACCCCGACTTATTTAAAATACATTATGCTGGTTGCTGAAGAGAGCGTAAATCCAGTAACTGAAGTAATAACTTGGAATGCATATAGGTCGGCGTGATGAGGTCACGTAACTCCGACTTGGTTAAAATACATTATACTGGTTGCTGAAGGTAGCGTAAATCCAGTTACGAAAATAATGTTATGCAGACTAAATTAAAAAACGTATAGGTCAGCGTGATAAACTGACGTAAAATCCGGCTTAGTCAAATACGTATAGGTCGGCGTGATAAACTCACGTAGAATCCGGCTTAGTCAAACACGTATAGGTCGGCGTGATAAACTCACGTAGAATCCGGCTTAGTCAAATACGTATAGGTCGGCGTGATAAACTCACGTAGAATCCGGCTTAGTCAAATACGTATAGATCGGCGTGATAAACTCACGAAAAATCCGGCTTAGTGAAATACGTATAGATCGGCGTGATAAACTCACGAAAAATCCGGCTTAGTCAAATACGTATAGGTCGGCGTGATAAACTCACGTAAAATCCGGCTTAGTCAAATACGTATAGGTCGGCGTGATAAACTCACGTAGAATCCGGCTTAGTCAAACACGTATAGGTCGGCGTGATAAACTCACGTAGAATCCGGCTTAGTCAAATACGTATAGGTCGGCGTGATAAACTCACGTAGAATCCGGCTTAGTCAAATACGTATAGGTCGGCGTGATAAACTCACGAAAAATCCGGCTTAGTGAAATACGTATAGATCGGCGTGATAAACTCACGAAAAATCCGGCTTAGTCAAACACGTATTGGTCGGCGTGATAAACTCACGTAAAATCCGGCTTAGTCAAATACGTATAGGTCGGCGTGATAAACTCACGTAGAATCCGGCTTAGTCAAATACGTATAGGTCAGCGTGATGAACTCACGTAAAATCCGGCTTTGTTAAAAAAATATTATACTGGTTGCTTAAGAAAGTGTAAATCCAGTAACTGAAATCATGAGGTCATTGCCTCGATGGAGGGCGAGGATGATTACCCTCTCTGGTATTTGAAGCAGTCTACTAGTCTACCAGGACCCTGGTGGAAAAAATAACTTGCTTCACTGAGTTCCTGATGGAACGTAGAGCATGGGGACATTGATTGCTGATGGCCGGTTTACGCACCATTCACGGAAAATTAGGGACTTCTGAAATTTATGAATACTCATAAATTTCGGATTGCATAGGGAGGGATGTGGCACTATTTCCTTGTGCCACTGTTTCTAACACACTCTGCAACATGGACCAGTGGTAATTTGACCATGAGCGTAGAGATACAAAGAAACCCCTTCCCATAATTCCCTTGCTATCTTTCTGTCTCTTTCCTGCACGACCACCATGATGTGAGGACGCATATTCTGTCTCTCCGTAAATGAGGGGGGCCACCCCCTCCCTCAACACTAGTTAGGGTAGGTTAGTTAGCTTTGAAAAGCTTATTGTCCACTTTAAATTGTTTTTTTTTTGTAATATATATTGTGTCTCTAATGTAAAATAAAATAGTTAATTATACCTTATGTATATTACAATTGTGTCGCGTGTCGTTTTTCTTGTGTCTGCCATGAATGTCTTCATAAATGTCTTAAGTCAAAAGGCGGCCCTGAGGACAAAGAGATGAAGATTCCAACCAGAATGCAACCAGGGTGAAGTGATCATCTTGAGAAAATAAAGGAGCCACACCCAGATTCAACATCTCAGGTATGATTTTCTTCTTGCTACACAGACCCTAATAACTGGCCCATCTTCATATCTTCATGAGACCGCCTTAAGACATTTACTATAACACGTCTGTCGGCCACACCTCAGTGACCGGCTGATAGTGGTATAATCTCAAAGAATGACAACAATCCAAAAAAGTTTGGTGATATCGTGAGATACTGCTGAGGCGCTCTAGGCTACTGGTAATGATGCTCAGTCCCCGAAAATATGCCTGAAACCCGAGCCATCATCCGATGAAGGCTTTGCTGTAAGCAATTCTGCTGTAAAGCAACAGATATCGCATCAAACATTTGATTTGTAAGGGAGAGAGACACAAAACAGCTGGCTGTTATTGGTTGCTCAAAATGGCGGATTATGTTGGCGAGTATGCAGTTCTTTTCCTCTCTTAAATGGTGCATAACTCTTCTTGCATTCACTCAAATTATTTCTTATTTAATAGTACGTTGTTTTCTAATTTCATATATATGTAAGCAAACATGTTGCTTTACTTTATATATGTTCATAAATGAAACATATGACTATCCCCTATAATAAAAGTGTCATAATATGTAAGGTTTGTAAGTAGGTTTTGTCAAAGCTAAAGAAAACTATTTAAACAAGATCTTTTTAATCTTAACAATTTGAAGCAGAATTGCAAATTATAAAAATGATGAACGTGTGAAAATAATTGCTTCTTATGTCCACATGCATTAGAACTTGCTTTGATTCATCAATAAGATGTTAGATTCCAAGATGTAGGGAAACGTGCGACTTACCTAATTAGCACGCGTGCATAATTGAACGGGTCGGTCGTGGAATGAAATGAATGAAGAAGAAAGAAACAAAAATGGGTGTCTTGTCTCTTTATATGCCTGCAATGTGGCCACCCGATATGCAAATGAGATGCTCCTGGTTGGAGATAAAAGAGGGTCGATTTTTTAGAGGGTGGTTCATTTTGAAGTTGGATTTCGAAGAAATAAGTTGAATTAGCAGAAGTTCGTTGGGAGTTGAGAGAAGGTGCGTTACGTATGCAGAAGTTTGGAAGTTGGAAGTTTGGACAACAGTGTTAACCTTACCCGGGAAATTATTGGTGTGAAGGGCGGAGGAAATAACACTCAAGTTATTGAATTATTTAAAAAAATGATTTTATTTCAAAAGTGTGATTTGTTGGTGTTTGGCAGCATAGATGATGAACTGGATTTGGAGTATTTTCGTGGAAATATAGTTTATTTTTTATCAGTGTTAAATAAAGCATCATTTTTGAGCCACACAAAAAAAACACAATCACCAAGATTTCCCGATTAAATTGAAAATGGTTGTCCATGCAATAAGAACATGAACATCGTATTACTGATCTAAGCTTCAAGCAAGTAGCATAAATATAAATGTACAAAAATTTAAGATGTCGAAATGAATGAGTTTGGAACATTTTGTTCTTAATGTCGCGGATAGAAATAAACACTGCGGTTTTTAGAGAGAAAAATGATTCATCTTGTAAGGTCGAGAAAAAAATAAAAAGAATTCTAGTGTCTGGCGAGTATGTAGTCCTAAAATCCTTAAAATAGTATTAGTACAAAGTAAGAAACCTAAATTATTGTAAGTAGATATAGCTTACCGTCGTGAGCTTCATTTATATATATATATATATATATATATATATATATATATATATATATATATATATATATAAATTCATTTTTATAGTATGAAAAGGTTAGTATTTGCAATTAAGAATGGTGGTGTTTGATCAACACTGCTGGGGAGCCATGATGTAATATACTGTTTTGTTTTTAAATCCTCGAAACAGTGTTTCATGGTAAACAACTGATGATCCCTTGAAAAATGAATTATTGGTATATAGTAAATTCGAGAGCGAGTTGATGCAGTGATTGCAGGTGATTAAATGACTTACTGACTAAATAGTTTTCTAACGAATGATAAAAAATATTTTTTGTATAGTTTTAAAGATTAAAAACTTCAAAGACTATATATATATATATATAGTCTTGGAAGTTTTTAAACTTTAAAACTTTACAGAAAAAATATTATTTTTTATCATTCGTTAGAAAACTATTTAGTCAGTAAATCATTCAATCATCTGCAATCAATGCATCAAATTGCTCTGTCGAATTCACTATAGTGCTCGTAATAATTTATTTTTAAGGGATCATCAGTTGTTTACCAGGAAACACTGTTTCGGAGATTTAATAATAATAATAATAATAATAATAATAATATATATATATATATATATATATATATATATATATATATTAGAAAATTGAGACTGTCAAATTTAGTACCCTTATGAAATTGTTCCCTTATAAAATTGTTCCCTTATAAAATTGTTCCCTTATAAAGATTTAAATTAATAATAATAATAAATTGTATCGATTGTTATCAAAAAATTACAACCAATTTTAAGCCAAACAATTTAACTGAATATGAATTAACTAATGTCTACTACTTATGTTAACGATTTCAAATAATGTATGATAGCATGAAAAGGTTCATTTATTTATATTATTATTTCCATGATCAAATAATTTTTTAAACGTTGATCTCTCATTAATTATATATATATATATATATATATATATATATATATATATATATATATATATATTCTTATAATATACCAATCCTTATTTTAGAAGCTCAAATTTATTTACAGAGCAACGTGGTGTCAGTTTTCAAGAATTCTGGCGAATGAACTGACCCAGGAAATTATCCCCTCATTAGCCTCCTTCAACTTTTCGACAAAATATTTGAGTACATAATTAACCAGGCTCTAGTCCATCACCTTATAGATGCTAAACATCTGACCGACCAAAACCTGGATTTAATCAAGCTCGTTCCACAGCAGACATCGTAACTGTAATCTCTGAACATATATACCAGTCACTGGACAAAGCAGGGGAGGGTAGAGCGGTAGCTCTAGATATATTTAAGGCTTTAGACAGGGTATGGGATGAATGTCTTCTCAGGAAAATCAGCTCATAAGGTATCACTGGAAAAATACTTAACATAATTAAATCCTTCTTAGATAAGAGAAAAACCTAGGTTGTCCTCCACGGTCGTACATCTAAACAATATGATAAAAATCTGGGAGTGTCTCAAGGGTTTATACTTGGACCTCTATTACTCCTAATATTCATAAATGACCTCCCTGACAAAATTGTCTGTGACATGGGTATATATATATATTGATGACACCACGCAGTATAACAGACACAACAGGAAAACAAATGAACACATATCTAAAGAAATGGCAGAAACACTTGAGGATGACCTCCTATTTATAGTAGAATGGGGACAAAAATGGATGGTCACATTCAATGCTGCCAAGACTAAACTTGTTTCCTTCAATAATTACAAGAAACCTTCTCTACCACCAATAGCAATGGCCAAAGATTCTTTTAAACTCCTCGGTCTAACGTTCACAGGAAACATGAGTTGGAACAATTACATCTAGAGCATTGCCAGGTCTGCTGCAAAGAAAGTAGGCTCTCTCTACCGTGATAGAAAATTACTAACACCCGAAAGTATCCTGTACCTGTATAAAGCCACCATTTGCCCATGCATGGAGTATTGTTGTAATATTTGGGCTGGTGCATCTGCTACTAGTCTCTTGCTCCTAGACAAGGTTCAAAAGAGAGTCGCCAACCTCATAGGTCCTGAATTGTCATCTAAGCTTCAGCCTCTGTCCCATCGACGAAATGTTGCATCCCTCTACCTGTTTTACAAGTATTTTAATGGTGAATGCTCCGATGAACTGCAATCACTTGTATCCCCTCGACGTAAATCCCCCGCCGAACCCGACAATCAGCTAAATCCCATCCCTTCACAGTAAAGATCACTAGATGTAAGAGAGCCTTCTACTCCAGTATTTTCTCCTCAGAACCGCTAGACTTTTGAATTCTCTTCCGGGTCCCTGCTTCTCCAACTGTACTGACATGCAGAAATTCAAATGTAACGTACCCTTGTAGCTTATGTCCCTGATAGTAGCCCCCTACATCAGTGGCAATGTGCCTTATTTGGGGTGGAAATGTAATAAAAAATGTATATTGAGAGAGAGATAGAAAGAGAGAGATAGAGAGATAGATAGATAGATAGATAGATAGAGAGAGAGAGAGAGAGAGAGAGAGAGAGAGAGAGAGAGATCCATTACGGTCATCAGTAAAATGCGTTCAGTTTAACGGCAATTCTAGGCAGACAGCAAATTTAATCGAATTGGATCAGATGCATTAATGTTTGATTATCTGAAATAGGGATTTGTAAAACTATGGAAATGTAAAAACGTCATACTGATTACCTTTGAACGAAAAACCATTACAAATGGCTTAATCAGATTTAGGAGACAATTTCTATTCTAATTTTACAAAAGGATTGTCTGTTTGAAAGAATAAAGTTTAAAAGTACAGCTAAAGTCAAAAGAGTTAGCATGATGTTCAAGAAAATATCCAACTAAAATCATAAAAAAGTTGAGACTACTATAAAATATTAACAACAACAACAGCAACAACAGCAACAACAGCAACAACAACTACAACAACAACAGCAGCAGCAGCAGCAGCAACAACAACACCAACACCAACACCAACAAAAACAAAATAATAATAATAATAATAATAATAATAATAATAATAATAATAATAATAATAATAATATACTCTGGGCCGTTCATAAGGTCGACTAGAGAAGAACTGAGACAGCTCAATCAGAAGATTAGGAAAATGATGATAATGCACAATGCACTGCACTCAATGGACGAGGTTGACCGAGTCTAAGTGAAAAGGAAAGACGACGGGAAGTGACTGGTTTGTATAGAAAACTGTGAATGACAAAAAAAAAGAACATAATGTCGAAGATTGAAAGAATAATTATGGCAGCGAGAAACACGAAAAAAAATCAACAATACAGAAAACAGAGAGACAAAGGATTAGACGAGAAAAGAAAAAAATTGAAAATAAAATAACTACATGGAAGATTTATATGAATGACAAAAGATGAGAACAACGAAAACACCTGGACTTGGATGCAAAAAGGACACGTAAACCGAGAAACTCTATCTCTAATAATGCAGCACAAGATAACTCAATAAGCACCAACCACATCAAAGCCAAGATCGACGAAACACAAGAAAACAAATGCAGACTCCGCGGACAAAGAGACGAAACAATAGACCTAGTAATGAGCGAATGCAGCAAACTGTCTAAAAAGAATACAAGAACAGGCACGACCCAGTGGGGGGGTAGTACAATGGGAATTATGCAAAAAAAAAAAAACCCTGCATCTTGAACGCACAGACAAATGTTACAAACATAAGCCGACAGTACTTGAAATCGGAATCACAAAATGCTATTGGACATGGACATGCAAGCAGATAAACCAATTAAAACAAGAAGACCGAATGTCATAGTTATTAAGAAGAAATAAAATTCAAGTCAAATCGTAGACTTTGCTGTCCCAGCTGATCACAGGGTGAATATCAAAGAAAAGAAGAAACGGAGCAAATACACAGAGCTAGCCAGAGAGCTGAAAGGGATATGGAAGATGAAGAAAATCAAAATAATACCTGTAATAGTAGAAGCACTAGGAACAGTCCCGAAAAACTTTTTAAAAAGAATGGGAGAAATTGGGAGAAATTGGAATCAGAGGAATGGCTGAAAGATATTACAAATCGCAATAATTAAAACAGCTGAAATATTGAATGCGGAGACTAACACACATGAGCAACATGCGCGAATCAGAAAAACTCCAGCAGAAGCAAAACATGAAGAAACATTGAATCAAGGATATTGAAGCTGCATATCTATAAGTTCTCTATTTCCTCCCCCATCCCCTCCCATTGCCCGATTACCGCTTCCCCCAAAGAGTGATGCCAAACAGTTACACCAAAAACAAAAACAACAACAACAACAACAATAATAATGATAAAATAATAATAATAATAACAATAATAATAATAAAACATTAATAGCAATAACAATAATAATAATAATAATAATAATAATAATAACAAAAAAAAATAATAATAGTAACAACAATAATAATAATAATAATAATAATCCCAAACAAGAACACCAATAAAAACAACAACAACAATAATAATAATAATAATAATAATAATAATAATAATAATAATAATAATATACATAGATATAGAAGTTGAAATCAAATAGGAGAGGCGGAATAGAAAATACGAAGAGAATGAGAACACTCTTCAAGAAATTGATATCAATAAAAAAAAGACCAAAAAGAAAATAAACGAAAAAATACAATGAAATAAAAAAATTCAGCAAAAACAAAATAACATAAACAAGAAACAAATAAAAAGTATAAATACTAAATAGAAAAGAGGAACTTCACTTCATTTAATGCTTTAGAGGTATTAGAAGGAAATTAAAAAAGAAAAAACGTGAAGCAGATAAATCATCTATAATATAAATCTCATCTATCTGCGTGTATGTATGTTTGCATGTCTGCCTAAATATTTCGACAGATGCGGCAGATTTCCACGAGATCGGTATCAATTTGAAGCTCGACCCTTCGGACAACAAATATAAAAAAATGGCTAAAAACATTAATTACTTCACCCTCAACTTGGCACTTTTCTACAGGGAAAGGAAACAAAAAATCGTATCGTCCTTAAAAATTTAGCCAAACACGCATGCACAAAATAACGTTCTTTCTTCAATTAGTTTACGCGATCATAGACCAGTTTGTTATAGTTGCAGCGTAGTTATCTGAATTTTGCACGGTCGAGCCTAGATATCAGATATATTTTTTTCCGAATTTTAAAGTTCTTTTTGTTTTTGTTTTTCCGATGTTTTAGAAGAAGGTTTAACACGTAAACATGCCATTAAACAAATAAACACGTAAACATGCCATTAACCATTAAAACAGGGTTATTTATGCCATTACTTTTTCATTGGCTTATCCTTTATTTTGCATTATATTCGCTGTTTTTCTTTGTTTTTGATTTTTCCGATTAAAAAAAAGTTATAATATTTAAACAGAGTTATTATGTTTGCTTATTTCTTTATTTTCCATTTTGTTTTGATCTATCCCCCACACACCTCACCACACCCGAGGAACGCCGGGTACCTCCGCTAGTAAGAAATAAAGAAGAAAATGAAAAGACGAACATCAGTTGTGGAGAAAGTTACTGAGAATAAAGTCGGTAAACGATGCATGATCGACCTGCTGCAGTTTATATGCTCTATCCACAGGCGTTTAGGTAGATATAACATAGCATTCCTCAACAGATAAAATGTGTCTTCAATAAGTTTCCAGACTTTTTTCTATGGACACTTTTATTTATAGTACATATATGAAACTTCAGTGCTTTTCGGAGTAATTTCCTACGGATGCAATTTTACCGTTCCAGCAATACTGAAAGTCCCTATGAAAGTCATCTTATATGAGCGTGTCAATGACCCTCGTAACAGCCTCTTTAATCTCCTCAATTGTCTCATAACGACAAGCAAATATAGTCATTATTACTTTAATTGATGGTCCTTTGATATGACCTTAAACTATATTCGATGGTGAGGCCCCAGTTTGTGGGCTTTGGGGAGTGTGGAGCCAATTCTTAATTGCCATTGTTCCCAGGTCAACTCTGACCCAGAGTGGTAGTACTTGTTAGGGTTCCAACTATGGGTTAAATAGAAACCGACTTGGAAAACCCCTCAAATATATGCTATTAAAATTTTTTTTCTTCAAAATCACTGGATTCGTCATTAAATAACCTGAAAGGGTTGATATGCCGTCAAACAAAAACAACCAATTTTAATTGAGGTGAAAGCAAAAGAAGAAAAATAAAAAAAAGAAGGAATAAAAGAATGTAAAAAAAGAGAAATAATAAAAGAGGGGGAAAATGGGGAGGAGGACAGTAGAAATCAGGAATAAAAACAAGAAAAAAAGCACGAGATGAAAGACTCAAAATGAGAAAGTGAAAGAGATTAAGAAAGAAAAAAAAAGACATAAAGAAAGGTGAAGGAAGAGATAAGACATGAGAGAAGAATAAGAAGAATTAAAAAAGACGAAGTAGAAGAAGAAAAGGAGAAATCGAAAAAAGTGCAGTAAAGAATAGAAGGAAGTGAAGAAAAATCGGAAGAAAAAGAAAGGGAAAAGATAAATGATATTGATTTTTTTTTACATAGTGGTCATCACTTAGCAAGACCCGGAAGCCACTCGGGGATAAGGGTTACTGCGGTACAGTAATCAATGGGATAGTAATCATTAGTATTGGATATTTGATAAAGTGTCGTACTTAAGGGGACGGTTCATCAGGAATTTGTTTATGTTGAACTTGAAGATAACCAAGTTGTAGTCAAGTGGGAAGCAGGCAAACGGAAGAGAATTCAGTTACTTGGCAAAATATAAACCCGAGAGTGCTTGAAATTGTTGCTTTTAAATAAGGATGGAGTCAGCAGACGACTTAGATTTAGATAAATAAAAAAGCAAAGAAGAACAAAATGACTAGGAAAACCATAGTAAAGAAGAAGATAAGGAAGAATAATAAAAGGGGAAAAATCTCTAGAGAAGGAAAATGATAGACTTTTTTAAAATAAAAAATCGCGCAGGACAGAACATGGAGCCACTTGATATAAAAACATAGAAATGCTTCCTCAATGTTAAAAACAAGTCATGAAACATGTTACCTGTATAGATTTCTATTTAGAAAACAGCAATTTTCTCCCTTCGGTAAAAAAAAAAAAATCATTGAATGTGAGGCAGGGAAACAATAGTTACAAGGCTGCTGAAAGAAACCCCAAAAGTCAGTTTCTATTCTATTTGAAATCATAAAAGTATGTGAAGAACACCGAGAAAATAAGTGTGATAGTCTATAAGTGTAAGCCATGTTTAGTTTCAGAACAGTTTCGGATGGTTCGTTGTTCTAAACAAGTCTTGAGAGGTGACTGGGTTGCAGTAGACAGAACAGTTTCCGATAGTTCGTTGCTACACACAAGTCCTGAGAAGTGACTGGGTTGCAGTAGACAGTTCCACAGAGCAAAATATTCTTACTGTGTCAAGACGAAAAAAAAAAAAACATGCGAAATTGCTACAGAAAAGATTTAATATTTATGGAGCAATTCTGGTTTCTGATTGGTTGGTAGCAAAACGTGAATTAATTCGATTAATCAGTTCCTAGCAGCATCCTGTATAAATAGAATCGCCCGACTGTGTGAGATAATACCCCATTATACATCTTGTGTGATGGGATGTCTCCTAGCGACTTCGGCTGCAGGGAGACGGGGTAGTCGTACTCGTCAAGGATCCTTTCTTGACACTCAGCCCGATAGGTGAGGGGCCGGGAACCGGCCCAGCAATTTTCGGACTGAGGTACACCGTCTGGGTATTACCTAGGAGGTCCACCTTTCCAGGCCTTGCCACCGGGCTTTTCGGTGGGGCAAGTTAATTGCTTGTCGCCTGAGGCGCCCCTACCGGGAATGCCGACGAGAAGGGGGTGCCACGCAATTTTTCTATGAGGCAAGAGTGCCCCTCCTTTAGGGGAGCTTGCCTATTTCCAGCTTCCGGCCTTTTGCCACATTTTGGTATGGTGGACACCAAATAAATAGCTACCCCATTATACATCCAAAATATTGCAACATCCCCCCATTTTTATAATGGGGAAGTCCCTTGTGTTCGTTCTGCTAAAAAATAAATATATATTTTTATATTCAATTATACATAACAAAAATTAGAAATCATTTGGATCTTAGAATTTTAGCATGTAAAAAGACGCCATTTTTAATTGTGTTCAAATGTCAAAACAGATATATATGTGTACAGAGAAGAGAAATAAAAGAAATGGAAGGTATTTTAACCTTAAAGGGGGTGGGTATGTGAAAAAAAGCCATTTCTTAAATTTGATTATGTAGTTTTGTAACAAAAAGAACAGAAAAAACGCATACATATAACTAAATATGCATAAAAATAAACATATATGCAATATGTACCCGTTTAAAGAGTTTTTGTTTTGTTTGTTTTTTGTTTTTTCTGTAAATTAAAACAATGCAAAAAATAGGACATTTTTGAAAAATAAGTAAGAAAATTAATGTGCACAAAAAAATAAATAAAAGTCAATTGTAATTTCTGCGCGCCTTAAAATAAGCATGCAAAAGTATTTTGTCGAAAAAGAAAATTACAAGAAGGTTTTTTAAAAAAGTGATTAACAAAAAATTAATTCTTTTTATTTCAGCAAAAGTATTTGTTACGCATTAGTAGGTTAAAGTGTTAATACAAATAAAATGGGTAAAGTTTACCGTCTTGTCCAGGACTAATTTTATTTTTGATATATAGAAATTTATATAAATGCCGAGTCGTGAAAAAAAAATTATTCAGTCGAATCCCCCAACAAGTTTTGAGAAAAAACGCTTTAACTTTATTCTTGTTGCGGGTTTCGTGAATACATCAGCGATATTTTATTCTGATGATATTTAATTCAAAATAATGGATTCCTGTTTTACTTCGTTTTTATGAAAGGGTATATTATATCTATATGCTTAGATCTTTGGTTGATTATCGTGTTCTGTGCGAAGACTATACTGGCTTGATTATCACAACTTATTAGTAGGGGCTTTTAGTTAATTCTGGCTCTAAAATAGTCCTTAGGATATTTTTTAAGGTAGAGTGCTTCCTGGGTCGTGTGTGTGACCGCGATAAATTCTGCTTCACACGTAGACAGAGATACAATCTGTTGCTTTTTAGATTTCCATGAAATAATAGGCCCATTTTCTGAGAGTCTGAAACAATATCCAGATATACTCTTTCTATCTTCATCGTTTCCCCAATCTGAATCCGAAAATCCTTCTAATTTTTGGGGATTTTTTGATTTTCTAAATACTAACTTCTCTTCTTTAGTTCCTTTTAAATAACGAAGGACTTGGTTAGCTCTGTTTAAATCCTTCATTGTCGGTCGTGATAATTTTTGTGACAGTTTTGTTACTGTATAGCATAAGTCGGGCCTGGTTGCAGTCATTAAATAAATAAGACTACCTATAATTTCGCGGTATTGTTTATCATTTATTATTTCAGATTCTGTGTGTATATTTTTATTAATATCATTTTCGACCGGTGTAGAGCGTTTCTTGCAGTCTCCCATTCCAAATTTTAATAGTATTTTGTCGATGTATCTCGATTGAGTCATCGTAACAAGTCCTTTGTGTTGAGTAAATTCTATCCCCCAAAACCCAGGATATTTTGCCAAGATCGGTCATTTTGAATCTTTTACTTAATTTGTTGTTAACATTGGTTAACAGTGTGTCACAATTTGATGCGATTAAAATCGACCCACAAAACCAAAATCAGTAGTTTATCGTCTTTGTGTTGGGTATATAAACAGGGGTCTTCAGCGCATTGTCTGAATTGTTTTTTAATAATGCAATCATGAAATACTGTATTCCAACACTGAGCACTCTGTTTTAGACCATATAATGACTTGTTAAGTCGACGCACGCTACTTTTATTTTTCATTATGAATCCCTCTCGAGGGGTAATATAAATTTCACAGTCTATTGGGGCATTTTACGTCCATTTTATAGATGTTTAGATCATATTGCGATGTGATTTGCAGTAAAATTCTGATTGTCGTTAGGTTTGTGGTCGGTAAAAACGTAGAAAAATATTCTATACCGTAAATCTGAAAGTACCCTCTAGCAACAAATCTAACTTTGTACTGTTCTACGCCTGATTATGTAGTCTTTTTTGTAAAGACCCATCTTGTAGAAATAACATGTTTATCTTTTGGGAGAGGCAATACCGACTAGGTGTCATTTTCGGTTAAGACATCTATTTCTTTTTTCATGGCAATTTTCCATTCATCACAATGTTCTGAATTAATTGCGTCGTTAAAGCTTTTTGGCGCATTTTCTATTGAATAGCAATAGTCGATTTGATAATCTTTTATATTGTCGACCACAAAAAATCGGGTCGCCTTCTATTTCTTTTGGGATATCTTTCCACTTTATCATCATCATCATCATCATCATCATCATCATCATCATAGATACTCTTGTCTCCGTCATTTTTATTGTCTTCGTTTGTTTTAATTATTTGAGGGAATATAATTTCATCTTCTTCATATGACGGGTTTTTGTCTCTAAAATTAAACGTGTCTGTGAATTTTACACATCGGATTCTTTTTATTTTATTTTTCTCTGGAAAAATACTAAATTGGCTGGACTATTTTTATTGTATCCAAGAAATATACCTCTGTCGGCTTTAATATTCAATTTACTCTTTTTATCTATATATGCGAAGCAAGTTGAACCAAATATATGCATTCTGCTTAAATTTGTTTTTTTACCACAGAAAGATTCATATGGAGTTTTAGATACTGTTTTGTTAAAACACCTGTTGCGTATATAGGTTGCCGCCATAAGTGCGTTAGTTCAATGGTTTTTGGGGAGTTTGGATTCAATGAGTGCGTTAGTCCATTTCAAAAAGTGTCCGCCACGCTCTAGCAGTCCCGTTTTAGGAGCTGATGTTTCATGCCTGATATGATGGTTAATTAATAAAAGTTCAAAGTCTTTATTGGTGAATTCCGTACCGTTGTCAGAGCGAATACACTTGACTTCACCGTAGGGAGCCATGTCGGCTAGATATTTTTTAGTTGCTTGCAGGGTATCAGATTTGTTCTTTAAAAAGTAAACCATTATAAAACCTGAATGGTCATCTACGAAATTCAACACATATCTATAATGTTCTCTATCCATCGGTTCCACGGGACCGTTCAAGTCACAATATACCATTGATAAGATTTTTTTGGCCTTCTTGTCTGGTATCTTGCTTTGATAGTTTGTCATTTTCCCTTGCATAAAGACGTTGCAGTTGAAGTTTTTTGATTTTTGTATTAATTAATTTTTCGCTTCTTGTCTGGGTCAGTTTGACCTTGCTTTTCAAATTTAAATCTTCACCGCTTTTCGGGTGTTTTTTTTTTAAACTTTAATTTTTTTGATTCATCCAGCCTTGACAGACGTGTTTTTAAATATTCTCTCCAGTACTTTTCTTTTAATGATTTGGAATTCATTCCATTTGCGCCTTTTTCCAAGGAACTCTGCCTTTTGGATTATTTTGGACTATTTGGAATTTACCCATTGGATTGAAATTTAAAATTCGACCGTTATGGATTTTACCATTTTTGGATTTTTACCCTTCACCGGACTGTCCATTCATGTGAAATCTTTTTATCATTTTTCTTTTGCCTCCTGTTCCCCTTACCTCACCCTTTTTTTAACCAAGTAAGATCTGTGACTTACTTGTAGTTTCATTAAATACTTTTACATGCAAAATCCGATCCTGCATTTTGCTAATTCCTGCCCTCTGATGAGAAGGAGAGTATTTCTTCGAAACTCCGCGGATTAAGGACTATCCACTTATTTTGTGTTTCCTTTTTTAAAATTAAATATGTTTTTAACTCTTTCTCAAGATGTCTTTTAACATGTTTTATTAATCATTTGTTCATATTTATATATATATATATATTTAAGTTTTATTTTTATTACTGTTTTTCTGTTTAGTTACATTATTGTTTCAGCAACGCATATCTGCACCAATAATGTAAATAAACAGAAAAAAACGGTAATAAAAATACAACGCATATTTGCTCTACAACAGTATTGAGCACTTTCTTCAGGTTTTTATTAATTACCGTTTTTACTATATACATACATATATATATGTATATATATATATCTGACTACTTACTTTAATCACATAAATTAATATACGAAAGTCTTAGTTTATGCGTAAACTTTATGTATTTACTTCAACAGTGCTCAATACACATGTAGAGCTAGGTAGTAAGTTATAAAAATATATACGGCAATTAAGCTGCACAGAATATTCCGGTTTCATCCACGCCATATATATTTTTATTACTTACTATATATATATATATATATATATATATATATATATATATATATATATATATATACACACACACACATACGCACACACACACACATATATATATACACATATAGATAGATAGAGAGAGAGAGAGAGGAAGAGGGAGAGAAGGAAATAAAAAGGAACAACCCGTATTATGTGTTTTTATTTCTCTATTTTGTCGGAATATATATATATATATATATATATATATATATGTATATGTATATATATATATATTAGTACTGATCTGTCGAGTTTTGTTTTCGTCTGATTCTTACGTCCATTTATTTATAAGATAATGTGTGAAATTTGTCATCATCATCATTATCTACAACAGAAGCGTGATTCTTATAAACAAACATTTTATGTATAAAATGTCCAGGCGTTTTTGTACCGATCTGTTGGATTTTATTTTCTGTCTCATTCTTACATCCATTCATTTGTTAAGTTGCAAAAACACTTCAACGAGTGACTGTCTCTTCTACAAATTGTTTTTTTTTATTGTTTTTCTTTTTTCCTTCATGTAAGACTCACCTTCATCCTGATCATTGAGGATTTATGACTTTTGGAACGCTCCTTCATGTGTAGTTTTAAATGTAAGTGTATGCGTACGTGTGTATATGCATATGTATGTACATGCGTATATGTCTGCCTCTATGTGTGTATGTATGCATGTATGTGTGCAAGCATGTGTTTATTTCTATGTGTATGTGGGTAGAAAAGGGCTCCCATAAGCCGTGGTGAAGAGAACCCCTTCTAGAAGAAGCAGGTCTCTGATAAAAAAAAAACATAAAGCGAGGGACCAATACTTGCATTAAGCTGGTCTGCAGTTTAACTTGTTGCTGACTATCTTGCTCTTGCTTGTTGTTGGCTAGCTTGCTCCTGCTTGTTGCTGGATCTCAACATTTTGAACGGAGAGAGAGAGAGAGAGAGAGAGAGAGAGAGAGAGAGAGAGATTTAGCTGTCGTACAAAGCTAAAACTCTCCAACATAATCTTTGTGTAGATATCCCCTCAAGCATTTGTCTATAAAAATATTCCTGTGGCGATGGAAGAGTGTTGACGCGTGTAGGCCCGAAATGCTGGAAGCATGTGATAATTGATCTGCCATCATCATATGTATGTGTGTGTATGTATGTATGTATGTATGTATGTGTGAATATATGTATATGTGTATGTATGTTTATATATGTACATATGATGTATATCTATGCGTATATGTATGTATATATGTATGTGTGTATATATGTCTGTGTTTGTATTTATATATGTGTGTGTATGTATGCATATGTATGTGTATATATGCATATATATGTATGTGTATAAATGAATATATATGTATGTGTATGAATTTGTAGGTAAATGTATGTATATGTGCCTTTGTGTACGTATTTGTCTGTGTATATGTGTAAATATATGCGTTTGTAATTGTATATGTGTTTATATATGTATATGTGTATGTATGCATGCATGTATGTATGTATATGTATTATGTATTGTGTATGTATGTATATATGTGTGTATGTTTATAGATATGTATGTGTGTATGTGTTTGTATGTGTATATATGTATGTAAGCGTGCATGTATATATGTAGGTATGTATACTAATGACCGTCGTCAGTGTCATGTCTGCTTGAGCTTGTGAATTCGCCGGCAGGACTGAATGTCATTTTCGGGCTTATGGATTTCAGTGTCTGAGAGAGTCTGACAAGACGTTGCAATCCTCACATACGTTGTATGTACCGGCGCGCCGAGACGTAGACATTTTCAGATCGATATCTGGAGATGCATTAACTGCGAGAGATGCACTCATTGTCTTTGTTAAGACAGTCATCTAGGCGAAGGAAATACTCTGATCTAAAATCTGAATTCCTGAGTTCTACTGTCTGCTCCCTTCTATAACAGCCATCGTACCAACAATAATTAGCAGTTGTACTAAACGGTGTGATTGGTTCTGCACAAAGCCCTCACCACTATAAACAAATAATTTGTGTTGATTTCGCAGTAACTGAAGTTGTTTTGGTGGAGGTATTATGTCAAAATAGACGACGGAGTCAATCATTATATATATATATATATATATATATATATATATATATATATATATATATATTGATTTATTTATTTATTGAGAAAAATAAAAAAAGGTCGTGGCAATGAATAAATCGGGAAAAGAGTGATGGAAGCGAGTATGACATGCATTTAAAGCAAATTAGCCTCTCTAACCTTTGTGCCTTTTATTTACATGGAGGTCACCATCTATGAAGGCCCGGAGGCCACTCAGGGATAAGGGTTATTGCGTGTACAGTAATGAATGGGATAGTATCGTAGTAATCGTTAGTATTGGAGATTTGATAAAGTGTCTTACTTAAGGGGGAGGTTCATCAGGAATTTGTTTATGTTGGACTTGAAGACGTCCAAGTTGTAGTCAGGTGGGAAACAGGCAAACGGAAGAGACTTCCACAGTCGTGCACTTCTAAGAAAGGAGCTTTGCTAAAGGAATCTGCACTTTCATTTAGGCACAGATAAGGAGTGGGGAAACTTAATGACAGTGGTTTCAGCTAGACGGGTGTTTATCGTGAAAGATTGGCGAGGGGGACCAGAGATTGGAGCCCAGACGATCACTTGCCATGGAAATAACGATAAAAAAAAGACAGGCTCGCAACATCTCTTCTGTGGGGGAGAGGTTGAAGGGAAGAGAAAAGGGCATCCCCCACTAAGCCACGAAGTCTATTTTGTACCTTGTCAAGGCAGGATAGGCTGTTTTTAGAAGCACCTGCCCAGATATGGCAGCAGTACTTAATCCTTGGACGTACTTGGCTTTTATACAGATAGATAATTATTACTGCTCTTTCAGAATAAACTTAAAGAAGAACACCCAATGAACGTCTCAATCTTTTTTGCTAATGCATCTAAAACAGTTTTAGAATTAGAAATATTACACACTTTCTGACATATAAGATATTACATTATTACTGTGCATATAAATATCATTAATGTTTTGTCAAACTTGATATTAGAAAAAGATATCTGTGCGCCGGATCGAAACGAGTAAATTAAAATCTTTCATATTTGCGAGTTAAAATGAACCGTTTGGTCCGAAGTGATTCATGGTAATTGATATGCTCGTTTTTGCCGCTGTCAAACAAAATAGATGATAATATTCAAAGGTTCAAAATATTACATGGTAAATTAACTTTCAGTCTTTCCAATTTTATCATTATTTAGATTGATTTACATTAATAGTCGGGTTGACACTGTAAAGATCTGTATCTAATCTCTTTCTATATCAACTCAAGTATGTTTATATACACACACACACACACATATATATATATATATATATATATGTATATATATATATATATATAACTCAAATTACCTTGTTACGGGTGTTGTAACCAAACACCCGGCTACGACTTCCGGTTGCGCATGCGAACATAAACAAATAATCAACGCGACAATATAACGTATTGTTTTACTGTGTACGTTTTCAGTGTCCATTTCCGTATTACTTTTAAGTTATTTTAACGCAATTTTCTTTTACAAATAAACATAAGGGCATTTTACAACGGCGATTTAACCACCGCCTTCCCTTTTTTTTAAATTATTCTCCATTTTTTAATACACCTTTCTAAAAAACATTTATACATTTTCTTTAACGCTACCAACATAAATACATAACCCCGAAATAAAACGTATTGTTTTACTGTGTACGTTTTCAGCATCCCAATTTTTTTTCGCGTTTAGATTAAAAGATATATCAAAATTTAAATTTAACTTTAAGTATTATGGTATCTGTTCAGTGCACATTTACTTATAAGTATGGCAAACCACTTATAATTCAATGACTGTGAGTCTTTTTCTCCAGAAATAAGCAATTATAAACAAAACGGCTCATAGAAATATATCTATACTCTTTTTTCATTTTAATATACTTTCATAGAAATGTTTCTGTTATGTAACAAAACACTATCTTCTTTACGTCACAAGTGTCACGATCATACATTAATTCATAGCTAATATAAGATTATGACTCAACGGGTCACGAGTAGTCTACACACACGCACACACGCACACACACACACACACACATATATATATATATATATATATATATATAGAGAGAGAGAGAGAGAGAGACTATTAATAAAATAAGAAAACGAAAATGTAAAGACATATACTTATGTATATAGATTTTATTCGTTTATTCATTAATATAAAAATAAAATTAAATATACCAGAATTATTCGACAAACTTTACGAAATTAAAAAAAATATTATAAGTAAGTTTAATGAATAATAATTTTTGAATAATACACAATTAATAAAGGAAAACATTAATTTTTTAAGTTTTATTTTTATGATGTTTTTTAAAAATTTTTGTTCAAATCTAATATGTTAGGCAAATTTTCTTTAAGGAAATATATATATACACATATATAAATGCATATAGAAAGAGGTTTTTTTTATTATAACCTTTTTACGCAAGTATAAATCATATAGAATATCTGCATGAATATAATTACACGTAATACTTAACTAAAGATGATCATCCCATAAGAACCCCCCCCCAAAAAAAATAATTAATTAATTAAAATAGATGTTTAGAAGAATATGCAAATTAGCCATATCGGTTGCAGATGAAGGCAATTCAACGACCCATTTATCATAAAGTTGTATTTTCTTTTAAATAAATAGAAAAAGTTTTAATGTGAATATCAATGCACAAAAAATCCATAGGAGTATATATATATATATATATATATATATATATATATATATATATATATATATATATACATGTACATTCACACACACACACACACACACATATATATATTATGGCTATGTAAAGACTAAATTTAAACTTGTTCGAAAACATTATTTATTAAAGATTGTGAAATTAAAAAATAAAAATAAATGTGTCAGCTGACCGGTTTCGAAACTCGCTTAACAGAGCTAAAATCGAGCTTAATTACGTTTTAAAAAGAAAAGGGGGGAACAATGAATCGGAGATGAAAAAGTAGGGGGGAATATATGCATATAAAAAAGAGAGGGGATGAATTAATTATTAAATAGAAACTAGATTAAGCCCTAAGAGATTCTCTTTTTGTTTGCAAAGAGAAGGTATCAGAGTCTTAATATATATAGTTTCTAGAATTTTAAGGTGATAAAGACAGTTCGACTTACTAAGGATGGAAAAAAAGTCCGCACTAAAATTCAAAGCGCAAATACGATTATTTATAAGGTGCTCTCCTATAGATGAGCCATGGGTATTGTTCAAAACGTCCGAAGGTAGGTAGTTTCCATTTCGAATTTTGGATGGAACATGTTGTTTTACCCTATTATCTAATCTTTGAGACGTCCACCCAACGTAGCGCACACTGCAGCTACATTTAAATAAATGACTGATAGAATTTTTATGGGGGCGGAGAACGTCTTTACAAATTGAAGACAAAATGGGTTTACAAGAAAAAACAATACGGGTATTTGATGCAAAGTTACATTGTTGTACGACAGAAGAAATTTACTTGCAAATCTTTCACTTATATTACCTAGCCAAGGTAGGCGTAGGTAGATAGGGCATTTGTCGACAGATGCCTGTTTAACTTTATTGAAATTAGAGATTTTATTTTTAATAATAGATTCCACGATTTATAATGGAACACCATTATTGCAAAGAGTCTTGTTAATAAATTTGACGTCATCATTTAATTTGGTCTCTGAACATATCATACACACTCTATGGATAAGAGTGTTGATGAGATTATATTTTTGTTTAGTCCCAACGTGTGTAAAGACCAGTAAATGTCGGTTTACGGTAGATGGAAGTCAAGAAAACGGAAGGTGTTTTACACACCAGTACATCTAGAAAAGGAAGGGAAGAATTACTTTCCTTTTCTATAGTAAATTTTAGAACTGGGTGAATATTATTAAGGGATGCAAAAAAGGTATCTGCTTCCGTTTCACTGTTGAACAGACAAAAAGTGTCGTCAACATAACGAAAATAAATATCTGGTTTTTGAAAGCCAGATAAAAGACTCTTTTCGTGGAAACCTACGAAAATATTTGCCAAAGCTGTTCCCAGGTGAGAACCCATCGAAACACCATCTATCTGCCTGTACATAATGTTATTAAAACTGAATTCGACCGACATGGTGGCGAATTCCATAAGTTCCACAAAAATATTCTCAGGAATAGGGGGAGTTGGGAGTTGACTGCGATAAAGGGCATCGGCACATATATCAATAGTCTCTGAGAGTGGAACGCAGGTAAATAGGCTTTCAATATCAAACACATAAATTTGTCAGTCTGAGTATAATTCTGCATAAATTTAGCAAAAGAAAAAGAATCTTTAATGCAGAAAGAACTATACTCTTCCAAAACTGGTTCTAAAATATTAGTAAGCCATTTGGCTACTTTATGTTGGGCGGAACCTATCATGGATAATATAGGTCTTAAAGGTACCCCACTCTTATGGGTTTTAGGTAAACCACAGAGACGGGGACGTAATGAACCAGTCGGTCTGATTAAATCAGAAATGGAGGAAGAAAGAGCTCCACTCTTCACCCATTTAACCAGACGTCTTTGGAATCTAGATTCAATAGATACAGTAGAGTCGTGTGTCTCTAACGGACCTAGCTGTTCAAATTTAGAGGTGTCATTAAGAATTGTCATCATTTTATTGATATAATCCTGGTGGTCAAGTATAACAACACCAGAGCCCTTGTCCGGTTTAGCGATAGTAAGAGATTTATTCTGGCGTAGTGTTTTGATAACACGAAAATGTTCGTTACGCCATTTGGATTCATTAAACGAGACAGGTGTACCTGCATATGAATGAGCAATATCATTCAATTTCGCTTTAAGGTCACTAACCTTATTGTTGGAAACAGTGGAAAGATGAGCCATGGGTATTGTTCAAAGACGTCTCAAAGATCAGATAATATGGTAAAACAACACGTTCCATCCAAAATTCGAAATGGAAATTACCTACTTTCGGACGTTTTGAACAATACCCATGGCTCATCTATAGGAGAGCACCTTATTTGCGCTTTGAATTTTTGTGCGGACTTTTTCCATCCTTAGTAAGACGTCTTAAAGATTAGATAATAGGGTAAAACAACATGTTCCATTAAACTATTAAGGTGCAGGGGATTCTTCTTAAGTTTCTGGAGAATGTTTTTGTTGAATATTGTTTGACATTTTGATAAACCTCTCTTGTCGTTAATACCCAAGCATTTTCAATTGGGTTCAAGTCCGGTGAGCATGCAGGATGCCCTAAGGGATGGACTCCATTTTCTTGTAGAAAGCTCAAGGTCCGTTTGGCAGTGTCGATTGCAGCATTATTCTGTAGGAATAACCATTTATCCCCACACAAACGATGACCCTTCATCATCAAAGATGCTTTCTGTAATATGCTAACATAACCAGCTGCTGTCTGACGACCCTACATCACCTTGAGCTCCATCGTCCCTCTGTAAGAAAAGGCAACCCATAACGTTACGGACCCTCCACCACTATAACGTGTGGAAAAAATTTCAAGGGACATGTTTTTGGCCATGCCAATATCGCTGCAAGCCATCAGGACCATCTAAATTGAATTTTGTCTCCTCAGAAAACAGAACTTTCTTCTACTTCTCAACGTCCCAGGTTTGGTATTCACGACGAAATCTTAAGCGGTCCACTTTGTGACGTGGAAGCAACCAAGGAATTTGTTTACGCTTTTTATTTACCATGCCCTTTTGCTGTCGACTGATGGTTATTGAACTGCAATCAGCATCTGTAACTGCCTTAATTTGACTAGAAGAAAGTCCCCTGCCATTCATAACAACCCATCTGATTCTCCTACTCAATGCAGGAGAATTATTTTTGGAGAGGGGGAGGGGGTACTAAAGGATTTTGCTTTTCCATAATCCTCAGTGTTCTTTAGAAAGTTGCAAATTACAGTTTTACTGCGATTTACCTTAGCTGCTATCGCTCGCTGTGACAAACCCTGCTTATAGAATCCTAGAATTTGAGAACTATCAACTTCGGTTAGTTTTCTTGCTTTACACAGTGATTGCTAATCTCTCCCTAAACTAAAAACATTAGAATCACCATAAATCTAACACTTCATACCCTTGGTCTTATAATTTTGACCATGTGCAAGTAAACTAGTTTAATGAAAATGCAAATTTTTAAATAACATTTTTGGAATGTATGTTTTTGTTTCCATAACCTTTAAGATTGTAGTATTAGTAACCTTAAGTCGGAAGAGTCTAAAATCTATCAATAAAAAAGGTTTCTTTTTTAACATAAGTGTATAAATGTATACGTATTGGCATGCACACACACACACACACACGCGCGCGCATATATATATATATATATATATATATATAAAATAAAAATTACGATTAAATTTACCAAAATGATCCAAGATGGTAAAATTAAAGTATATTATAAATATTAAAGAATAATTATTTATAAAGTAATCTCAGCCAGATGTAAAAGCTCGATAAAACCAAATAGGAGACAGAGCTTATAATCTTCCACCAGACTATCCATTCACGTGTAATCACCTTTTTCTTCACCATATTCCCTCTGCTTCACATTCCTACCCTCTGATGAGAAGGAAAGTATTTCTTCGAAACTCCGCGGATTAAGGACTATCCACTTATCTAGTGCTTCCTTTTCAGATGAAATATGTTTTTAACCCATTTCAAAGTGTTTTTTAACATGTTTTATTAACTGTTTGCTCGTATATATATATATATATATATATATACATACATATATATATACATATATATATATATATGACTTTTTTATTTTTTAGCGATTCTGCAATGTTTAATAGTTACGCGCACGTGAGTTTCCTTTCCTTTGTTTATTTACGTCGCCCCTTTTTTTTGGGCGGGACGTATTTTTCTTGTTATTATAATTAAATGTATTTATTAAATATTTGAATATTTTTTTTTATTCAATTTAAATATTTTTTTCGTTCATTAAAATTATCCATGAAAACATGTTTCTTGGTATCGACCGTCATCAGAACGGCTAAACATTTAACAAGGATATGGCTCGGTGTAACTCATCAGGGTGCGATGGGGACGTTACGACTTCAATCCTTTTAAAATGTTACCTATTTGATGACGTATGATACCCAGATACACGTGTTCATAGATATCTTTTTGCACGGAAACATATATATATATATATATATATATATATATATATATATATATATATATATATATATATACATTATGTAGCCAGACTCTGTGGGCACCCTGTATATATATATATATATATATATATATATATATACGTATATATATATATATATATATCTACATACAGAGTGCATATATACAGGGCGTATATATATATATATACGTATATATATATATATATATATATATATATATATATATATATATATATATATATATATATATATACAGGGTGCCCACAAAGTCTGGCTACATAATGCAGCAAGACTTTGTCGACATATATATGTATATATATATATATATATATATATATATGTATATGTATATATGTATATATATATTTATATATATACACGTATATATATATATATATATATATATATATATATATATATATATATATATATATATACAGAGTATCCACAAAGTCTTGCTACATAATCTACAGGATGCTTCCACAAAGTCTAGCTACATAATGTAGCCAGACTTTGTGAACACCCTGTATATATGAATAAAATAATCTAATATTTAATAAATCAAATTTATAATATATATATATGTATATATATATATATATATATATATATATATATATATATATATATATATATACACATACATACATACATATACTTCATTTTTTAATGTAAATACAGTCATATCTTGCTACGATGTGCAGACCGTTTCAATCGTATAAGATATCATCAGGCAAGAAAAATGAAGGTACAAAAACTGAAAAGGTTTAACAACTTCCCAAATTTTGAAGAGAGAAAATTTGCCATGAATGGCGATGGATAAAATTTGAGTTCTTATCTTTATCTTATCTTATTTGAGTAAGAACTCAAATTTATTCATGGCGAATTCTCTCTCTTCAAATTTTGAGAAGGTGTTGAACCTTTTCAGTTTTTGTACCTTCATTTATCTCGCCTGATGATATCTAATATGATTGAAATGGTCTGCACACCGTAGCAAAATATGACTGCATTTACATAAAAAAATAAAAACTATATAACTTACTCTCTTACGATTGAGCACTATCAACGCACCTTGTTGAAATTCAATTATTTTTCGATTTTTAGATACCTTCACACTGAATATATATATATATATATATATATATATATATATATATATATATATATATATATATATATGGGGGTGTAGGTGTAGGTATATATATAATTAATTTCTAAAAAATAGAAATGAAAGTCAGATATGCAAAAAAATTGGAGTTCATGTAATGTAAATTGGAGTAAATCATCTAGTATAAGCTAAAATGCATCTCTGACCCGCAATTCTACCGAACACACGTGTCCTGCGAGGCTTATGCTATTTTTATTAAAACGTCTTAGCCACACGATCCTTGACAGATGCTGAGTTCTTCTATATATTTTGCTGTAATAAGCATAGCATTTCTATGCTGATAAATTCAAAGGCAAATAAGGAAGAAACGAAGTAACGAAGAAATGACGCAGAGAAAAATGATTCGAAAATGAAACGTGAAACAGTTTTGGATAGAATGATGAAAGTTTACTTCGGAAATCTATATATCTATACCAGTGAGAATGTGTGTGTGTGAAGACATTTCTCAACCTATATACTCAACGAATTTTATATTTGTAGACTTAAAATTTTGTATATAGGGTATTCAGATATGTGGATAACATTTAATCGGTTTTCACCCAGAAAAATGACTGCTAAGGGGTAATTTTTTTTTAAAATAATACTGTGGGCATGTCATCGGATTTTTATATTTTACCAACTGTTTCACGACTGCGCTTGCGCGAATAGTTCACATTATGTAAAGAATAAGTAAGCCTGGAAAAAAATTTTAAGGATCGTGTCAAACTAGCCTAATGGTTATCCTACTTGTCTCACTATCTTTAGGTTTTTGCTTCGATCTCAGCTCGATTATTTTTTCTTTATTTACAAAAAGTGGACTGTCTAGAAAAAAAAAAACGTAATACTAGCATGCATATTTTTTTTCGTTTCTTTTTTTTTAAGGAATTTCCGTTACGTTTAATACCGGGCAATGTCAGGTACATCTTCTAGTAATTACTAAACTTTCTTAACGTTTAAGCGTTGAAATAAAGTTTTAAATTCTCACATTTGTAAATCTAATAGTCTACTTTATCTCCGAGGGACGCTTCAAAATTAATGGCGCCATATTTTTCAATTCGCCTTAATGGATCAATGGAGGATTGAAATTGCACTGTTATGATGAATGAACTTATACATTCATTACCTACCGTTTACAGCTCTCTCTTGCAGATGTTGACGGTGTGAGATCTGAAGATCAACCACGGTTCTGGTCGTGCGTCAGGAGCAGTGATGCGGCATTGAATTTTGAAGAAAAAAAATCTGGAGAAGAAAAGATCGCTCTTTTTCAGGGTACAACTTCTGTCTTCGTAGCCCTTCATCTTAAAAAAGTACGCTGTGGACACCCATGCACAATCATCGTTAATCGTTAGCAAAATTGCATTGAGAATGATGATGATTATGTAAAAAGATAAATTAATAATGTAAACACAAGGTTGGCACGACGAAAGGAAATAACAGGACACGGATTAGGTGTTAGAAAGATATATTAACGAAAAGGTTACAAGAATAGGATAAAGTGTAAGTGGAGCTTACTATCTAGTAGTGTCTAATACAGGTAGTCGTACGCGCTGCGTACTGCTAGTAGTCCTGCTGATTCTACGGTAATAAGATACTGCCCCATTGAGAGTGTTATCTCACACCATAATATAGTACTGCATGAATCTATGATGTAAGTAAGTTTTTTTAGATGGAGGTCACCACTTATCAAGGTCCGGAAGCCACTCGGGGATAAGGATTATTGCGTGTACAAAAATCAATGCGATAGTATTGTAGTAATCGTTAGTATTGGGGATTTGATAAAGTGTCTTACTTAAGGGGGCGGTACATCAGGAATTTGTTTATGTTGGACTTGAAGACATCCAAGTTTTACTCAGGTGGGAAACAGGCAAAAGGAAGAGAGTTCCACAGGTGTGCACTTTTAAGAAAGAAACTTTGTTCATGGAATCTACGTTTTGTATTAAGGCACATATAATGAGTGGGGGAAATTATTGACAGTGGTTTCAGCTAGACGGGTGTTTATCGTGAAAGATTGGCGAGGGGTGACGAGAGACTGGAGCTCAGATTATCACTTGCCATGAAATAGCGATAAAACAAAGACAGGCTCGCAACGTTTCTTCTGTGGGAGAGAGGTTGCAAGGAAGAGAAAAGGGCATCTCCCACTAAGCCACGAAGTCTATTTTGTACTCTGTCAAGGCAGGATAGGCTGTTTTTCGCAGCTCCTGCCCAAATGTGGCAACATTACTCCATCCATGGGCGTACTTCGTTTTTATACAGACAGAGGATTGCATCACTAGTGAGATAAGGCTGAAGGCTCCTCGTTGTAAAGGTTCTACTCCCATTTTCGTACCTCGTCATTTTTTTTTTATAGGAGGCTTTACCTTTGGAACGATACACATATCTTAACGAATAGCCAACACTTTATTTGATGAACGTAAAACCTGGCATTAATATTTGCCACTGATTTTCAATCTTTATTGCTTTAACAACGAGATGATATATAACAGTTATGGTACACACACCAGGTTATATTTACAAAACTCAGAAGGTATAATAATACCTGCCTCTGCTTAAAAAAACGCATATTTAAAATCATAAAATTAAAGATAATTTATTTTAAAACATTGTATTTATTCAGAAAAAAAATCTAATTATTCAGAAAATAAATCGTAAGTGCCTCAGAGTTTACAAAAAGAATTAAAATAAAGCCTACAAGAATAAATCCATTGCCAAATGTCCCGGTAAAATGAATATCATCATTAGCGAGGATAGATAAATAAGAGACGGAAAGTTTTAATGAGAAAAGGTAAAACGCATATTATAATTAGATAGAACAATAAGATATGACAGGATTTAATGATGAGGTTCAAGTCATGCAAAAGGAAGTAACGGCGAAGATGAACCAAGATTGGATATTTTAATGAGATTGCAAATGAGTTAACGTAAAATATTTGAATACAAAACGTAGATTACTATGATAACATTCATATTTATTTTTATAAAAGTAAATTAGAGCTAAATATAATTTTCATGAAAATCCTTGAGTAACATATCTTGATATGATAAGCTATTGTCAATTCTTTTCATGCGAAGGTGTTATGTGTTGCGTGGCACAAAAGTTTAAATTAATAAAGTAAGATTCAAGCACACACATATGTATGTATATATATATATATATATATATATATATATATATATATATACGTTTTATATTTTATTACCGTATCTTTCTGTAAAAGTCTGAGGAAGCTACAGACGGCCAAAATAAGAACGGTCGGGTAGGTGAAACAATAATGTAACTTAACAGTAATAAAAAATAAAACGCATATTTGCTCTACAACAGTATTGAGCATTTTCTTCAGTTTTTATTAATTACTATTTCAACTATATATATATATATATATATATATATATATATATATATATATATATATATACAGAATAAAATTATCCAACAATCAGCTGGTATGGAAACCTGTAATTATAAGATTTACAAGATATTACTGGCAGTAATATTCTATAAATATTATCCCACCTAAATCAAAATTGCTCGATATACAATCTCTGGTTCCCCTCTCGCCAATCTTTCACGATAAACACCCGTCTAGCTGAAAGCACTGTCAATAATTTTTCCCACTCTTTATCTGTGCCTAAATCAAAACGCAGATTCCATGAACAAAACTTCTTTCTTAGAACTGCACGCCTTAAGTAATGACACTTTATCAAATCTCCAATACTAACGAATACTGCAACACTATCCCATTGATTACTGTACATACACTAACCCTTATCCACGAGTAGCTTCCCGGCCTTGATAATTAGTGACCTCCATGTAATAAAAAAATACAAGATAGAGCAAACAAATTTTACGATGCAACTTTTATATCTTTTTCTTTAACTTCTCTTACTCTATGACTTTTAATTACTCAATCAATTTTTAATTTGAATGATTTTCCATGTCTCACTTACTATAGCAAATAAGATGTAAACCATTATAACTATTTGCTAATATTTTCTCCTATAAAGAGATGGTAGACATCGAAATCCTATAGGATAAGGAGTTAAAATATTTCTAATGTATTCTTTGTCGTACATAGAATAAAAAAAATCTTTTGATCGTAAACTCAAACATTTCACGTCATAAATTTTGAAATTCATTGAACGACTAAAATGTTCTCTCTCTCTCTCTCTCTCTCTTTATATATATATATATATATATATATATATATATATATATATATATATATATATATATACAGAGTTCAATTGTAAAGAAAAGTGACTTATAAGTGCATACTATTTATTAATACATTTCATTAGACCAAATAAGCAGATGCTGAGAACAGTTCGGTAAATGGGAACAATTAAAACTTTTAGAAAGGTACTGATGTTTTGTGATGTGTAATACACTATAATTTATTTCATTCTTTGTCTATTCAATGCGTGTTGAATATAACCAAAGGACATGCATAAATGAATAACAATATATATTATAGGCTCCAATGTTTGATTAAATTTTACAATTTATCTTTTTCAGTATATCAAAATTTCATATATTTTACAAGTCTGTTTCGGTACGCAGAAACATTTATTATTTATATGTCAATATCAAATTTATTTTGTGGTATAATCATAACAAAATCAGATATTTTACTAAGAATTAAATGGACATGGTCATAAAATGTGTGAAAATGATGTATAGAATAATTAACATCGCATATTTATTTATTATTAATTTTAATTAATTAACTTAATTTTAAGAGTATACTTATTCAGATCTTAGTTAAATAATATTACCATACGTTTTTCAGTCACAAAATTATCATCCGATGATTTTATTCTGTTTAAAGTAATAATTATTGTCTTAATGATGTTAACTATTTACTTTGAGTTTTTTTTAGGTAGTGAATGCGAAAATTACTGCTTACTTAAAAAAAAATGCATCTTATATTTTATTGAGTTCCGACGCTCTTGTAATATACTTAAATTCTTATATAATTACTAATAGTTATATTGGATACATTTATATATTAAGAATATAAGTATATTCAAAAACGCATATTCTCTTAACATAAGTCGGCTAGCCACAATTTCATTCATATTTGTAGGGGATTTTTGTCAAACCATCTTATTTATCAAGATCGATCAAGGTATATAATTCAATTAGAACTTCACTGACTTTTTGCCCTTGCTCTTTAATAGTAACTGCATTCACTAATAGGACTATTTTAATAACATTTTCCAAAATATATATACTTAATTTTCCAATTATAAAATATTTTAACCAACTTTTTTACACAAATTACACTATTTCTACTTGTTAATTCAACATATTTTAATCTATATCATTATTTGTTTACAGTATTTCTGATTTTATTCTATACATTTCTGATTTTATTCTATACGTTTCTACTGAGATTAAGAACCTATGCTATAATTATATTTGCCTTACATTATTCTCTCCCTCTTATATATATATATATATAATATATATATATATATATATATATATATATAATTAGACGACTAGTATATATTAAAATTATTGATTTACTTAGAGCTATTTAGTCTGGGTTAAGACCTGAAGGTGCATATTTAGTTCCATGCAAGAATTTTGGACTACTTCTTGCCTTTTATTTAATAAATTTTCCTTAGACATTATTATTGCAACATCCAGTATTTTCTATTATTGAAATTTCACTTTATATTCTGGGTTATTTCTAGGTTCTCTTCTTACTCATTTAGATAAAGATGTAAATTTCTGATTTATTCCGCATTCTAAATAAGTAATTGTGTTTATAAAACCTTTTCTTGAAGCCTTAATCCTCGAAAGATGCATGTTTTAGTTCTATTTTTCAATGACTCAGCATGGCTTCACATTATATATAAATGAGAAGTCATTGAATATAATAGAACTAGATTATATATAGAGTCAACGATGGTAACCATTTATCAAGATCCGGAGCCACTTGGAGATAAGGGTTGAAGAGCTTATCTATTGGACAATGATTGTCTCAACTATAGAGTAGGTAGGAATGGCAGAGTAGACGAATTTATTATACAAGAAAACGGGTCAGCAGAACTTGTTCATATTAGATTTTTATAGGAGAAATTCTGTTTTGTTTTTTTGTAATGAGAAAGAGAAGTTTATTTTATCTGTAGTTAGAGCAAGCCGAGTTCTTGCTGTGGAGGTCTTACAAGTAGAACTATTAAGCATTTATGATGAACATAACGATAATGCTTGCAAAATCTCTTTTCTGAAAGAGGTTGTCGAGATGAAAATATATAATCCTCTACTAACTTTTCTAATATGTCAAGAAAAGGAAGCGGGTTCCAAACGGCACGTTTTCAGATATGATATAAATACTAAATCTTGCTATCTGGCACGGGAAAAGGGAGAAAATTAGGTAAGAAGCGAGATATTTCCCAGGGTGGCAGAATGACCCAAATATTTTTCCAGGAACATTAAAAATAAATTTAGTGTAAGTCTCTAATTTAAGATTTGGAGCAGAAATCAATCTTTGTAGCTAATCAAAACAAGAGAGAGTGCATTCAGTATCAACTGAGGAAAAGGGAGGACCCGAGCCTTGATACTTACGTCGCTCCAGCAGCTTATCTACTAACTACTAGCAGCAGAACTATTAATTATAAATAATAAATAATATATATATATATATATATATATATATATATATATATATATTAATAAGTAGGTATTAATACGTAGTAAATAAATATATGCATATTTTTATATATACAAATAATATATAGTAATAATAGTAATATATAATTAATATATCCAAAACGGACAAAAACAGCTGAAATATGCCGAGCACTGGTCAAGTTGATGCGACGACAAACGCGATTTACCTGTAAGAAGCCACGTAGAGAGCTTTTAGTAAATTTGAAGAAAAGATTTAATCTTTTTAGCTATTAATTTTAAATTATGGGGCAGAACACGGCAATTAATCTAACTATGCTGGACAAGTCTGTACGGGTGCTAAAGCAAGTGGAAGAGTTCTGTCAATGGAAAAAAACTGGTAACATCTGACATGAGGTCCAGAACATCAAAAATCTAAAGAAGAGAATGTACGTAGACTCGGAACAAACCGTTACCGATTTCTGGATGCTAACTCTAACTCTAACCCTAACCTTAACCCTAACTCTAACCCTAACCTTAACCCTAACTTTAACCCTAACCTTAACCCTAACTTTAACCCTAACCTAACCTCTAATGCTTTACCCTAAAACGAGAGTTTAATATCTCTCTATTTAGTTTTTACGCGAGATAAAAAAAAATGTTTTTGCTTATAAAAAAAAAGTAAAACAATATTTATTCAAAAAACTTACTGTAGCGGAATTGGCAAAACCGAAATGGGGAGGGAATAAAGAGCTTACCTCGGATACGTCTGTTGTTGTGTTCCAGGCCGAGCGGAAGAGAGTTCCAAGATGGCGTCCATGGGTTGTTATTGACGTTGACCCCATGCAATTCTCGCAGAATCGCGTGTGCTCTCGCGCGATTATGCAAACATATAATTCCCGGCCGCTATAAATGATTGACGCTGGGAAGCAGCCAGAAAATGTTTTGCAGATTGTGCGTAGGTGGTTCTGGCGGTTGGATTATTCTTTGTGATTCGTTCTTTTTCTTCTTTCTCTACGGTCATTATAGCCAAGAAATCCCTCTCTTCTAGAGGTGGGCGGTGCAATATCTCCTATCTTTGTTCCTGATTTTTGCCTACTACATTTTGCTACACTTATTTCATTGGCAGTCGACAAGTGGCCAGCAAAATTCATTAACTTTGTTGTCCCTCAAGCTTGTGGAAGTGTCAGCCTAGGAAGGGATAAAGTGATATCATCAGGTTAGTTCTCAAACTAAGGTTAACAAAATCTATGGATCAAATCAGGCGGGGAGAAGACTCAAACATTCAACTTGGGGGACCAACGACGATAAAAGTGCAGTAGTAGTAGTAGGAGCAGTAGTTTTAAATACCAACTATGCAATGTTTCCATTTAATGTTTGACAGTTGCCTTGAATATGTTAGATTCAAAGGGAAAGCTAATAGATTCAAAATTGGAAAGTGACTGTTTTTTTGCGTTTTCTTATCGTAACGCACACTTGTCGAATGTGAATGCTGAATGCATTCTTACACACATCCCACTAAAATTAACTTCGAAAGAGAAATGTCTTGGCCAATGAAATGTGATTTTTTGGAAATCGAACTTGTTTTATTTAATTTTATTGATTTTTCATTTTTTTCTTTTTGTAATTCGTATCCGATAAATATTTCTGTTTCTCTTACCTTTTAAAAATTTTGCTCGGCTCCTGGCATATTCCGACAGTTTACGTCAGGTATTAGACAAACCCGAGCAGACACATACAGAAAGTCGTTTGGTAATATGCACTAGTATCTGATAGGAATACTCGTTTTTGAACCTGCGCGGTTTTTTAGTACCGGTGTAGTTGACGTCTGTGTTTCAGGGCTTTTAATCTCTTAGCAAGATATCTGATGTTGCAGAAAAAACACCATTACGCGTCAACCTATAAAAAGACGGTATCATGTTAAATGTAGCCTGCGTAATATCAAAACTCCAGGGGGAAACTTTCGTCTCAAGTTTCTGTGCCGCAGGAATTAATTGCTACAACGTATAGAAGAGACATTTACAGTGCTGTCCATTTGTTACAAACCTCATTTATGGCCGCGTTTATAGCTACCTGGTTTTCGTATCTCTAACATAAATGTATACTGCATTATTTGGATTCTTTCAAGTAATGCTCTTATCTTGAGTGCGATTTTTACAACGTTTCACTCGATTAAAGATCCGAACTTCTTCAGGTGTATTTAGTCGAACTCGCCAATCTTTTTGCCTACTCGAAAATCTGCACGGAATTTCGAACAAGGCTTGCATGCTTTCGTTCCTTCAACTCTGACGAGATAGACGTCCTAAGTAATTCGCCATTATATTTTCTGTGTGGTTTACACTGAGTATTGAACCTTCAAACTTCCGAAGAATGTAAATTACAACTGAATTTCACAAAATACTTTATCCACAACATATTGGGCTCTTGCTGAGTTGTACAGCAAGATTCCAAAATTCGATAGAAGTATTCCCGATTTCGGCAAGTTAGACCTGAAGGAGATTGGAAGTTGCCGCAACCGAAATGTGTAAATGACACCCAAAGATGAGAGCAGTAGTCCGAAGAATCTAAATAATGCAAACAAACAATCCTCATCTAAAAGAATTAGAGAAAATTAATTATTATTATTTAAATGTTCTTATCAACTTCAATTGCTCATTTTTTTGTATGGATGTATCTAATCATTTGTTTGGTTTTCATCTGCCTTTGTTCATCTATTTAGTTCTCCTATATCTAATAACTCCTACTATATTTAAAAAAACGTTGCGAGTTTATCTCTGCTCTATCGTTATTTTTATGGTATTTTTAAGCTCAACTTTAATTTGTCGTGCTACTGTCAAAACTGCGCAGTAAATACTAGTCTAGCTAAAACGGCAATCAACAATTTTCATTTCCCTTTATCAGCGTTTAAAGCTAAACGAAAATTACACAGGCAGAGTTTCTTTCATATTATTGCCGTTTGGAGGCTTTTTTTGTCAGCTGACTATAACATGTTAGTTTCAAGTCTAATATAAATAAATTCTTATTGAGCTGCCCTCTTATATCATTAAACCCAACCCAAGTTTTTGACTATCACCGTGTTGTCTAAACGTCTACGTAACACACATTAACTCTTATTCTTGAGTGGCTCCTAGGCCTTGAAGTGGTGACCCAAAGTAAAATAAAATATGTACATAATAATCTGTTTATCCTTTTCATACTTAATCTATATGTTATGCTTTGATAAAGGCCAAATACAAGTTCTAATGGCTGATAAAAAGCACTCCCCCTAAAAATGATAAATTAGCAAAATTTGGCTTTATAAAGAACGATCCGATAATCCGGGTCAAGAATAGGAGAACGACCTCCGTTTGATATGGTCGTTTCGCGGATATTATTATTATTATTATTATTATTATTATTATTATTATTAGGGTATAATAATAATAATAATAATAATAATAATAATATATGATCATATTGTGATGGCGTGAACTCGTAGTAACTCCTATGTGCAGTGCTTCTTCAACGAAAAAACAAGTCAACGAAACCTTCCGTAAAAATGGAGCATTCGAAAAAAAAAAACAAGGGAAAAAATAATATGGTTTGCCAGAATAAGCTGGACTGGAGTAAAGAAATTAAAGTTTGGCTCAATATGATAGTAATATTTGTATTGAACTATTGTAGTGGAGAACCACCCTCTGAATGAACTCAGCCACCGTCCATATATATACCGAAATTCTTAACGATCTCAAAATGGCTCTAGTTCCAGAGTTAACCTCGCGGTTCGGTGGTACGCAAACACTTTTTTCATTCTGTAACCCTTTGTTGTCTTCTATTAATACACGTCCTGACTTAATCTTTGTTCTGTTTTTATTGTGGCTAATTCAGAGCAATAACACTGGTGCCAGAAGGATTCGAGAAACGCAATTACGTTGAAACCCTAATGCCTTACCTGTTCAGCACTAATAAACCAGTGCTCTAATAACGCTGGCAACAGAAGGATTCCAAAACTCACGAAAAGAAAATGAATTTTATAAACCAATATTCCCATAATACTGGCAATACGAGGATCGAGAAAATTTTTGTTTATCGCGGTAACTCCAAAGAAAAAACAAGAATAACAACTGTGTTAATTGACGTAAAAAATAACCTGGTAAAAATCAATTCTCCGACAAAACAAAAAAAAATCAGAATAACCAAGAAAAACCGCCGACCTACTATACAAAAAATTACCCCTCAAAAGTTTGCAAAACCAAATGCACCGAGATCTTATTCCAGATTGGATGGTAAACACTGGTCAAGGATTGCGCATACTTAACAAGAAAATGTTTTATATGAAATAAAATGAGACATAAAAGCTCTCACTGCAGGAAAAATCAGAACAAAAGTCGATAACCCGATGCGTCTTAGAAGAAAACCTACGTAAATACGTAACGGTAAAAATTCTCGGCATGGATATTACATTTCAGTAAGACAATGGATCGGATCTTACAATACTTAACTTCAAAACTTGGAAGAAATTATACTAAAACCCATAGAAAAAACCGTCAACGGCATTAAAATTAATTTTGAGTGTGAATTAATCACTAATGCCACTTTGCTGGGAAAAACTAAAAAGCTCAAAACATATGTAATAAAAAATAGTGAAAACCTGTTCGGCTCTTATTGGATGGATGAGTTTAACCTGTGGGATTTACCTTTCTCTACATTAAAAAAAAAATAGAAACCTGCTCAGCGGAAGCTAAAAAACTAATAACTAACTTTTTGGAAGAATTCCCAGATGTAAACACTCCTGGTCTTAGAAGGTGTACAAAAATGGCCGCGGATTTTAAGCTGAAGCCGAACACAACCGGTTAAAAAAAACGACACGTCCCTTTCGCATCCGGAGACAAGATACATCAGGAACTGGACAGATTGAAAAACATCGGTATACTGTCTAAAATTTGATTCAGTGAGTGGGCTCCGCCGGAAGTCTACGTAAATAAAGGTCCGGGGAATCTGCGTTTGCACCGACTTTTCAACCGGACTTAACGAGTCGTTAGAAGACTTCCATTATCGATTACCCAGCGCGAAGGAAGTGTTCACACAATTAAATGGCGACAATTTTGTTCTTAGATGAACCTGAGCGATGCTTATTTACAAATTCCTGTAAACGACAAAAGCGCTAACATCCCCTGTATTAATACCCATCGAGGTTTGTACAAATAAAAAATGGTCGCGTTCGGGGTCAAGGTTACACCTGCTATATTCCAGCACGTCTTATATACCATGCAGGGTGACCTTGACGCCGCCATCGTATATTTAGATGGTGCCATTATAGCGAGCAAACCATATCAAACAATTATTCAGTCGAATGCAAGATTATGAGTTTAAGGTCAAAGGAGACAAGTGTGAATTCTTCTTACAATAAAATCAAGTACCTAGAACATATCATTGTTAAAAATGGCAGACGCCCGGGTCCGAACAAAACGACCGCTATTAGAGAGATGCCGGCACAAAAATACATAGTACAATTACAAAGGGTTTTGGGGGGTCTTTACATAAACGTCACCACGTATATCAAACTGCGAGCACTACTTAACCAATTTCTATAGAATGGATACACCTTTGGAATGGGCATCAGAATGCCAGACATTATTTCAAGAAATAAAAAAAAATCATTACCTCAAATTGTTCCTAACTTTTGGATATTAAAGTGATTAGTGACGCTAGTCAGTATGTCATTGGCGCATGCATGTTACATAGGATGCCGGATAGCAAAAAAAAAAAAAAAAAAGGCCAATCGCTTTTGCATCCTGGACCCTACTACCAGCAGAGAAAAATTATTCACAGATCGAAAACGAACAACTAGGCATCATTAATGCAGTTTCGAAATTTTATTGTTTCCTATATGAAAGACATTTTTCTGCAAACCGATCATAATTCTTTGATATACATTTTTGGATCAAAAAAGGGACTTACCACATTCGTGTCGCATCGGCTATAAAAATGGAGACCGGTTCTTCTAAATTACGATTTTATACTAGAATTTCTCTACTCGAAACAACTCGCGGATGTGTCAGTCGACATTAATCCCTGCTCAAATAGAACCTCCCGAAGACTCGGTAATTGCAGCGCTACATATAAATAACGAATTGAAAACCATGCCGGTAACACTCCAAGAAATCTCATCCAAACCACTAGGCAGAAGTTAATCCGGGTAATCCCGTTTCAGACATTTTTTTCTCTTTGTGCGAAGTGCTGCTTTATAGTGAAAAGATTGCCATCCCTTAAACCCGGCAGAAAAGGATACTCAAGGATTTTCACATGCGTCATCCAGGAAGAAACCGGATGAAAAGCCTTATGAGAAGTTTCGTGTACTGGCCATCTATTTACCAAGACATTACCAACTTGGTGAAAACGTGCAAAGGCTGTGCTTTGGCTTCCAAGACACTCCCTATAACGTATAAACACTGCCCTAAAGCTGAACAACTGTGGTTCAGGATCCACATTGTCTACGCAGGACCGGTAGAGGTCTTCTACTACTCAAAATAGCCGGAGATCCTGAGATGGAGAAGAATGACCGCAGCAATGACTACGCACTTTTTTATTATAGTTGTTTTGGGATCGTGGACTGTCTGGTCAGTAACAACGTTACCCAGTTTACCTCGGCAGAGTTCAAGGAATTCTGCGAAACATACCAAGTAAAGCATATCACGACTCCTCAGTACCACCCTGGAGCAACGGACAGGCCGAACGCTTCGTCGACTCGCTTAAAAGGGCGTTAAAGAAGGCGTGTGTCACACCAACTAAAAAGGCACACCAACAATTTATCCAGATTTATAGAATCTCAGAAAGTCCTAGCATACCAGATGCCGGATCCTCAGCTGAAATCATGTTTATGCGAAAAATAAAATCAGTTTTTGATAAACTGCTGCTCAATGTAACACAGAATTTTGAATATTCCCCTCCCCCCCAAAAAAAAAACGGTTTAACCTTGGCGGTAAAGTCTATTTTAAGCATTTCAAGAACAATGTTTTCTTTTGGGAACAGTGCACAATCTCACAAAAATCGTCAATGTCACATATAACATTCAGGGCTCAAAATTTGAACATAAAAGGCACATAAACTTAATAAGGAAACGAGGATCAAGCAGAACCACCACAGGAAGGCGTAGAGGCAATCGAGACAGTATATAAGTTTTTTTTTTACATAGAACCTTCACAAATAATGCCAAAAGCAAGACGCTCAGGCAGAAAGAGAAAGTGCACAAACCTCTTCCTGATCTGTCCCCAAAAGAAAAAATACTGGTTTCACACCTTGAGACATCAGCTTGGGAGAGAGTGCAGTGGGTTAACCACATTCTGAATGGATTCAACCACTGTTAACCATCTAATTTAGAGCAATAATAACTATCTAGTGCAATGTTACTTTCTTTATGAATGAATGATTTAAGTTAAAGAAAAATTGTTATTTTTGATTTTCTTAGTCTTCTAATAATAATGAATTCCGAAATTGCATCTCTAAACTGCCAATATAATTTCACAATGAATAACATCCCGATAGGGTTCCATACTTCAGAAATATTTATATTCAACGGAAAATGCTTAACAACAATAACAACAAAAATAAACACTTCAATAGTATATTATATGATTAAAAACTTGACCATGTAAGTGTTCCTCAGAATGTTTTTTTTACACAGGCATCACCATTTTATCAAGGCCAAGAGGCCACTCAAGGATAAGGGTTAAAGAGTGTACAGTAGAAATTGGACAATATAATAATCATTAGTAATGAAAATTCGGTAAATTTGATAACCTATATGAAACGGCTCATCAAGAAATTATTTACGTTAGACTTGAACACAACCATATTGTAGTCAGCCGGAAAGCAGGAAAACGGAAGACAATTCCACAGGCGTGCAGTTCTAAGCTTTGTTCATGAAATCTACGTTTAGGTTTAGGCACAGATAAAGAGTGGGGGGAATAATTAATAGTGTGTTCAGCTAGACGAGTGTTTCTTGTGAACGTTTGGCGAGGGTGAACCATAGACTGAAGCTCAGTCGAACACTTTCCATGAAAATAACGATACACCAGAGACAGACTCGCAACATGTCTTCTGTGAGATAGAGGTTGCAGGGAAGAGAAAAGGACATCTCCTACGAGGCTACAAAGTCTATTTTGAACTCTATCAAGGCAGGACAAGTCCTTTCTAGCAGCTCCTGCCCATATGTGGCAACAGTATTCCATCCTTGGACGTACCTGGCTCTTATATAGATAGAGAATTGCATCAGCAGTGAGATATCTACCGGATCGATAGAACGATCCCACCATTTGGCAACAGATTTGATGTACGTGTTCCATTTAAAAAACAAAGGAATAAACCGAATTCATTTGATCTTTTATTCCTTATTTCATAAAGAAAAAATATTGTCTGAAGAAAGGCTGTTCTTGTGAAAATTTTCAAATGATATAATGTTTGGATCTGTCTGAATGGTCTTGAATTGAAATAATTGTAACTAACAATGAAATACACTATTTGTTGCTATCAATCCATTCTTTGAAGTCTTGATTTTTGTTGAAACAATATATATATATATATATATATATATATATATATATATATGTTTAGAGGTACAGAATTTATATACAGTTTTAAATATAATGGGCGGAAGTCTCTCGAGAGCTCTTTCAGCTATCATCTCATCAGGAGAAAATCGATAGCGTAAAATATTACTATGTCGAAAGTAAAGAGTTCTTTACTTTTGACATAGTATTATATTTACGCTATCGATTTTCTTCTGATGAGATGATAGCTGAAAAAGCTCTCGAGAGACTTCCGCCCATTATATTTAAAACTATATATATATATATATATATATATATATATATATATATATATATATATATATGTTTCTGGTTAATATGTTTGTTTAGTTATATTTCGATCTTTGTGTATACCAATAAAACTCTGGTATATTATTACAGATCCGTTTGGTTATGCAGAAATAATCGGTTATATTATGTCAATACCGTCTTTTTTCTGTGCATTTACTCTTAAAAAACGTAGATAAAAAGTGCCTGAGACGTGAAAACGTTCATAGAAGACACAATATCGTGTTTTTCATCTTTGCTCATATTGTAAAGCTAGACTCTTTTATTTTACGTATGAATTAAAGTGCTTTGTATTTTGTTTTCATTTTACAAAGAAGTAACTTACTATTATTATTACTATTACTTATTTATCTCATTTTAATTTTCTGTTATTTGTAAACTAGGTTTATATCTATAATGAGTTTATATAAGCTGAAGATACAAAACTTATTCTTTACATTTTTCCTATTTTTTTGTATTGTTTGATAATTTACTTATATCAATAAAAATTATATATGCATATCTATATTGGAGAACATAATTATGTATCAAATAAATCAATCTACTTTATTTAACTTTATAGGCACTCAATTAGAAGTTATTTCGCATCTAAAAGAACAAGTCTTTACATATTTAACAAGTAACACTGCCCACTCAAAGGGGGATAATTCAATAGAAAATTTTTATATTTAGTCCCTTTTATTTAAGATAAATATGTTATCTCAGATATATTCACACATATACACTTGTCTATAAAACATACATATATATATACCCATAAACACACACACACACACACAGACACATATATATTTAGCCAGTAGAGTTTAGTTTCCTAGAAGTACATCCAATGAAACAACATGTGTCTACCAAAGAGTGCTCAATGAGTAAACAGAGCAGGTATATGAAATTTATTTATACAAACATTGCTGGCTACATATGTGCATACATGTTTCT